>NW_022639459.1:1704002-1728903 GCF_010583005.1 Odontomachus brunneus
CCCTCTCTCTCTCTCTCTCTCTCTCTCTCTCTCTCTCTCTTCCGTTCTTCTTCTCCTTCAGAATGCGCGCTCGCGCTCGCAAGTGCAAGCTGAACGGGTCTAATTATCTAAGTCTGTCACGGCCACAAACACAACTGGTGCAACGAGCACAATGGGCTCAATATCCGGTCGAAGAAATCGCGATGCACGAGCCCACGACGACGACGGCCGCACCGAGGACGCGCGCTCGCGCCTCTCGATGCGTTTCCGACGAATTTCGGGAGGTGAGAGCCCGCAATTAATCAGATGTCGCGCGAGACATTCGAATTCAGAGCTGGACATGAATTCGACAAGTCGAATCATGCGGTACACGCATTGAATAAAGAATACCAGAAAGGGACATGTTGCGATATGTCGTAGGTAATCGATTGTGTTGCATTGGTTCAGTTTGATGATATGAACTACGTCATAAGTGACGGAAACAGTCTGGCGATATACTTTAAACATCTTGGAAGTATATAGCAAAGGAATATTAATTTTAAAAGAATAATAGAAAAATTGTATTTATATTTTGCTAATATTGATGAGGGAAGTAAAATTAGTCACTTGTAACAATTTTCTCTTCAATGCGTTCACGCACCTTTGTCTATTCGATTAATTGACAATATTACGTCGTAACATTTACTTCGATTCCATAGTATCGATAGTCGCATTTGGTTCACTTTCACTACGTCACATCCTTCGCACTTCTAACAAAGGATTTTCTCTTTATGCTCCTTCCTGGTATTCTTTATCACGTGTATCCATACACGGAAAAAAAGGTTTAATTGAATTAACCAAATGCCTGATCGAATATGAACAATCCAGAAATTCTGATTGATGTAACCCGAATTCTATTTAAGCCAACCAAAAATCTTGTTAACTTAAAAAGAATTCGGGTTACTTCAATCGGAATATCTGAATCGTTCATATTCGACCAGATATTTGGTTAAATCAACTAAACTTTTTTTCCGTGTATAGATACACGTGACACTGCGTTCGTATGTGGTCATTTGCAAAATGGTAGAGAACTTTTTTGTTCAATTTGACTGAATGTATAAATACGCAATGGCAGACGTCGTCACTACAGCTCATCTACCATATCGACCGTCATCATTTACAAATCTTCTTTAATTGCCCTTTTCAGCAAGAAGCAACTCCCAATTACTTTATAATTCCCCCCCTCTCTCTTATAATTCTCTCTCTCTCTCTCTTTTCTTCTCTATTTCTTTTCTTTATAATTTCTCTCTCTCTTTTCTTCTCTCCTTCTTTCGTTATCATACTTTGACGAGATGACTCCAAGTTCCGGCCTAACCGCCGTCACGACAAGACGTGTTCGAACATGTTCGGACCTTGTGATTTTTTTGGATCGTGTCTTGGAACTCATAATATAAATTTCCAAGACTTTACTCTCAAATTATATCATTAATCGGAAACTGGCGTAGGGGCATTACTCTTATAGAGGCCTGTAGCCATATATTGAAGGAAGGAAGGAAGGAAGGAAGGAGATGACTCCAACACAAGTTTGACATAAGTCTAAGTTTCTCACGTGACAGCAATTTCAGACAACGACTACTGATACGCGCAATACCTCATGAATATCATAGCTGATTAGCGCTTAATTAATTCTTAGATAATCGAATCGCTGGGAAACGACGCAACGCGACAACAGTGCGAAGTTCTCGCGCGACGTAACGCGCAGTGCGCGCGGCGCAATCTCGCTGATAGAGGGAGGAAGAAAACAACTGACTCTCTCCTCTTCCGCCTTATATGGCAGCGGGCTCGTTCGCACTGTGGCCAATGAAACCGTGCGGGTGTCCGGAGATGAACTTAAGATGAACTTAAGACTTAGATATATAAGACATGACTATGAATGCCGCTTCCCTAGACCGCGTTCTCCTTTACGGCGCACTTCACCACTGAGGAAAGTGACATTTTGAGGATATATTTGTTTGGGGCTGGCACAGAACTTCATCGGAACTGGTAGAATCGGATAATAAAAGCTCAGAATACTTCATCGATACATTCTCCTCGGAGAGCCGCGGTCGGAAGTTCGATCGTTGGTCCCGATATATTTCTTTGAAAATATCGATGCACTCAAGCCTTCGGCTGGATTCGCAAATCAAATGAATATTAAAATTCACCGCTCAGAAAATCGCCTCTAACTGCTCGCAGACTTTCGGGACCATAACCTCAGCCAATAAATAGAAAAGAAGAAGAACGCAGGCCGATTCGGGCCTTCGAAACTTCAAACTCGCGTGATCTTTACGCGCGACCAATGAGCGCGCGACTGCGTAAGTTATCCACAATAATTTCGCGGATATTTTACACACTTGCGCTTAATCGTGGAGAAACAGGTTTGCGCGCGCTCACTTTGATCACAAATTGGAAATGTCAAACGCAGCCAATGTCGCGAGATTACTCGCCTTTCAACGAGACAGTTGATGCAATTTATTTGTGTTTTTCTCCTCGGTTTGAACGCAATAAATTCGGATTACTGCGACCTTCGCTTCTTTATCGATATCGTATTCAAAGCGTGCGCGCGCACGTGTGCATCGAACATGAACGGAAATTATTTGCGCACCGACGTGATGCGCCCGCACAAAGAGAAATGGTATCATCCGCGGCAGCGCGTCGGAGCATTGGTCATCAATTCGGCCCTCAATCACGTCGATCTCGGGAACTGCGAGGCAGCTCGACGTCCGGACAGCCGACCGACGAAATTGCCGGACAGCCGTGTTGGCGACACAATAGACCCGTCGTTCTCCTCTCTGCCTTCATTACAAGCTTTCTTACAATCTACTGCAATCTACTATAATTATGTTGAAAGAGAGAGAGAAAATGTCCAAAAAATGAAAAGTACTTATTTATTGGGCACTTTATTCAGAACCAAACCTTTTCGTTCAGATATAATAAACAGTTGCTTTCATGAAAGATTTTAAAGGAATATTGAAGCTGAAAATTTTATCGACGATATACAGACTTTTTTCTACAAAGTTTACGTTGTATTGGTTGTACAGAATTACAAATGCTTTTACACAATGAAAGTACGTGCAAAAATAAATAAAAAAGTATTGCTAAATATGTGACAGAAACGAAAAAAAATTTAAATGTAAAATCTCAAGCTGTCAGCATAATATTTGTCTAATCCAAAAGTTTCGTAATTTGTACATACCGAAAGTGTGGAAACCAGACTCCAAACAGAAAAATTTTTAAGAACATTGCTGTACCTTCGAATCCACAAGCTTAAGCTTAGTAAACATTTCTATAAATATTATGACATAAACTGTAAACTAATTTTACTAATCAATTGAACTAACTGTCAACCAATTGTTAACATTGTAATTGCCCCTTTCCTAAACTATCCGGTAATGTTTCATGTCCTGTGAGCACAGTCTGGAACATTGATAAGTGAGCTATTCGCTCACTCCACCTCAAAACGGTGATCGCGCGTTCGTTTTACTGACATTTCGACAGTATAGTTAACGTCAGTTATAATTGTGTTACTGAGTGTATGACTAACTAAAATTGAATCCGAGAATCCGCGCGAATCGAATAAAATCCAGCTCGACATGGACACAGACGGTTGTCACACAGCGATCACGGCTTGCGCGACAATTTTGTCGCTACGTGAAATATCGCATAGAGCGCGAAATAAATTGGAAGAGTCGTAAACCGTTGTGATCTCGAGTAAGTTTTTGATTTGCAATACTGGTGTAAAAAGTGCCTCGTCAATCGTCACGTTTCCACCCTCGCGAATAAATGCGAGGAACATTTCCGGGAAATAATTGAACGATCTGTAGTAATTGAAGATTTATCGAGACTGATCAAGCGGGTCGTATTAATGGTCGTTACTTCGAAAATGATCACAAGTGGGACACTCACGCTTGAATTTGGAATTAGATGTGAATTTTTCAGTTGAATCACGGCTACAACGACTGCGTTCAGCAGAGAAAACCGCAATGCAACTATTGTACAATCCGTGAATCTGATTGGTGTACGCCCCTATTGGCCGAATATATAAGAACATGTGCCAGTGAGACTCGCGAATTTTACAACAGTCGCAAAGCTTCTTCCTCCGCTTCTTCGTCCATATTCATGATATTTTTGCGTATGCGTAAATTCCTTCGCGCAGGTATAATTGTATCATAAAATAGTTGCGCAATAAAACTTACGTGTACGCAAAAATTTCAGAAATACGCAACCAATGTCGCATATGTCGCATAATTAAACTGGAAAGAACTCAGATAATTTAGATCCAACTCCAAATTTCAATCCGAGTGTTGTCTCACGTGAAGCAAAGACTATTAACGCGTATCCAAGTACCCGACAGCTTCCGCGGAGGACGAATCGCGAGACCTCGGATTCACCTGACAAGAAAATGAGAAAAATAAGTGGCATTCCATCAGCACATTTCTAATGCCGTGACTCCGTTATAAACGCGAACACAAGCCGCGACCATGTATTATTACATGACGCGGCATCGCGTGCGGATCACTCCGGGAGGCACGACGTGTCACACTCGCTATGCGAACCTGAAAGCCACCTGAGTTACGACTCGTGCAGGCCGGCACAGCCGACAGATAACATGGTATCACCCGCGTCGAGTGTGGAGCTGCGCGTCGCGCTAGGGAGGATCGGCGATCGAATCGCGCAAGGACGCTTGTACGTCAGTCCGCGATCTCGTAAATCGCAAATCTGATAGCAGCAACTCGAACGAATGTCGCGGCTGTTGCGAGCAAAATTAATAGTCGAGTAACGATCGCGCGACGACAAAGAGAGAGAGAGAGAGAGAGATAGAGGGAGAGAGGGAGAGAGAGAGAGAGAGAGAGAGAGAGAGAGAATGCACCTCGTCGCGTCCAGCAGACCTGTTCTATAACTTGTAACAACGACGGTGTCGTTATCGTTACATTGCGGTACAATACACGATACAATGCATGGCATAATGATATACGCGGTAGAAAAGCTGCGCAATAGCAACAAAACGATAACAATGCTGTCTCGTTAAGAGTTGTCTGAACACAGGTTGCCTTATGCAGAATAGTCTACGGGTGTGCACACGTTATACGGATCGACGGATTAGCTTGCTGTCGCTATTGTCAGCCGCAGTATCGTGTCGGGAGTAGACTATCATCATCCATTTACAGACCGCGCCGACACGGTGCGTCGCGAGCGTGCAAAAAATGGGCAAGACTGAGCGCGTTCGCAGAGCGAATTCGGCCCGACCGTCGCGAACGACAATGCGTCGCGCGCTAATCACCGTCGTCTGACGGGTCGAGCTGACGCAGCATACCCGATCGCCGTGTCAAGGCGAGTCGATCGGTTAGACATCGCGCACGCGAGACAGAGAGAGAGAGAGAGAGAGAGAGAGAGAGAGCTCGCATATGTAAACAAACGGAGCTGTCAGTCGGATCGATGTAAACGCTGCTGTAACAGCTGTGCGCCGCGTCGTAGTATCGCGAAGTGGACGCGCGCTGTCGTTCGGCGAACAAAGGACCGCGACGGGGAAGAACGAGCGAGACGCAGAGGCGAGAGAGAAAGAGAGAGAGAACTGGAGATAACAGCTTACCGCAAGAGAAGCGAGAGGGTCTTATTGTTGGCGCACTCGAGAATCTTCTTCTTCTCCCAGCCCTCGACCGTTTTCACCCATTCTTCACCTGGGCTGCGCCAGTCCTTGGATATGAACGGCATCCTGGAGGCACGCACGCCAACAGAGCAGATTTCGTCGACCGAGACGAGGACGGATGCGCGGCCACGACAACTCGAGACGACGACTCGCAGCACCCGCGGAGGTGCAGGAACGCGGACCTCGCCGTGTCCGCGGACGCCGAATATGTGTTGGCTGCGCGTTCGTATCGCGGAGCAACTCGTTCTCTCGCGCTCTGAGCGCGCATGGCTTTGTTTGAGTGACGTCACCGCGCATCAGCTGTGACAGGCCGCCGCGGAGAGCAGCGCCGCGGGCGGACGATCGCGCAACGTCGAAGCCCGATGTCTCCGCTCGGCCGATAATCGTCGAACTGTCACTGTGCGCAGAACCCTGGAAAGTTCCCGGATAACATGCATGTCTGAAAGATGTCGGAAAGATATCTTATGTAACATTTTGTTGCATAAGATGTTTTTAAATATCTTTTCGACATCTTTTAGACATACATGTTATCACGAATCCCCCTTCCTTTAGACCGTTTCATGCATATGCGCGCATTTATCTATAGTCAGTGTTGTAATGTATCCAGATATATTTATTAATTACAGTAGATATATTTATCTAATTACAGTAAATATATGTATCTAATTACAATATCTACATATGTTTTGTGTACTTTTATCTGTAACTAGTTAGATTTTTCATTTCATTAACTGTATCTGTAACTAATCTTATTTTACCTTGTATCTGTATCTAGTGTTAAACTTAGAAAACTTTCACTTTTCACATGTTTACAGTGAAAAACAGATTTGTAATCGATTCCCTGCGGGTTGACCGTGAATTTTTTTCTTCAGTGTGAATTCGTGAAAAGTGAAAATATTCTTGATTTAAAAGTATTTGAAAGTTCTCACTTTTCACGAGTTTTCACACAAAAAGAAGAAGTTCATGATCAATTGCCTGATACAATATAAAAATACCAATACTCAGACATGTATCTAATTCTAAACATTCTTATTATGTGTTTTTTGTTTTGGATTTTAAATACAAATATTTAAACTTTCAACATAGAATACATATATATATTTATTGTATATATTTTATGTTAAAAGTTCAAATATTTACATTTAAAAATCAAAATAATAAGAATATCTAACATTAGATGTATGTTTTGGAATTGGTATTTTCACCTCAAATCTAATGTGTTAAACAAAGGAAAACGTCCCGATATTTAGCCAACTTTTAACATTCTTATGTGAATTTTATCAAATATTGAGGTGCAGGGAAATTTTAACACAGTGGTAAATTCACGAGACAAGTTTTTTGTCTTTAAAATATTATTTTATTTCTGTTCCTTTATGAAATAAAAGCATTGTTGTAACTTTATCCGTCTCCCCTATTATAATTTTTTTTAATTCTCACACATACTGATATTTTATAAAATCCACGCAAGAGTGCCGATTTCTGAACGTTTTATTGAACTTTCGCGAGTAATAAATGACGACTGCGAAAATATATACTTTTAAGTATTTTTCTAAAAAATGTATGGCGCGATATATTCTATAGTTCTATTTTATGAAAAAAATATTTGATATGTGAAGTGCACAAGCGAGGGCAGTGCAAATAGAAGTACTACTTTTCTCGGCTTGCTCAATCACAATATATTACAAATTTGTGATATAAATCAATAGTTTAACAAAATATCACTTTAAATATACAAGATTCAAATATATTCATATATATACAAAACTTGTCAGTTGCCTATATTGTGTGCCCTATATATTTGTATTGTCTAGTTCTTTGATCACTTCTGATACCGAGCTGTCGTCCTTCTTTGTCTCTCCTTCTTTTTCTCCTTCAGATTCGGTATCACTTTGTGGAAAATCAGGAAGTGCTAAAAACAGACGTTATTAAGAGGCAAGTTCGATATTAACAAACGAGAGTGTCAAGCAGTGTACCCGACGTCCTTACCATGCCTATTTAATTTCTCATGCCACGCATCCTCCAGGAACTTCTCTTGCACCGCGATCACTTCCTCGTTGCTTTTGCAGAGAGCGTATTTTTCCAACAATTCGCTATTCAACTCCAGAAACGAGTGTCCCCACGAGAACTTTCCCAGATACAGTGCAGCCTCGTCATGGAATCCTGTTATGGTCAAAGCAGCTGCTATAGCCTCCACGCAACTCAGCTCGCACGGTTTCCCGTAATTCACAGGATTGGCAGCGACCAGAAACGGCAGCAGACGTGGATTGGGCGTTCTCATTCTGTTGAACGGGGTCTCGTTCACGCGCGCCCAACTGCAGTCCACAACCGCGCAGCCGTACTCCTGTATTATATCTCGATCCGTCGGACTCACGCACTGCAAAACGATCACAACTTCACCACGCGTCCCCGCACCTGTAACGAACAAATACTCACGCTGTGTATTTAGTTACCTTGGTGCCGACTGGGGTAAGCACTAAGCCTGGAAATCGAGCACCTAATCTCAGTGTCTTTACCAAACCGTGCCTCACCAGCTTCCTGCCGGAACACTTCCTGCGGTCACAGTGCTGCAGGTCCCACATAGCCACGGGAAACGCGACTGACGGCACGGTGTCGTTCTCTGTGGGTTCTTCTGCAAGTTCAACTATGAGTCACACATGCAGCTCGAACCAAGATCGACTGTTATCGCATAAATCTTAATATTCTACACCTACATTTAGACAATGTAAACCATATGTCATCTATGTAGATAATGTGTGATATATAGCTGTTGTCAAGTCATATAAGAACATATGACTCGCTCAAAGATTGATTCCAAAGAATCTGTACCTTTATTTTGATCTTTAGAATTCTGATATAAATTTATGAACATTGCTTCCTGAATAAATTGCAGTCCATAAAATTTTCTGATTATATTCTCATCTACAGAGAATTGACTTACCAATTTGTCACATAATGAAGTAAAGTTTCTGATAAAATTTTCTTTGATATTATATTTATCATTAATGTCCGAGGACAGATACAGCGGCTGTCTCATAATTTAGTTACATTTTTTTTTATATTCTGATATAACTTACATTGTCTACATGAAAAAAGAGATCATATGTACATCACAGACAAACAATCTGCGTGACGTATCTCGAAATCTATGACGCAATCCTGGTTCGAAGGACTCGTGTCTCTTCTACCTCATTTATACGTGTCTATTTTTTCTCTCGCACACAGTGTATCTTGCGAATCTCACTGTGTGTCGCGAATTTACCAAATAGAATTCCAAGGCGAAACCCACGCATCATCAGTCTAACCTGCCTCGTGCTCATCGTCCGACTTGTCCCTCTCCTGATAATATTTCTGTTCCTTGCAAAGAACCTGCCGAGGTCGTCTTTGCATCAACACGTGCTTGTTCTTCTTGTGCGAGCGTGACGACATTTTTCCCAGAAGCACTATACGTATTACACTTTCTCAAATATAAGGCAGACAGAACCACTGACGCTGGATCAGCAACGCTGAATCGACTGAACGCGAGTACGAAACTCTTCAAACGACCCTGTCATGCGCGTGGCTGTGTATCGACGTCCACGTGACCGATTCATCAGGCTCGTATCTAGTCGGGGTGCTTCTCGAGGCCTTCGTAACAAATGTTTCACATTTCCTGCTCATATTTATAATATTAATATCCTACTCTCTTACCGACAGCATAAAACATTAAAATAAAAGAAGCAAGAAAACGAAAAATGAGCGACAATTTTCGTTCTCAGAAATCAATTCTATGCCCTAAAATATACAAATTTACAGTTTGAAAAAAATCCAAGATGAGAGCGTTATACTGCATATTTACTAAAATCTATTAAACGCAGCATTAGGCATACGGTACTGTGATAACCAACGCGAGTGCCAAAAAGTTTTTGTCAACTTTTGCGCAGAGACCGCAACTGATCGTTTTTATATTTTAATTAATTCGTGTCGGACGATTGGAGAGACCTTGAAAAATTCCTAAGGTCCCGAAAAGGTAATGATACTACGGCTCTGCTAGCACATGACGTGGCGGGCGGACTGTCAGGGCCACCCGATAAGTGGTCGCGCGCGCATCTGTCTCAGCAGTTTCAATCAGTCCGCGAGCACAAATCACTTATCGGCATATAGGCGACAACAGTCGCGCGAACATGCGTTTCGTGCCGCTTTGATTGCCGAACAGGGACAGCTCGTTTGTCGCCAGTCCGTCCGCAGTTCAAGGTAAGCACATTCGCATCGCGTTCGCGTTGCACTTGCTCGCATCTCGCTCGCAATTCTCATCTGAGAGAGCAATTTTGGCGCTCGTCGGAATGGATCGCACACGATTTTGCGAGTCGTGCGTAAACTCGATCGAGCACGTACGTCAGTGTACAATTAACATGTGTGCCGCACGTGCTCACGGCTCCCTTTCACGGTATTCTTTCTTCATGCTGGTCACAGGAGCGAGGATATGGATCCAGGTATTTTGATATATTGCTAGCTGTGCTTTTCCTTTGCGTTTCCAAGTGTCACGGAGGACAGAGTCGATTGTGTTGGAGCTTCATCCGAGTAGGAACTGCGGAGCACGGCATGTGTGTCGAACTGTACAAATATGCGAAAACATTCCTTTCTTATCATTTTTCTACATTTATTTAATGTCCTGACATGGCACTGAAATTATCATAAGCGATTCACCTTGAACACACTGCTGCTTCCAACATGCACATGTGTTATTTTTAGAGATATATATTAAAGAAGATTATAATTAAATAGCAAATAAAAATATAATTTATATAAAAACTTGTCTTGCATACACTGTTATTATTGTTATGTTACAAACTTCTTTGCAGCAATAATGTATCATGATGTAACATCAAATTATAACAGCTGCATACTTTTGTTTCTCAGTTATATTCATCTGTAGAATTTACTTAGAAGGGAATCATATGGTGTTTTATTATGAATGTTTTAAATATCTGTGCAGATATATGAAACAATCCTTTCTTGTCAACATTATTTAATGCTCTGACATAGCACTGAAATTATCATAAGCGATTCACCTTAAACACACTGCTGCTTCCAACATATATATATATATGTTATTTTTAGAAAGATAGAGAAGATTATAATTAAATAGCAAATAAAAATATAATTTATATAAAAATTTGTCTTGCACATAATGTTATTATTGTTATGTTATAAATTTCTTTGCAGCAATAATATATCATGATGTAACATCAAATTATAATAGCTGCATACTTTTGTTCCTCAGTCATATTTATCTGTAGAATTTACTTAGGAATCACATGGTGTTTTATTATGAATGTTTTGCAATGTTTGTGCAGATATGTGAAACAATCCTTTCTTGTCAACATTATTTAATGCTCTGACATGGCACTGAAATTATCATAAGCAATTCATCTTGGACATACTACTGCTTCCAATATGCACATATGTCATTTTTAGAAAGATACATGGAAAAAATAAATGTGATGCACCTAACAAAAAATATTTAGTTGTAAGCAAATAGCTGCATCATTCTACATATCTTATGATAGTTATGTGTATGGTTGATTTGACTTACTTACTTTGATGTGTCAATTACAATGAAGTTGCACATGATCTGGTTGTGGCAACCAGAAATTAGTAAGGAGATCATTTTGCATAGACAAGCTAAATATCGATATAGTTGCATTAATCAATACTATATTGCAAAGCTGCGATGTTAGAAAACAAGAGCAATTCACTACGCGCACAGCTAGAGATGTATATATGTGAAAACTGGTTCTGAGTAATATGATAAATATTCATTTGTAATTGCCGCGTAATGAGCCACGTTTGTATTAACCATGTATCACTGCTGCAACATAAGTAACTCAGCCATTGCTCTTTGGTTACAGCAACCACATAAATAGTTGTTCCGTATTTTACTATTGAATCTGGTTGGCACAACCAGATTTCTGTATGGATCAACCATATTGTTTTTTCCGTGTAGATATTAAAGAATATTATAATTGAGTAGCAAATAAAAATATAATTTATATATAAATTTATCTTGCACACTGTTATTATTATTATGTTACAAATTCTTTGCAGCAATAAAAGCATGATGAAACATCAAATCATAACAGCTGCATATTTTTGTTTCTCACTCATTCATTTGTAGAATTTACTTAGAAGTCATATGGTGTTTTATTATGAATGTTTTAAATGTCTGTGCAGATATGTGAAACAATCCTTTCTTATCAATATCCTTTCAAGTTCTGATATGGTATTGAAATTATCACAAACGACCTATCTTGAATATTTTGCTGCTTTCATAATATGCATATGTATCATCTTTAGAGAAATAGTTATTAAAGAAAATTAAGTAGCAAATAAAAATATAATTTGTATATAGATGTATCCATTTTGCACATTGCTATCATTGTTATGTTACAAGTTTCTTTGTGGCAATACCATAATGTAACATCCAATCATAATGGCTGCAAATTCCTATTTCTCAATGATATTTATTTATGGAATCAACTTAAAAATCACAGATTATTTTATTATCATGTATTATTTATTATTTTACCATTCAGTATGTATATTTTTTGCCTTTAGACATTTGATCCACTACTGTAGATGTATATTCTGTCAAGATATGATTCTGTCAAGGTATTTTAGAAATACAATATAAATAATATACAATGTATATCATAAAAGAAATAATATATCTTTAACTAGTGATATATAGTCTTCAAATTATATTTGTGGGCCACACAGCTAATGATGCAATCTTGACTTACCAAATGTTTTATATGTACAAGTATTATGTATGATTTATCAGAGAATGTGGGCAAGGAGACTATCTTGAAAGTAACAGACTGGTTACGTGGGATCTGGGAAATGAGACGACGTGCTGGACCAGTTCAACAATGGATTGACTCAATACCATTGCCTGCAAAATCAGATGTTGCTGTTGCAAGGGAGTGCCAAGAATATATGCCAAGCAAACCATTAACACCAACAGAGCCTAAGGACATTCCATTCACGAAGGAATCGAAGCCTCCAAGTATGACCGTATCGGCACCTATTAACGTTCCTAATTCGCCAGCAATGAGTGTACCTGTATTACCAAGGTAATACACGAATTATACGACATTAACGTTCTCTTCTTCTCTCTACAGTGCGGTAAAATCAAATGTGTTGATCTCGTCTCAATTGCAGTTCGCTGCCGCACAGACTGGCTCGAGATGCGAGCTTTCAATCGGACAGCAGTCACTGCAGTAGCGTCGAGAGCCTATTAGAATTACGAAGGGCGGATCCGACAGCGATCTTGCTCGACCTCGGCTTCGGCGGTTGTACCGCCAGTCCGCAGGAAAACGGCCCACTTTCTCGCATTCCTAAGAGGTTCCTACAGCCGTCGTCGTTAAAAGGCATAGCCATCGACGATTTCGTTAAGCAGCAACAACAGACCAGCGAGTCTTTCGACTCGGTATCCTTAGGATATAGAGGCCTAACGGGTGAGATTTCGCTGACAATTTACAATATTATTTTCGGTGTCCACACACGTGAGAAACTGCGGGGACAAGAATCTCATAGTCACAAATTCTACTGAATAAACGTACGACTGTAATGTCATCACGATGAATTGGCAGCAACAATTTCATGGAGTCAATTTAGCTACTGAGTATCAAGTTAATTATCTGTTAAATCAATGCTCCACTTTTGCGATATCAATTGATAGTAAATTAATGGAATAATAAAGTAATTCGTGGACTAATATTTCTGGACATAAAGTAAATTCGTAAAGACACTCTACTATACGTATTACGCTCTACTCTACTCTAGTATTACGCAAATGATAATTTTGTAGGAAGCAATAGCGCGTTAAGCGTGCCTACGCGTGTCCGACAGCGCCGAAACTCCGGACCAAGTAATTTTGTAAGTCACGCGCGAGAATCTGTAAATGGGAGTGATTTGATATATCCTTAAAAGCTCTTTAGTTGAACCCACTAAATATACGTCTCATCGTATTGTTCACGCCTAACTAAAGAAACACGTAGTTATTCTTTTTTATTCGTACTATTATGATTCTCCTTTTAAAGTATTTCTTTATAGCTCCTTGGTTTCGCTTTGGGGTTTATGCATAAAGTCAGTTGAGATGCAACATTTCGCTATTTTTCCATAGAGATCACTTTGGATTCATTGTGTGTGCGATTATGGCATTATGCTTTTAGAATTCGAGAAAAACTCGGTAATAAAGAGCAGACCTTAGATTGTGAACACGAGATTATATGTGATCTTAGTTTAAAGTAAATTTGCATGCATAATAGTAAGATATAAATGCAAAGTAATATAGTAAAATACATGTGCTAATGTGTAAGAAGAGCACGAATTCAAAACACAAACAATAGAGCCTAATGTTTCGCAATATTGTTATTTATTGCAAAGCAGCACTTAGTTCCTTTTCTGTCTTTTTTTATTAATTCTGTGCATCAATGTGTGTTTGAAAATGTTCAGTTGCGATTATAACTGCTAAGCTGAGACAGTTTTGCGTATGTAAGTCATTATATATATATATATGTTTCTTATATCATTCTCAGATTGTGTGTATATCTCTCAATTATTTTCTTCATCTCTAGTTTGTATATTGAATGGACGTTACACTTTGTTTCGTGGCATTATTGTTACCGGCCGTGATGGACGTGTATACACGGTGAAATATATTTTTTCTTTTTCTCACGTTTCTCTGGAAGGATCACCGTATGTAGCCCCGTCGGAAATTGTGCAAAAGATCATGGAACGTTTGCGAGAGCACGACAATCATGAAGTGGATACGAGTTCGTACAATTGCTGCGAGCAAAACAGCCCGTTGCAACAAAATGGAAGATTATCCGTTCTGTCTCCCGATAACAGACAATTCTTGGAACAGCCACGTTCCAAAAGTCCCGACATGCGCAATAAACGTATGATAATAGGTAAACGAGAGAAAACAATTAGAGATTATTCTTTATTAATGTTTTATTTATTATATATCGCACATTGATCATAGAGATGTCTTCTCTTTTGCAGGCCAAAAGTCGTTTGTCTTCGGATGCGACGGCAACTTAATCGAGATATCTTCCAGCGATACGAAACTTGCGTCTGTCGACAGGATAGATAATTATAGCGTTACGTTAGACGCTGACGATTCCATAGAGTCAAAACAATCATCTCCGGAAGAAAGGGTATTGTTCGAGCATTCGTATTTCTCGGATAATGACAAACAATTAGTGAGACAATTGTCGTTTAACGATACTGTCGAATTTCCTGAGCCTGATCAATCAAAAGATGATGAGGCATCTTCGTCGAGTAGTTCGGATATTGCTCAAAGTGGCACAAACATAGATAATAACGAGCGAGAGCGAAATGTAGCGGAGACACCTTCTAGATATGAGAGATATGAGTTTCCGCGACACTGTCCTGATATTCGAAGAGCCAGCGAGGGTTCGTGCAACACCAAGTCCTTGGAGGACAAAATGTTTGACGAGGGACGTAGATTTAGCGATGGCGCGGTGCACATCGCTGAAGATAAGCGCAGTGAATGCACGTTATTGCAAAAAAGAAAGAGTCTCAAAAGACAATCTAGAGTATGCGACACAACGGCGATGCAGTATTGCAGCCTAAGTCCTATCAAATCTAGCATAGCAGACGCAATACTCGAATCTAATGTAGATAATGAGGAAGAGATATCGTATGACGTAACTGATATTAATATACACCAATTAAGCGCACCAAAGTCGTTCCAGTTGACTGAAAGTAAAGGTGATCCGGAGTTGAAGACGGACGCGGAGTCTTGTCTCGGTAATCCCGACTATACGTCTTCGCCATGGAAAAGTAGCGATTCTATCAATCAAATAGAACACCTCGAAACTACGGAAGGAGATTCGGAAGCGAGTGATCATTCTTGTGCGAAAGACACTCAGGTTTGTTGCTACAGAGGTAAGGCGTGTAAAAGTTGCAAGCACGGTAGGAATTGTTTGGATTGTCGCCGCCACATTGATAAAAGAAAGTATTTGGAAAAGATGGAAAAGATTATGCAGGAGAATAAGAAATTGGAAACCATGCTGGCGAGGAATAGAAGAGAAGTGGCGGAGATTCGTGATATGCTAAGTAATATTTGGTCGGTTAGAATGGAACCGGGATTTTAGATTTGTTAGTTAGAGAAAAGTTTAGAAAGTTAAATGTGCTCACTTTGGTAGTTAAAAATGGTTAACTATAAATGTGCTCACTTTGGTAGTTAAAAATGGTTAACTATAAAGTCATGCTTCGTGATATAGAAGGGTGTATTTGAAGGAGAAAATCAATATCTTATAGAAATTTGGAATTTCCTATTTAAACTGAATCTATTCTTCTATTTCAAAGGTTGAATATTTTCGAGACTCGGATTTTGTAAAGTATACATCGTCTACTATGACCAAAAATATTTCTACAAACTATATGAAAACAACCAATCTCTTTTAGCATCTATATTTTTAGTTGAAATATAAAAAGTAGACGTAATATATATTTACTTATATCTCTGTGCGTGCTGAAAATGTTACGCCAAAAAAATATCACAGCACAGATCTTTTTATACATTTACATCTTCACTTACAACCCATGTACTTTCTTTTGTATACATTTACTCTCAATGCGGGTTATAAGTAGAGATAAAAAATATAATCTTGTTATTACATTCAGATTTTATATTTCTCAATATATTAAACACCAGCACACAGGACCAAAAAAATAAGTGCAACATATTTATCGTAATATTTTGTTTAAGAATGAGTTAATGTATGTTCATTATAATTAAGATAAATTAACAAAAGTTACAATCTCAAAGTGAATGTAAAAAATTGAAGAACGGTACCGACGGTACATCGACGTCATTGGCTGAAAGAAACACATTCCCATATCTGTCTGTTAAGTTTGAAATATGGAATTAACGTTTGTTGTCTTGTAACTATAAGTTTGTTAACTGAATGTCTTTGTTTAACTTGTGATTGAGAGATGTGTCATGGTTTATTCATATTTGATACTTCTTTTTGGATATCATGTTATACCGTTTGGATAGTTTATTTTTAGTCAGATTAACATTTAGCCAGATAATACATATGCACAAAATGTTCTTAGGAACATGATAATGGGCATGATTATGATAATAATGGAAGTATATGATATTTCTGTCACTTTTTTTTTTAATGAGTATGTCAAATAATTTTGGTATCAATAAGCGTTGACCAATCTCTATTTCATACAAGAAAATTCTAGAAGATCTAGTCTTCGATAGATACCATCAACAGTGATATTTCTATTTATTATCAATTTCTCATAATCAGGAATAATGTGATACCATATATTTCTTGAGCAACTCATCCGTTTGGATATTAATTATTTATAGTTAAGCGGTCATTTATCATATTTTGACCTAATATGATGACAATCAGTATCAAGAGTTGGTATTGTAAAAAAATTTTGCATATCAACACGCTGAGTGGCACGTAACATGTGGATCTGGAAGAATTCCATTTATGGATAGTTTTACTTACCCAACTAATTATGATCTCGCAAAATATTCATGATTTACTAAGTAATATTACTAATCGAATGTAACTCTTGGAATTGACAGTGTGTTAAATAATCTGACTGTATATGGCACTCAACGTGTCAGCCCAAAAAAGCACAAAGATCAAAATATACTTCCGTCTTTAATAATTCATATATTACATTCAATTTCGTGTTATTAATTGTTTCAATTAATAATAGCTATTGTTGGTACGTTTTTTTTATTAAAAAATAAACTGACAATCGATTTTAAAATATATGAAACAGGAGACAATTCTTGTGAGAGACGAGAGAGTGCTCTAAATACTCGGCATATTTACACATTATCTGAAAATGCACACTGAATCTAAAAATGCATTCCTTCCGCGAAGATCGATCAGATGTATACAAATTATCCGATACATATACAGTGGCAGAACATTATTATCCATGAGAACAATATTCGGGTAGGAGCAAAAAAGATATTGAATACATTAAATTAATATGTATATTGTTACGAAATGTATATGTCTGTCCATTTCTTTTTGCATAATGCTTAAAATGCTAACAACATCGATTGGAAGTTTATCTGATATTACTAAGTGCGGTTTTATTCATTTTTGTTAAGACTTCTGATCGCTTGCCGCGGTCATCTTGATCGATGACATCAGAAGTGAGAAAATACTTGCGGGATGCATTGGAATAAAAGGACATTCATAAAACGGCGCTTGTAATCAATTGAGATAGATCTGTAAAATATTACAAACACTTTCCCTTTGTTCTGATAATCAATAAATAATTGTAAAATTAACGTAACCTGTGTTATGTTTTAGTTACAAATTTTTGTCACTTTATCAATTTCATATTTCCCGTTCAAAAACGAATTTTGCTAAAAAATTTTTGAACATGCATATTCTCGCTTCTGACGTCATTAACACTTGCTGGATGGTGTTTAGATCTCAGCTCAGACCCAGACACCGTAATATGATCACCATCATATATGTATGAACCATCAATGTCGCGAGGGTCAGTCAAGATGATTGTGTAGAAACAGGTGTCCTAATTGATCGTATCGTCACTTAATGAAAAAAAACTGCGTTTAATGATATATGGTCGCGTGAAATCGTAATTAACACAGATATATACGACTACTCAACCAATATGATTCAGTACAAATGGGAAACTTTGGGACACTATCTTTCACATAATAAATCTCTAAATGAAATCTATCTATAGTATTTTTCTGATTTCTTGCACAATATTAAGTGATGAAGTCTAAATAAGATATGTATTATCTACGTAAAATATATAGAAAGTAGTTATATAAACAGCGTAAGAGCATTGTAGAAAGTAAGGTACAAAATGTATAATTGTGGAGAAACTCAATAAATATTTGCCACAATTGAGTTTCTTTTTTATATGTGTTAAGCACGTTTCGTGTCTGTGAAATTTATCTCCTAAAGATACCGCTTGTAACGTTTTGTAGGAAAGAAATCTACCGAAAAAAACATTCAAGACATGCTCTTTTCCTTACCTTGAGCTATAAATATAATCGTAAAAGTATGTCGCGATTCTTGGAGATCGATATGTGTGGTAACGCAACGTCATAAATATATCATAAAATTAAATTATGTTCGTGATAGAGACAAAAAGTTCATTGTCTCAATAATGATACAAAAGTTCTCGTCTATATAATCGATTATTTCAAAAATCATGTGAGGGATATAAATGCAGATTGTTTAATTACTGGAAGTTCCCTAATTTTTGTTACATCTTAAGATTAAATGTACACACCAAAACTGGCCCAGCACCGCCCACAGCAGTGGTATGAACCGTAATACATATGTATGTATATAATTTGTAGAATCCTATATTCTTTGTGCCACTTGGGTATCAACTAATATTTTTTTTTTATTCTAAATCTGATTGAGAAAAGGAGGATCATATTTTACATTCACTCCAACTTGTCTTGTTTGAGAAGACTTTATTATTTTATTCTTTTGTTCGTATTGAATACTTTTTAGTTTCTATTACAGTACTGTTAGCAACAGTCCCGGTTCTTATCTCTGTCTAAGGGCGTGCTCGAATTGGCCATATAGGTCACAAGGCCAATGTTGCATATCTAAACTAGAGTTTAAATTATGAAGAGTAGACTAACGATGTGGCGTCGTAAAAAGAAAAAAAAAAATGAACACCAACATGCATCCGTTATACTAGGTAACATTAATTTCTCCGTCAATAACGTAAAATATTTGATAAATTATCGGTTATTGTATTCATCAAACTCTGTAATACGACGCTGCTTGTGAGTAGCTCTATTGGTAATTGAAGCTCACACATATACATCTGTCAGAGATATCAATTATAGCTAAAGCTACCCCCCAGTAATAAACTCAGAGCCATGGTCCACCCAATCTTATCCTTTTAAGTATGAACCTGCTACAGTACTATGTCATTAACTGGATCTGTGTGTAAATCGCAAATATGTCTTCTGAACAGTGTTCTGTGTGTACATGTAGATGTGTTCTTTTTCCCTTAGCATACCTTAAAACGTATATAAACAAATTAAGAGCAAACTCGACCTAGTTTTTAGTCTTCTTTTTCGTCCCTGCAACGAACAGAAAGGAATTGATTAGTTTCTAGCTTCACTGAGAGTACACGTTGAGACAACATAATGCAACAACAATAATACATATACGTACTTTACTTCTTGTTGTTGAAAAAGATGAAGTTCAACAATTGTCTCTGCTCTACTTTGCACTTTAAAGGTCACATGGGCTACTAAGTAATTGTCTTTGTTATTAACTGACCACCCAGAGTACTGAAATAAAATGTATTCTATGAACTTACATATTATATGAGAATAATTTATGTTCTATTGTAATGTGCTGTAAATAGATGAGTTTATTTACAATCTTGAGGAATAGATAATACACTTACTGTCGATGTGCTTTTGTACAATGTCTTGCCATCTTCCTTAAATGGTAAGAACTTTTGCAACAGTGCTTTTCCATCTATCCTCCATAATGTAGGTGGATCATTAACTCCATCAACATCAGTTTTCGCAACAACAAATGCACCAGACTGTGTGATGTGTCAATGTTAATAACCATCTTGAAGAAAATGTTAAGATTGATTCGATATAGATCAAGGCACTTACTGTGTAATCCTTTGGAGCCTCTCCTGATGACTCATTGAAACTGTTGTCAGAATCGTCTTCCTCGGAATCCTTTTCATCATCTTCTTTCTTGGAGCGCCTTTTCCTCTTTGGCTTCTTCCCTGTATCAGAATCTGAATCCTCTTCGTCAATATCATCATCTGACTCACCCTCATCTTCATCCTCTTCCTCTTCTTCCTCAGAGTGTTGTCGCTTCTTTGCTGTTTCCCTCTGTGGCCTTATTTTAGCACCACTCTTTAAAAAAAACATAAGTAACATAGTAAAATAATAAGATATATATATTTACATATTGTATAATCATTCACAAAATTAGACTTTTATTCATATCTCATATGAGAGAAAGCGATATTTTGTATAATCATTCCCAAAATTAGACTTTTATTCATATCTCATATGAGAGAAAAAGAGATATTTTTTTTTATAAAATTTAATATCGATGTATAACAAGTCGTAAAATATAAAATATACATATTTCAAATTTATTTGCTCAAAACATTATCTTCTATTTATTAGACGTTCTCTATTTTCTATATTATCTGTTAGATCATAGACTTGTTCTTTGTAGCTGCACTGCTGAATTGGTGCAATATATTGAAGCGAGACAAATATACGTTTTCTCACTCTAACTTATTGCACTAGTTCAGCAGTGCAGTTACAAAGAACAGGCCTCATTTTATCTTTCAACCGCATCGCCATCTAAGGATCTATCGATTTATCGATTGTTGTTACAAATTACAAACTTAGAAAATGCAATCGATGATCTGTCACGCCGTTCAAGCAGAAATCGGACATGACATCGGCGTTCACGCCTCGACATAACGCTTCTGTTCGAAGCGTCGGACAGAAAAACTAAAACGCGGAGTAGACGGCGGCGGTCGCCCGCCTCGCTGCGGCGATTTGAAAAATTCGACGATCGGCGCCACCAAGCGGCCGGCCGGCAACGATGGCCGCGGTGCGGCAGGCTCCAAGCCGGAAGGGCATGAACGGCCGTACCTCGAAAGGTACGCTCTAACAGCGCGGCTCGACGACCACGCGGGAAGCCACCGGCCGCGACCTCGAGGTCGGCTTTGGCGCGGAGACGCGCCGGAAACGGCGACGGCACCGCCGAGAGGAATCCGCGCGCGCTTCTCGGCGACGGTGGCGGCGGCGGCAGCGACATGAAGGCAGCCGCTAATACCGCCGACGCTGAGCTCGGTGTAATTCACGAGAAATGCAGGGCGCTGGCAGGTGTGTTTACTCGACATGATGTAACAGATCCAACATCGTTGGAGGAGCTACGATGAAGACGCGATCGCCGAGGGATCCCCTCGGCGTCTGAATCGCGGAGGAGTGCTCGTCTCGAAACGACTCGACTTCTCAAACGCGCTCCTTTGATGGGGTGTTATTTGCGCGATACGCCGACGGAGAATCACGTCAGAAGAGCGTCGACGGCGACCCACGAGGCTCTGCGACTCGGTGGTCGTCAGGATGCGCGCGATGAGGACACGACGACGAGGATGACGGAGTGTATGACGTGGGCTTACCTCGGGTCCAGCCTCGGGAGTCCACTCCTCCTCGGAGGCACCTTCGACCTCGTCTGGATCGTCCGCCGAATACTCGTCCTCGTCCGACACATCCTTGGTCTTCTTCATGTTGCTTTTGCGCGAAATGTTTGTCGCTGTCGTAATACACTTGCTATAGCCACAGGGGTACGCCGGACACGAGGCCGCACTCAGAGCTTACGACGAAGGACGTGCTCGACTGCTCGACACCGCAAACAATATGGCGCTCGGTCGCGCGCGGACGGACTCGCCAGACTGGCGGAACGGCCTCGAGATGGCGCCACCGACTGCATTAAGTGAGCGAGCGCGGGAAAACGAGCCGTGGGCGCGAGAGAGAGAAGCGCGCGACGTAATTCGTGGTCACGTTCGAGGGATTTGCGATATTTCGTGTTGTATCATTTATTTATCGACAACGTGGAGTCGACGAACGAGATCGGTATAATCTCCACGAGCCCGCTACGACCACTACGAGGTTTGTTTCCATTATATTATTCATTGCCTGGAGATTTGAGGTTACATTGAGCCCGAAGGGCCGCGAGACCGTCTTGTTCAAATTCGATATAAGCGCTACATAATTAGCAATTAATTAATCGTCCGTGAAATCAATCACATCCCAGCAAACACGATGACGTCAATTGGCATATTAATAACGTATTATTGACGCTAGAAATCATCATTAATGCGTCATTAATATGTCATTTGACGTCACCCTGCTACTTGGGATGATATCCCCTTCTATTGCCTGTTTCTTCCAACGTCGATTAGGGAGGCGTAAGGCTCAGTGTCGTATCTTCAGTGGCGCATTAAAGGGACTCACAAATTTACTACTTCTATCGAACAAAATTACATTTATATACATTTATTTTTATATATACATTCATTTTTATACATAATTTATATATAATGCAAGCTTCAATGTGTGAATTTTTCATAATCTCAGTTTACGTTACAGTCCTTTTGAGAGTAGGTTCTGTTTGGCGTTGCAAGTGTTTCAGAGCGATGAGTAGACCAATCATATCGTTTTTCTTGACGCTTCAAAGTATTTGCAGTGTCAAGCGGACCTCCTGTTCTAAGTTTTTGTTTGAATAGACTTTAAACTCAAAGTTCCATCGGCAACTATGTTCCGATATCCACTACTAGTACTGAAAATTTATAGTTTATGTTACGTATACTATAAATTTTCAGTATTGGCAGTGAATATCAGGATGCAGCCGGCATTGATCGATTAAACAGGAATATACTATATGTCTCTTTTGTTTGTTTCGCGCGCATCCTTTTATTTAAGAATATTTCAAGTTCCAAATCATTGAAAAATTTTTCTTTCTTCTGAGATATTAAACTGACGCAAAAAAATGATTTTTCTATTAAATTTTTATAGGAGTGTTTGAGTATTTGAAAAAAAAAAAAAAAAGTTCTCTCGATTGTTCATTTTATTGATAAGTGAAAATATTTTAAAAAATTGATGATCTCTGATCTCTGGAAATCTCCGATAGAGAAGATTGCTACGACGTTATGTTTTTACGTAAAAATATTTTTATTTTTTACTAAGATATAACAGCATTTTTACTGTTAAATGTCATTCATATTTGATAATAATGAAGAAATTGATGAGGTACGATTTAGGAGACCGGTACGAGAAATTTTAGCGATTCTTCCCTGTGACTTTCAACAAACGTGCGCACAATTCTTACCACGAACCGAGGCGCCCAGATGGCAGCAGGTCTCGTGTCTAAAGAAACATGTGGGAGTGTCTGCATCTGTCAGCGCGCAGACAGGAAGCATCGCGTGCCTCGTGAGTTCCGGTCCGATACGGACCATCGATATTCGAACGGCGTCATGTCATGTATATCATGTCATGTATGCTCAATCTTACGAATATCTGGTCGAATAATATTAATTAAATAAGAGAGAAAAAATAATCCCGAGGATACACTTGACAAATGTCTCCCAGCTTATTCATTTCATGAATATCCGAATGTATCGCGTCGTTGAAACTTTCGGAGCATAATTTGCTAACAATAGCCAATTTAATAGCCAATCGTTTGTGCGTTTTATGCACAAAGATAAATCGTTCCGAATGAATAAGGAATATTCTTCATCCGGGAACACGAGTACTTACTTTCAACGTTACGTGTTTCAGCAATATATAATTATTTTTATGTAACAGCAGAACTTCCACAGAGAGAAAGAGGGAGAAGAGATTTTTCTCTTTTTCAGCAATATACAAGAAAGAAGGAACAATGACAAAACAAGCGGATCGGTCAGAAACATCGGACGTTTTTAATGAAGCATGGATCCGTGAAGTTGCTGAACGCAACGCCGCTGACGCAACGTGTATTTTTCAAAAACCCGACGAAATAATTCTTTTACACACGACAGGCTCATTAATGCGGCAGAGTCGAGTTACGTAAGACAGAGTAATCGTCTAATTGTCAGAATAACTAAAAATTCAACGAGCTCTTCCCGCTGCCTTTGCGCATGACCGCGCGACTCGACGCAGCTGTCAGCCGTCGCCATCGTCAGCCTCGCGAGGGTGTACACGCGATAATTAACGAGAACCAGCCGATAATTGTGCGCCACGCGATGCTTTCAAGGAGCGGCGAGCTTCTTTCGTCGCACCCGCACCGCAAATCCCTAATAATTTTTTGGATTTCAACCGCTTGCCGGGCCGGGTCGATATGGGGGTTGACGCGTGCGCCGACCGTGCCGTTGCGTCGTCCGGAGGACGCTTCGTTCAGTATTTACGGTACTGGCGATAGTGGCAAAAACCCCGGTGCAAGGGTAAGGAGCGGCCGGTGGGATCAGGGAGAAAGATGTTCGAGCTGTACGGCGTCGGCAAGGGCGGCATGGTGTATCACCCGCCGCCCCCCCGAGGGAAAGAAGTCGACATCTTGGAGGTAGGGTGAGAGACGTGATTAAAAGTCCCCTGTCAATTACGGCTCGATCTCAAAAGCTTCCTCTTAATTATCGTGCCGCTGCCACCCAAGGCTTCGG
>NW_022639459.1:1729099-1763582 GCF_010583005.1 Odontomachus brunneus
GGGGGGGGGGGGGGGTGGAGGAGGAGGGCGGGGGAATCCGTTGAAGTGTAATCTACGGCGCACCCCTTTTGCAATTGCACGCGGCCGAGCCAGACGTGAACGCACACGCACGCGTGTGCACACGTACGTGTGCGCTGCATCGCCGCCCTCACCGCAGTGCGATGACTTTTGCGACGATATAACTCTCGTGCAAAACAACGAGACATTCGGGTTACGACGGTGTGATACAACGTCGGAGAGGCGTACGTTCGGATTACTCGTAGATGTGTGTCGCACGTGTTCTCAGTGCGGCCGCGTCACGGAGCGACCGCTGAAAGATACTTCGCACGAGTCCACGTAAATTGCATCGGGATAATTTATCGACGGTGCGCTTCCAGACGCTTTTGAGTCTCGCGGAAATTCAGAGACGTCTGCGATCTCTTCGCCGGCTGGTTTTTTTTTGTCCCAAGGCAAACGCGTTTTTCCTCGACCGTGCTTTTGTGTTTTTCTTCGCTCTTTCATCAATTACGAGCTATTAATACCGGTGTGATGCCGGCTCACTCGTGCAACGCGGAAAAACAGTTATACAATCTTCGCAAACTCGGGATTCCTCGCGACTTGTCACTCGACGTGATGTTGCCGCGCGTCAGCTTTGTAAATCGACGGAATTTTGCAGACCTGTCTGCAACTCTCCTCGACGGAGCTGAGAAAATTGCCCAACGGCGATGCACTTCACATCAAGGACACCGGTGTCTCGACTTCCTTCGACAAGGCCAAAGAATCGCCAAGAGAGAGCAGTGAGTGTATAATCATTAATTGTTTATTCCCATTAATTATAGAAAACAGAATATCTCAAGCCATTTATTATCTGGTAACATTTTGCGTCCCACGTACAAAAGAAATACATCCTGCACTCAAGCTACTTGTTTCAAATATTTCATGAGTTTATATATCCGCGAATCTGTCATAACTTTATCGTAAGCATCAAATTTATTCAAAATACATTCCCTTTAAGCTTTAAGAAATTTAATATTCAATCAAGAATATGAAATTAAAACAAAAATTCGGTTTGCTTACACTGGGAAAAAAAATATCTAAAAAATAAGAAACATTTCTTCGGTGAATAACATATTGCTTAAATCACAATTTCTTTATTTAAATAGAATAAATACAACTGTTTTCATGAAAAGCTAAGATTTAAAAAATGTATATCTTCTTACTTGAAAAATATTTTGCATTAGTATTTAAATGAATATATTATTAGTACTCACCGAATATATAAATAATTTTACTTCTTAAATATTTTTTCTCTCAGTATGTATTATGTGGAGTCGAGCCAACTTTTTTTCAAACAAGTTTTATAATATCTCTGTAGAATTTCGCTTTTCGAGCTTACGTAACGAGCTTTTCTAAAATTTGCAATAAATATATTTTAAGACTATTGTCGAGAAAATATTCTTTATCAGAAAGTTAAGCATTATTTAAAAGAAAGAAAGTAAATTGAGTAATCATTTTTCGTAGAATGCTATTTTTCTACGTGCGTTAACATTATCGATCCAGCAATCTCAGGATAGTAATCAAACGTACAATATTTAATTTCATTTACTCACTTATTTATCTTACTTACAGTGTGTTTTGCATTGAAAATTTCAATTAGCATGGTAGATTTTCTGGCTATAATTAGATAAATTAATACTGTACAGAAACACACACACACATATAGATACTACTTAAATAATTATTACATAATTAATAAATTCATGAGCACGGCATTAATGAATAATGTATAGATGCGTGAGTTAAACGTGCTCGTTTTATACTATTAACTTTTATCATTATTTCTGCTATCAGATATACAACACGCTTAAATATAGCATACATGCTCGTGTCAGGCTAATGATTATAATCGCCGCGATTAGCACGGGTAATGATGGACGCGAGGTGTGTTGATTCAAACTAATACAGATTTAATTTTCGCGTGCCGCGCTTGATCGCCTCGCGCTTTCTCGATTACCCTATCATCCCCCGTCTCTCCCTCTTGCTCTTCCCCTCTCGGTATCACGTCGTTCCCGATGACCGAACGACAATCTCGACTTTTCTTTCTTTTTTTTCCAATTTCGCACGTCAACGAGCTCGCTTACGTAAAGCCTCGAGCGAAGAAAAGCGAAGGCGCGATGAGAAAGGACGAGCGTGGCGAGACGCAACGGAGTTTCGCGATTTGGTATGATTTCTATTCACGGCTCGACAATCTACCTATCCGATTTCATCTCATACTCGATCCGGCCGCAGCCGGCGAATCGAAGTTTCGGTCACGGCGATTTCACGTGCGAATAGATACGATCCACGCTCGACTGGTCTTCCCGACTGGTCTGAGAAGATTCCGCCGCGGTTGTCCCGCCGATCATCATCGCTCTATGATGCTGCTTTTATCGTATTGTTTGTCAATTTCGCTCATTGTTGGTAAATATCGAGGCAATTAGCAAATTGATTGTGCAGAAACAGATCTTCAGCAGTGGCACAAAAGACCCAAACGACAATCCTCTTTAGACGCCCGAAAGAGTCATTTAGACTCCATTTGGTTCTAATATTTTTTGTATTCCTCATTGCTTGTATCAATGACAACTGCGAAACACAATTTGCTGAAAACATAATTTGCAAAATATAGATGTTTTATATATTATTGACCTAATATCTTCATCTTCGAACAACTAAAAAATATAGTTGAGACCGAAAATAACTATGACTTTAGTTAGATCAATCATCCTTTTTTCTTAGTATATGATCGCAGCACATGGTTCTAATAAATTAATCGTCAACGATGGACAATATTCCAGGACGTAGCGTGATAAGGAAATGGGTGGTAATGGCTGGATTTTTCTTCCTTGGATGTGCCTTGGTGGCCGGAGTGGGTCTGCCGCTCGCCCTGGAACTTCGAAGTTCTCACCTGTTGGAGGCCAGACTGCAAGTGGTGCGCAGAATGCTCTCGGAGGTCCCTCTGATCGACGGGTAACGGCGATAGCTCGAAGCGATAGTTGTAGAAACGGAGGGTGAACTCCCGTATAGCGCCGTCGATCATTCGACATTGGTCGTGTCTCAAAGTCCGTACAAATCACCAAACAGACACAACGACTTCGCCTGGAACCTCCGCAAGCACCGCGGCAGCACGAAGCTGGATAACTTCCCCTTCGACGAGGACCTGTCGCGCAACTCCAGCTGGGGTCCGCAGTGGCAGACCGACCTGATTCGCCTGCAGCAGGGCATCGTCGGCGCGCAGTTCTGGTCGGCCTACGTGCCCTGCGAGGCGCAGTTCCTCGACGCCGTTCAGCTCACCCTGGAGCAGATCGACATCGTGCGCAGGCTGACCACGCGCTACCCCAAGCGAATCAGACTGGTGACGACGAGCGACGAGCTAGAGAACGCTCACCGGGACGGGGTGATCGCCAGCCTGGTGGGCATCGAGGGTGGCCACAGCATCGGCACTTCCATGGCGGTGCTGAGAAGTTTCCACCGGTTGGGCGCGCGTTACATGACCCTGACCCACAAGTGTAACACTCCGTGGTAAGTTCCACGATCAACATCTCGGCCATACGCACGTAAGCGTGAGCTTGGCGCGGCGGCGACAGCGGGAGGGAGTAAATAAAGTTTATGACAGCAAACTGGTGCTCTCTGTTGGATGATATTTCTGTTATTTGTTATTCTTCCGAGATTCTCCGGTCAGTCGACTGGTTTGATAAATGAAAGTAAAGGTTCGTCTTGCTGACCAGCTGAGAACTGATACTTAAGCAAAAATAAACGATACGAGCAGAGTTAAAAGGAAACGCGACGTAATTAGAACATGTTATCTTCTTCCGTCTTTGATCGAGTCGAATGCGCTCGAGATCCTCGTATACGTTGTTGATACTGCCTGGAGTAATTGCAATTTCGATTAAACTATTACCCAGTAAACACGAACTAATAATATGAGAAATATATATATATATATATATATATATATATATATATATATATATATATATATAGAAGGGATCCATTTTAAAAATGGTGAAGAAAATACAAGAATAAACTACATAACCAGTTGCAGAATTACAACGTAATTAATAACGTTTAATTAATAACTAAATTAATAAATTAATTAATAACGTTTACACAAAAGAGAGAGCTTTTTTATGATTATTGTCTAGTTAACGAAGTGACGTTCACATAACGAACTGTTTGGAACTTAGTTATCCGAGGGAAAAAAATAATCGCGCACATAATAATCACAAAGTTGATATAATCCGTGTTTAAAAGATTTATAATCACACAAAAAAGACCTATGTGACTGAGTCGCATTTCTGGGATACAACTGATATAAAAAATGATACCACTACATGAAAAGGCATGTGTATACGGATAAACTCACTTGTTGCTGTATTGTTCAGTTTAGCGAGATCGAGCGTCAAGAGATACGGTTTCGATTTTCAGGGCGGATTCATGTTCCGTCGACGATCCGAACTCGGACGCGCCGTCTGATTTCCACAGCGACGGCCTCTCAGAATTTGGCAAGGCGGTCGTCGGGGAGTTGAATCGCCTGGGCATGCTCGTGGACCTCTCTCACGTTTCAATCAGGACGATGCGAGACGCCCTCGCGGTGACGAAGGCTCCGGTCATATTCTCGCACAGCGCAGCCAAAGCGCTCTGTAATTCCTCGAGCAATGTCCCGGACGACGTGCTGCAGAATTTGGTGAGATAGAGAAATGCCAGGAATGAGCGTGCGCGCGGGTGGCACTAAACGTATCTATTTAAGACGCTGTCTCTCGAGGGCCATTGCGGTAAACACACTGTGGATAAATGAACACTTAGAAGTAGATCCGTCTTCCTAACTTCAAACGCATCACACTGATAACTGATGTGTGTTCCTGGTTATATCGTAATTTTCTAAAGTATTTACACTTTTTTTTTCAAATATTTTGAGTTTATCTGAAGGCTAATTTCTCATTCCTTTCTCGGGGAAATAAAAGTGTTTACGATAAAACAGTGACATGGAAAAAATAAGAATTGTTCAAATTGTTTAAATTCAATGTTGTATATTTTTAATTATGCCGAAAATTCAATTTTTGTCAAAAATTTTAATACAACAAATTCGGCGTCTATTTGCGCGTCCTGTCATCGTATAGAAATCAATTTCTTATGTCATCAATGTTTCTACCATGCGTATATATGTTGATTTAAAAAAGATTCGATGTGTCAGGTTGGTGTAAAAGATTTGTTATTTTTCTATTAAATTCTTGTAGAAAATTTTGGTCATCAGCAAAAAAAGAAACTCTTTGTTAGACGTCTAAAAGATACCCAGAAAATATATTCCTATCTTTAGCAAATTTCTTTTATATATGGGCTCGAGAGGATTTTTCTAAAACTGAAAAAATTCTTCTTCTTCTGGAAGGAAAATATTCTAAGCATAATATTCTGAAAGTTACAGGAATTTCGTTTTATATTTACAGTACAATCTTTGTTTTTAATAGAAATTTTTTTCTGGTAGAAAGGCATTCTGTATCAAGTAAACGTATTCTTCTTGACTTGAAAGAGAGAAAAAGAACAATATCTAGTAAATCTTTTATTAATAGTTAATTTTCTATTTAAAAAGGAAATTCTGTCGATAAAAATTCTGGTTTAGATTATTACAGGAAATAGTATTTTGCAACTAAAGTTCTTTCTTTTAGAATATTTTCCTTTTGGTTTGGTTTTAGAATCCTTCTTGAGGTCATATATACATTGAGAAAAAAATGATTGATCTAACTAAAGTTACAGTTATTTGTTATTAATAATAACATTTGTTATTGTTATGTGATCATAGTTATAAATATCAAACACTGTTTTCTTAGTGTAAGAGGATCCTGTTAAAAACAAATCATGTATCAGATTTTTGGGTAAGTACGAGTCGATACTGTTTATTTTATTCGTAAAAATGATTGATCCTTTGCAATTGGATATAATTTCGCTCTTTATTTCATTTAACAAACACGGCGCACCTCTTGCACCGACCTAACACATCGATACGCGAGATGAAGATGACGGAACAATGGTTGATGATGCGGGTATTCGCCGGCCACGGAACAACGCTAATCACGCGTATCGTCGCGCTGACATAATATTTGCTTGTGGATTAATCGTGTGGCTTTCATCTCTGTTTGCCTCAGTCCCTCAATGGAGGTCTGGTTATGGTTAGTTTCGACAGCGCCCATTTGAGCTGCAGCGATAAAGCCTCCATGTACGACATTATAGGTGCGTAAGTGGAGTCAAATTAGCGAACGTCGAAAAAGAAAAAAAAAATATAAAAAAGAAACTTACACGTAGAAATAAGGGACGATTGAGACACATACGCATACTCGCATTTTTACAGCTCACATCAATCATATCAGACAAACAGCTGGCGTGAATCATGTGGGCCTCGGCGCGGGTTACGATGGGATACTGAGGTATTTAAAGCATCACTCAAATTTTATATTAACGTCTTATCATTCGCCAATAACACGGAACGGTTTCTCCTCTTAGAACGTTCTTTTTTATATATAATTGAACAGAAGAAAAATAATCGTTCGATGTTCAAAAATCTTAGCCAAAGTACACCGGCCAACAGCCATTTTGCGCTGAAAATAAGAGTTATCAATTGTTCCTAATTTTTATCTGCTGAATTCAGGTATAGCAAGCGAAGTGAGTATCATTAATAGCATTATTCTACGAGCGAAATTGCAATTCGTCACTCACAAAAATGTTAATAGAAGCGATTAGTTTTGTTATATTCGTGGTGAGTGTACTTCAGTGAAACAAAAGTGCAAGATGACTCATTGACTCGTAAAGCACATGAATTATACTTGGAGTGCGAAGCAGAAGATGATGATGCGACTCGAATTAACATAAATTTACTGTAAAATTTGCCTATTGACTTTGCAATATTGATTGAATGGTGAAAATCGAGTTATAATTTTCTCAAAAACCGTTGCGAATTAAATTTCTTTATTGTTATCTTATTGGTTCAGGATATTTTTTAATTGTGCAAAAAATATGCATAAACAGAAAGCTAAAAATATCATTGAGATTATAAGGATCCATTCTTTTGTTCAATTGCATGAACATACCTCAAAAGAGAAAAGAAAGAAGATGCGATAATGAGCTCGGAGACATGGTGAGAGAGTAAAAGCAAAGAATTACACTTGTCCAGGCCGCCGACGGAATTGCCAGACGTTTCCGGCTACCCCCTGCTGCTGGCCGAGCTAACTAGAGATCGGAGATGGTCCGCGACGGACATCAAGAAGCTGGTGGGCGGGAATTTGTTGCGCGTCCTCAAGGAAGTGGAGAATCACGCGGCGACTCTCTCGCACCAGTTTCCGGCGGAGGAGTGGATTCCCGAGGAACTCATCGAGGACAGCGCTTACTGCAGATATCACGACGCGTAGGGGCGCGCTCATACCCGCTCAACGACGAGACTGTTTCCGGTATCAAGACTGTCATTTGGTTCCCGTGAGGCTCTCACTAGAGACGCGCACATCGAACTGTATGATCTTTGTACCTGGATCGCCTCAATCATTTTACATTTTTAATAAAGTAGCAATGAACTTGACCGTACTGCTGAAGCCTCGCTTGTCCTCCTTTTATGCGCAGTTAATCCCGATCGTATTAGTTTAATGCAAAAGATTTGTCATAAAATTGTGGTGGCAAGTTTGGATATTCAAAAGAGAAGTTCTTGTTTGATATCCCAAGAAATAGTTGATGTTATTCATTCGTAAAAATTATCAATCCTTCGAAAATGGACAAGTTTTGAAGGAAATTTCTTTTGTTTATTTATTTAATTATTCTTGGGAAACTCTTTGATTATACAAAACAAGAGATACAACTGTGAGAGTGCAATAATGATAGGTTATAATTATTATAAATTGATTTTGAGTCGAATTAAGAAACAACGCAACAAGTAATAATTTAAATTACAAAGGCGCTTCACCAAAAAGTTCACTCTGAGTGAGTGATTGTTTGTCAAGATGCAATTTAAAGCAAGGAAATAAGTAATAAAAAGTGGTATGATTATTGATTTAATTAGTTAGGTTTTTGCCTGACTATTAATAAATAGAAGTAAAAAAAAAATTTAAGAGAAAAAATAAAAACATTTGAAATAAATATCTTCTTTAAGTATTGATTCAAATTATTTCACACTCTTTCTAAGGGTCTTGACATTTTTCTTGGTTTGAAATGTTTCTTGATTTGTTTATTTTTTTTTCTGAAAGTATCTGAAAAATCTTAATATAGTTTTGCTCCATTTTAATCTGTCTCTAAAGTTTCAGGTGAAAAAGATGGGATTATTTCTCGTTTGTTATCATCAGCTTACAATCAGGTCAGTTTATTTTTTTCAAGTTCGAGGGTAGCGTTTGGAGAATCTTGTAACTCGGTAAACACCAGCTAATCAGTTTACATAGTGAGGACATATTTGTGTATATTGTCGTGCGAGGTTTCCTCCGTGTGTTATCATCGATTTTGCTCATTGCTGCAAGAGACGCAGATTTACGAGTTGTTTGGAACTGTTACACGATCGGCCCGATTGCGTCACGCTCAATTGCGTTTATGGTCAAAATGGTTCTTAGCAGTTAAGTCAATTTACCTTGTCTTGAGTCTCTCCTCCGCATTCACCGCCACATAATATATGTTGGAGCAATTATTTAATTCCTCGCACACGCGTGCGCGCGCGTGTGTGCGGATCACAGGTTCACACGCGCACACGTATGCGACGCTGCAGCTGACAGAAGTGGACTCAGGTCGCCGCTGCGTCAATTGCATCGTTCAGTTTTTAACTCGAGACTGAGGCCGGCATTAATAGTCATTACTTGAAACTTGTCCCCCACACGTGAGATACTCAGACATGAATTTAGAATTAGATTTGAGCTTTTTATTTGAATTACACAACTTGTGCGACGTTACGTTTGTAAATCGTGCGATTCAGCTAAAAAATTCAAATCTGAATGTCTCACCTGAGATAAGTTTCAAGCGATGACTACACGGAAAAAAAGATTTGCTAATATATGGACAACCAAAAATATTAATTGCAGGAGCAAATTTTCTTGCTTTTATAGCAAAGTTATTTAGTTGTAAAAAGATTTGCTAATATATATATATTAGCAAATCTTTTATCTATCACAACTAAATAACTTTGCTATGAAAGTAAGAAAATTTGCTCCTGCAGTTAATAATTTTATTTGTTCATATATTAGCAAATCTTTTTTTTCCGTGTACTAATGCTGGTGTTATATCTCGATCATGGACAGCATTGTTAATAAATAATCGGGCTCGAGCTGCTGTCTGAATCTCGCACGACTCTTTAAAGGCAACAAATGAGCCGCGGAAGTTTCGACGATGTTTGAATAATTCATACCTGACGACTGGGAGAAGTCGTCAATGAGATTATTAATAGAGGGTCTTTCTCGTATGCGCGTTTTTACGCGCTGCACAGATTAGCAATTGACTCCAGTTGGCTATGATAAAGTCATCGAACTTAAAATCTTCTTATAAAGTACTCCCATACGTGAGTTAGTCAATTTAATCAGATAATCATTTTACCACATTTAAAATAGCGTTAGATTGGTGCAATAAATTTGATATTTTTCAATTAAATTCCTGAGGTTTGTAAAATAAAAATTTGAGATTTAAGAGAACAGAAAGTTATTGAATATCTAAAACAATACGTAATTCGAAATGTTATTCGTTTTATTCGTAAAAGTTGCATGGGATTACAAGAAATATTTTTGTCAAGTAACTCTAATCAGAGCAAGTATTTTTTAGTTGTTTACTCAGGGAAAATAATGCCGATGACTGAATTGCTTCATCAAACTTACAAGTTAATTTGAGTTTTATATCAAGAAATCAACGATTGAGAGAGAAAAATCCAAAATGGTAACGCAATTATCAAATTCTGAATTCAATCGTGAAATAATTATGTCTTTATTTGATGAGAATTTAAATTGATTATTTTCTAGTTGATTGCACTCTAAAATTCGTGCACGGGCTTTCAAAGTTTTTTTCAACTGTTTGCGATTGAATACAGAGTCTTTCACTTATTTTTCCATTAATTCTTCAAAACTGAGTAATCTCGTTTCCTAATTCATTTCATAAATCGCATCAGCCAGATATTCTTTAACGTGCTCTTTATGTCCCGTCGATGCTAATTACTTTCTCGCTGTCCTACTTGCAGCGGCGTACAATTGAGAATTTTGCTGACGGAAGGACAATTTGATTGACGCAGCGGAGTTTCGCTTGTTTCGATTTAAAATCCAGCGCAATTTTTGCGAAATAACGAGAATTGCGAATAAGTGAGTCAAAGTAAGCGCAAGCATTAGCAGAATAGAGCGATAAATCGTTTTTCATCTGCAGTTCCAACGCAATCGCCTCAAAGCTTCTTGCCCTTCGCTGCGGTCATCTTGTTTCATGACATTAGAAGTCAGGAAATGTATGCCCATTCTAGCGAGAGCATGCATTTCCTCGCTTCTCGACGTCATCAATCTGCAAGAGTTCCGTGACGAGAAACCAAAAAAGCCTTAACGAAAATTTGAATATCGTGGAAGTACCTTGTCGTGGATGCTTTATTATTCATTCGCACCTTATTTGCCGGGGGATCGTTGATACGTCGAGGAATGTTTTGACATATTAGTAGAGAAAGAAAGAGAGAGAGAGAGAGAGAGAGAGAGAGAGAGAGAGAGAGAGAGAGAGTGATTTAATCTCGTAAGATATTCTGTCGTATCTGCGCGTGCTAGATCTTACATTTTTCCGAAACGCGCCGTGAAAGTGCTACCACGAGCGCGCGCGCACGCGTCGAGCTTTCGCTTTCGTTGTTAACGCGTTCTGCAAATGTGGGCCATGTACAGTATGACGGATTGTATTTTTGCCCCTGACAACAGCCGAAGAGGGACCGCTCGATTGCGGTCTTCTCTCTCTCTCTGTCTGAAAGTATTGCTTAACAGTACGTCCATAAGCGAATGCAACGAAGCGCGTCGAGTCAAGCTTTGGCCACTGTTGACAGAGAAATTAATTGGTCCTTACATTAATACCGTTTAATCGTCGCATTCAACCAATCATTTGGATTCCACGAAAATACAACTGACTTTTCTCTCTTAGCCTTAAAAACTGATATTTTACTAGTAAAATGTTGGTTTTCTTTTCGATAAATTTTCTAAACTCTCAACGTACGAAACGTACTTGTGTTTTAAAGGGATGAAAGGGAAAGAGGTGGAAGAGCGAAAACGATAAGAAATTGAAAAAAGAGGACACTCACGAGAAAATATAATCTTATTGTTATGTATTACTTCAAGGAAATTCTTCTGAGACCAAAAGGAAAATATTCCAATACACAATAAGGACTCTAGTTGCAAGGTGCAGTTTCCTGTAAACCTACATTCCAAGCGAAAATTCTCGCTGAAAGAGTATTCCTTTTCTAATAAATGGACTCTATTAATATTCTAACAAATATATCTATTAGATATCTAGAATGTACTAGATATTATTCTACTTTCCTTTTAAATCAAGAGACTCTTACTCTTGAAGCAGAACGTCTTCTTATTAAAAGAAATTTTGTATCGAGAACAAGACTTGTAGATGAAAAGCGAAGTTCCTTTAACTCTTTAAGAAAACTGCGCATAGAATATAATCCTTTTCTAGCCTCAGAAGAATCCTCTTGAGGCCATATAAAAGGAGAGATTCCGCTGTAAGATCATATTCTTTTGGGTATATGTAGATCACATATCGAGATCCGAGAGGTAATGCGAGTTCTCTCCGCGGGATGTATAGAAACAAGTTTCTCCGGCCTGAGATCCATCTAATTAAGTTTCCACCGACTCTCTTTCACCTACTTCGCGAACTCGTTCGAGTCTCAAATTCTATCGCTATTAATTAACGATATCACGCGCGCGCGCGCTTTGAAGTATCAACAAAGCGAGACGCCGAGGATAAACAAAAGGCGAACGGCGCGATGTTTAATTCAAGACACGGTTGCGCATCGCGCTTCGGCGGGCGTGTAATTCGCATCGTTTTTCTTTCTCTTCTCTTCTCTCCCTTAATCGGGCATTCGGCTTTTTCTCCTCTCGATTTCCTTTCAGCGCGCGACCACCGTCCACGTGATCTACGACCGCGAAGAAGCGAACTGCCGCGTACGCGGAGAGGATACGCGTGCTGGCCCTCGCGACCCACGCGCGCGATCGAGGGGAGCACCGTTGGGTCAAAGAGGCCAAGATAAATTGCGATCTAATCCGCGAGTTAGCCGGGAGAGCCAATTACGAGTCGTTGCGCGTCCGCAGGAAGAGAGGAGTGGCGCCGCGCCCGGAGCGCGGACGTCGTACACCTCCTACCTGCGAGGCCTTGCGGCAAATGCTGGCCGGCCGTAAATCCCTCGTCTCTTTAAAGCGCGCCGTCGGGGAAACGCGAGGATCTACGACGTCGACCGATCGAGATCGACGGCAAGGACGTGCGTCGTCACTGCGCGCCCGCCGCGCGTCACCGTCCCGCGGGTGGCGAGGAGTTTCGCGCGAATCCGAGTGTCCTGACAGGTGCGGCAGGACATTGTCTTGTGGAAGGTTAATATTTATTTATTTATTAACGGGAATCATCCCTTTGGGGTGCAATGCATGATACATAAATTATGAAGAAAGAAAGAAGATGTAGTTTATATTTGTATTTTTTTTTTTTTTTTAAGAAAAATATATAAGTTCCATTGTATTTGATTAGTATTATTGACCACTTTTTTGTTTTCAGAAACAAGAAATAATAGTTTTTGCGTATTTATAATATGTGTATTTATATTTATTTATTTATCTCAATCTTTCGTTCAAAATTAACAGTGATGCTTAAACAGTGAACTAAATGTATGGAACGTAATTTTGTTTCATGAGAGTATATAAATTTATGAGTGGCTTTCTTGATACGCGCTACTGAAGACACGACACACAGCAATACAACTACTTTAGATCTGACTGAATACCGCTCTAAGAGCTAGGAAATAGAAATCATTCGGACCATTGACGAAAAACTAATTAAACATAATTATATTTCGATTCGTGTATAGTTATTTATGTATGTATTTATATATTTATGTATAATTTGATTCACTGTTTAATGTAGGTTAGAGCAATATATTTGCGCGAACCACAGGTTTCTCTTCTCGTTGCAACAATTATTTTTTAAGTCTAACATGATAAAGTCATCTTCCGCAAAGCTCCCGCGTTTCATGCAAAAATCACATAAGAATCAACATACGACGCGTCACTTTTCGAGCGTTATACGCGCAATTCGCGCAGAGCAATCCGGTTGGGCCACGCGCCGCGATCCGTCCCTGGCGAGGCATCGTGGCGCGGAAATGGTGGGGGATTCGAAGATTAGAGTCGTTCCTCCGCAAATCGAAACTTCAGTTTAGTTTACCAACGGCCCCCGAGTCGCAACCTCTGCCGCGGCCGGCACACGGAAACGCACGCGGCCGTCCTAGAAATAAGAGGAAAGGACAGAGAGAAGAACAGTAAGTGAGAAGAGACGGAACCCGCGAAGCGATGACGTGAAGCGGCGGCGGCGGCGACCACAAGACAAAGACGCGGAGAGAAATCACGGATCGAGAGAAAGAGAAAAAACGCGCACTTGCGTTCTGTCTCGTGCATACACTCTAGTTCCGCGAGTCTATATTTATTTCCGCGAGGGGAAAGATCCAGCGACACAAAGAGCAAAAGAAGTCGGAGCGGGCACTCGCATTCATCTGCGCTCTCTTGGACATGCACTCGTGAGAAGCTCGCCGAGGGAAGCTGCGAACAGGTGAGCGCTGGTCGATCGACCTTTCAACACCATTTCCTCAGCGTGACAGGAATCTAATGTATTGGCTTGCTCGATTTTCAGTTGGCAGGAATATTTACGGAAAATTCCAAAAGCTGACGCTTTTATAGTTAGACATAACTTTAGTCGATAGTGTACTGATTTCTTTTTTTCTCGATGACAGAAGGTCATCGAAAAAGGATGAAACGGAAAGAATGAAGTTGTGGCTAACTGTAAAAGTCGGTTTTAATGTTAAGATTTATCAATTTCGTGATTCTTTAAATTGGAAGAAAAGACTGTTATTCCTTCTTAGCGGAAAGGAAATATTGCTAACATTTGCACGATGTAAACTGTTGTAGACTATTGTAACCGTTGTAAACTGAGTTATAATCATCAGATATCAAGTAACGGTGCACGTGATATGCTAAACATTCTCGCATACACAGGCGCATCATACACGTAATGTGCGTTGATAGGTCGAAGGTCTTTTCCACAAAACACAAAAAGCACCTGTGTAACCTTGTGCAATCTCATATAGTCGTTTGTTGACAACGATACAGTTTACATAATTGACTGTTATGCAAGAATGATCCAACCCACATAAAGTAGGTTTCGAGAAAAATGAAGGTGAACATTTTGTATATGATTTAAAAAGCACAGATAGCATTGAGGTATTTCACAATCGTTCAAGAAGTCAAGCATGTTGAATATTCTTTTCTTTAAGCGTTTTCATTCACAAACTTAACAAGCTAGAAAGCTTGAAAGCTTTAAAAATGAATAAAAAAGGCTCAACTAGTAAAAGATGGAGCAACTAGTAGAAAATAAAAACTGTCTTTTAATTAATTTTAAGCGCTCATAAGGCTTGGCTTCTTTTTGTTCTATGTGAGAAACCGTATGGACTAAATTGATATCAAAAACTTAAAAATTACAATTTTTTGGATTGGATCATTTTTGTATAACTATATGACGTATATTTAAAAAAAATGTTTTCAAAAACCTTTTGGCAATAAGTAAATTGCAGTTATAAAGAAGAACAATAAAAAGTTATTAATTCTCAACCTTGTATATACAGAATTGTTGGCGAAAGGTTTCTGGAAGTGCACGATTCCGTTATTAATTTATATAAATTAAATAATATTCTAGTATTTAAATTAAAATTAATAAATTATAGAAAGGGAATGAAACGTTTAAATTGCTCAAAGCAAAGGTCGGCAAATAATTTTCTTTATTGTTACGGGCTCTGTCTCTTTTAGGAACACAGCACCGCGCGTTTGCTCTTTCTCTTCCCCCCCGTGTACAATTTTAGATTTGTCTTTTCTTATTTATCTTCTCTTGTTCTCTTGTTAATGTTTACCCAACTGACGAGTAACATCTCCCTTTGCTATTAGATCCTCAAAGGTCTCAACGGAAGGAGGAAAAAGCGAAAGATCTTAGCGGAACATCGTCTCGGTTTATTTCGAAATTATCTGTTTAGTTGCTTTACAACAGGTTTCACGTAAGCCTACAAGTAGAAAAAGGTGAAAGGTCCAATGGTCATTTTCTGGAATTACCTCGAAATCGCGCACGCAATTTCCCAGAGATCGTGAATCAACCCCAGCCGGGATTTCGGCAATCACGTCTGAAGGGATAATTTTTCTACTATTAGCATATATTCTTTTGTATATTCTAATTGAAAGACTTCCTTGTGCCACTTATTGTAGCACTTTTTTTTATCGCCGGCGACATTCTCAGCTCGAGTTTGACGTTGCGAAGTCGATACTTTTATCGAGAAGGTGAAAGCATCTCTCTCGCGGCGTTGAATATTCAAGATGAATTTTTTGGGCATCTCCTGACGTCACCGACCGCAGCGTTCGTTATGCTCGCTCTGGGATTATTGTTTTTCAACGCACGTCCACTCGGAGCGGTGTCTCAACAATGCTCGTAATAAAAGTCACTTCTTGTCGAATTCCTGAAACTCCCGAACACGGTGACTGGATATTTCCTCTTCCCCGCTGGCGAGTTCTACGAACTAGTCGGGCGATTCCCGTGCCGAATGTCGATGCACCGCTTGTATTATTAATAAGACTCATGAGATAATATCGTAAATTCGTCGTAAAGGGTAAACGGACACGACGCTGTTTCCTGCCCGTCGTTCGAGTGCAGTTCTTCGTCCGTGGGTTTCTCTGCACCGCCGAAGCGTATCGTGTTGATCGATCGATCTACGTTGACAATCTGCGGGAAGTTGCGGGAAATGTCGTTGGGAAAAAATACGCGGTGGAAGATTAATGGAGTGCCTGCTGCAACAGAAGCACCTCCCCGAGACGTTAAATTATTCCCCCTGGCGACGCGCCAAAAGAAACAGCCGGTGCATCGCGTCGCTTTAAAGAAGTTAAGTTTCGGGTTTACGCGATCGTCACCGCGCGCGGCAAGACGGAGAACGCGCCTCAACGTACGAAGAGGAGCGCCAATCTTTCCGTTCGGCGTTTATGAATAGATTTTAAAACGAGCGCCTGATTGCGGCCCTCACATAGAGGTTTTTTGGCGTTCGCACTGAGAGACGGGAGTCTCTGAAGTTCGCACTGAAGACTGAGAGTCTTCCTTGAAGCGCGGGAGTCGTTCGTTTATATCCTTAGCATTTATATCTTGTGAGCCTTGATAAGAGGCCTATGCGACCGAGAACATCCTCCAAATAGAGATTGACGTTTTCTTAATGAATATTCAACTATCAAAACTGTTCTTCCGTCATGGAAAGTTGCATAATTTTAGGAACCTTGAGGAATCATTTTCGGCGGTGTAACATGGAAAAAGCGCTTTAGGAAAAAATAGACTTTCGTAGATAATGGTCATTCTTATCATCAGTGAATTACGCCCACGCCAGATGCCGTTCATTTTCTAGATAGATTCGTACACGCAAAAAAAGATTTGCTGCATATGGACAATTAAACATAATTTGTTGTATTAGCCGCTTTTTCTTTGCTGCAGGAGCCAATTTCCTTGCTATGATAACAAGAAAATCTGCTCCTGCAACAAAAAAAAATAGCTAAAACAGTAAATTATGTTTAGTTGTTCATCTGTAACAAATTTGCTACGTTAGCCATTTTTCTTGCTGTAGAAGCAGATTTTCTTGTTATCATAGCAAGAAAATAGGTTCCAGCAACAAAAAAAGGTAGCTAACACAGCGAATCATATTTAACTGTCCGTAACAAATTAGTTTGCTGCTGCAGCAAATTATTTTTTTCGTGTGTTTGCTCAAAACTCCTGCCGATTCGCCACGGCCATCTTGATTCATGATATCAGAAGTGAGGAAAAGTGTGCTCAAAAGTACGTCAAAATAAAAAAGTGTATCCAAGAATTGGCACTTGCAATCGATTAAACCGACTAAGGCGATTTTTTTTGTAACTATGTTTTTGAAACTATATTGCTTGTAATTATCACTGAAGAGAGTCCGAAACTTGGACCGAAACGCCTGAATTTTTGTAATACTTAAATAAATGTATCACAAGCTTTTATTAAATTATAATTTTCGCCTTTAAGATCAGCAGTTGGCTCTTATTTGCTTTATTTTTTATTTACTTTGATAAAGTCTCAAAAGTCTTTAACTTTTGATTTACTCCGAACACTTTCCTGTCGCTCTAACAATCGACAGACAATCGTAAAATTAACGTTGAATTAACCTTTGTTTTTTACCTACATTTCTTCATTGTTTTATTCAAATTTTATTTGCATTTTGATTGGTCGTTTTTATCACTAACGAATTACGCTTGACCACATAAAAATAACTTCCAAGCTTCCGTATACTTCGATAACAAACTCTTTACGTCGATTGTTTTACACAATTAAGAAGTTCAGCCTAATAGTTCAACTCAGAAATCATTCTGTAACGCGGAGCACGATTGTGCTCCACTTTCTACCCTGTATATTCGCGTCTGGACCCTACAACCCTTCCCCACACGAATACATCTACAATTGTGGATGTTTCTCGTTGCATAAGAGTAACTGTATCTGCAGTTATCCACTTCATGCTCCATGTATCTTCTAACTGCGCTGACGTTGGCGGCGTTAAATGATCGAAGATGACCACGCGAGACTGTTGCACCACAATTATTCTTTCGCACGAGATGCGTGACGGCAGATGCGATTAGTAGACGCGAAATCGAAAGTATCTCGCGGCGAGAGCAGGGTCGGACTCGAGCGATAAGCGATGGTACGTTGCCCGAGAGCAATGTACCAGTCGAGAAGGTACAATGATCTCTGATGACAATGCAAATATATGTTGCAAATGATGAATTATGCGCGCGTTTACGTATAGGAAATTAATTATATCATACGGGTTACATATGTACATATACATACATATATATATATATATATATATATATATATATATAATACAATCATATTTTAGATATATATCGCTAAATCTTCACAACACTTTGATATCCATATAATATAATTAATGTTTATATATATACTCTTTTAAAGTGAATCAGTGAAACATCATTGAAAGCAGTAAATATACACTAATTTACAGCTATAAGTACAGCACTGAAACTGCTCAGTGCTATACTTATAACTAATATCAGTAACTATTCAGTAATTCATTTTAAGAGAGTATATACATATATGTGTGTATATGTGTTATATATAACATACATATATTATATATATATATATATATATTATACATATAATAATATACTATATGTTATTTTATATATATATGTAACATATATAGTATATATATCATATGAATTAATGTATGAATATGTTGAAAGAACAAAAATAAGAACAAGATAGATGTAACATAGAACATAATTGTCTTTATATTTTTTCATTGCCATAAAATAATGTTAAGTAGATAGATCTCTCATAGAGAGATAGATCTCTCCTTGGTTTCGCCGAAATCACAATCAAGATTGTTCCAGCATTTGTTTTATTACTCTTTGCGGTTCGTCAAAGAACACAGCAGGGAAAGTCGTCGACGATGATGGTGGCGGTAGCGCGAAATTCGTAATCGGGATGTGTATATGAATTTTTGCTCAACCGATCCTGAGCGAGAGCGGCTGCGTGCCGCACGCTTTCGTCGATCCGCCGGGATGCATCTGATTTAATAATGATCTCGCGATTTCACGACGCAATTTCGCAGCACAAAAGGGAGTAAATCGCCATGTGATTAGACGGACGCACGCTTTTCCGCGCGGCTTAACCTGCTAATCGAGAAAGATCCTTTCGTTTTCAGACCTCGCGTCGAACGTGTGGAGAGCGCTCGCCGAAGTATGATAATTATACGTGCCGGACGGACTAATTCTAAATAAGTTCCTAACAATTTCAAAGTGGATTATGAGCTGATCGTGTCGCTTTTTCTTGCCTGTAAGTGTGAAGATCCTTTGAGAGAGGGCTGATGCAATAAATTGTTTTGCAATAATTCCTACAGACTTTTGTTTCTTTCTTTATCTACAAGCTTGAGGATTTTGCCATAAGTAAAATAAACAATCCAAGAGAACAAGCGAGAAAAATAAAAGTTCATAAATTACATAAAACTAAATATGAGGAAAAGATGATAGCAAAGGAAAAAGATGGTATTACTCACACACACACATGCGTGCGCGCATCACGAAAAATAAATTTATATAAATAAATATTATATATGTTATTTTTAAAAAATATTATTAATAATACGCTTTCATTCGGACGAAAACGAACGTATCGTTAATCGGACAAATTTTATTTTTTAATGACTTAATTTATATACATTTACAAACTTTTTATTTAATTAAAATTTTTTAATTTAGACTTATTCGTATGAATAAGTCAATTAATAACCAATTAATTCAATTAATGAACCAATAACAAAATTTTATAAAGAAAGTATTTCCTGAAAAATAAAATAAAAATTTCATAAAAATTTATATAAATTTAATATATTCTTATAAATTTGTACAAATTTAATATATTTATATAAATTTATGTATTCACACGAGAGAAGAAACTCTCCCGATTAACGGTACATCCGTTTTCGTCCGCGAATGAAAGCGCTTTAAGACAATCGAGCTATCAAGCAACTCGCGATTCGTTGACGGTTTAATGTAGCGTGCCGGTCCTAGGAAGATAAATCATTATGAAAGTGGTGCTATCCGCACTCTGGCCAAGTCTTCATATCCGGTAAAAGTTGACGCGCTCATCCGTTTCTTCTCTCAGCTCTCCAAATTTCTATAAAAGCCGTACTCACCGACGCTAATCGTCGCGCGTAATTTGAGATGAGCTGCCGTTACAAAGGAATTCTGGAAGCGGGCCTAATTCCCGTTGCAGATGATATTTCATGCATACTCAAAACTCGATTGAGAAGCTCGCAAAAAGAAAGTTCCTCTCTCACAGAGGGAGCGACAACGATAACTGCGACGTGTCGTTGTCTTCCCGAGAGGACGCGGGTCCGTGATCACAAAGGAATCGCGACGACCGGAGAGAAAAATAAAGTATAATGTCATTCGCGTGCGCGTTCTGTCATTCAATGCAAAACAAGTGATTCAGCGCGCCGACCGGCGTCGTGTCGAAACGCGCATGGGGGATATTTTTAATAATAATTTGCTCCGTCCTTTTGCAGACACGCGAGCGCCAGGGACTGCGTCGGGAAGGACCAGACAGTGAAGGATACCGCGACGAGATGAGATACAAGGTGAGACACGCGCTTTTTTTCGCCCGCGCCTACGTCTATCATCCGCCGACGAAATCGAAATGAACGTGACGATAAAGACGGGGAGATAAGTCCGATTCGAGTGCCATTGTCCTGGCCGACTTGTGTTTGTCTGCTTGTCTCATCTAGACTCCCATTAAAATTCAGCGGAGCGTCCCTTGACTAGTCTGGCGTCGGATTTTCCTCTTGCAGAAATTTCCAAAACTGCGGTCACAGTATTCGCAGATACGCGCCTCATTCGTATGTAATGATACATCTAAGATGATACATCAATCTAAGACTTTCAAAATTTTGCTTTGTTGTGGAATTATTATTATTATTATTGAAAGAAGTGTCCAAGAATTTCTCTTATTACAATTTGTCGAGAAAAATTAAAATTTATTGAGATCAATTGTTAAGACTACAAATATAGATTACTCGGATTGCCTCAGGAAAATTTGATTTCAACGATATTTGAATGTCCCAAATACCCAAATATTTAAACAACAACGAGTCGCCAATCCGATATCAGTCAAAAGTATAAACTGGCGATGGAAAGGTCGCAACAGAATTCCTCTACTAGGAAATCGTTTTCAGGGAATACGTTCTTGAAATTTCATGCAGATCTCACGTATTCCGTATAACAGTCTCATTTCACATTCATCTTGTGTGCGTTGTCAGGAAATCAACATCGCAATTGGAAGTGATTTATTTAAATTAATTCCGATTGATGAATGTACTTTGGAGGATTATCCCGTACGCCACTTTACTAACGATGAAGCTCTGCCTTCAAGCATTCATCGGTTGGCATTAGACATACGTGCAAGTTCCACAGATAATGCGACCGATTCGCACACGCACGCATAATCAAAGTCCCGGAAGCTTCCTTAATTAGCAATTTTGCGCAAAGGAGTATCGAGAGAATTCGTGAATTAAATTGCAATCGAATTGTCTCGAGCGCATTACTCCGGTTGAATAACGCATTACTCCGATTGCTGAGTTTCACTTCTAACGGATCGATTGCCGAGCGTCTTTTATCTCATCCCACCTGTTGACGCTTTGCCTCCGCAGCGTTTGATCTCTCCTTTGTCTCGCTTCGGCGTCTGTGAGTCTCGTGTCTCGCTGATCACGTGCATAAGATTTGCATAAAACATAAGGCATATTATACGCACCCACCGCCTGGATGTATCGCGACGTACGCATCGTCGTAAGACGAGACGATCTATTGCGCGCTAACGATCGCGATCTGTTCAGCGTCGATGTTAATACCGCCAATGGAAGTCCAGCGAAGCGCTCGCGCAACCAGACGAATCCAAAAGTCGATCCTTGAAGGACGAAGAGCGCGACTTGGGAGGAGAGACGTCTATAGGTGCGTTCTCGGGGAGCACGCTATCAACGCTATCGCGTTCTTTTATCTGTATCGCTCCTTAGATATACAAGAAAGATAGAATGACACGGTAGCGCTGAATAGCACTGATAGCGAGCTCCTCGAACGCACCCTATATGATATGAGAACACAGTTGATTGGTATCTCGAAATAAATCGAAAGTACGTCGGGCGTTCGTTAGCAAACTCGTCTTAAAAAATGTGTACACAGAGAGAACGATTTATTTGAATCAAATGAATGTTTCTTTGGAATAGTCCAAATAAATTATTTGGTTGACACAACAAAAATATTTCTTTGGGACTAAGCCGCAAATAAATATTTTTGTTGCTTTAAACGAAATTTTGTTCGATCAATCGAAAAACTCGTTTGGACTATTCCAAAGAAGCGTTTATTTGATTCAATCAAATCGTTCTCTCTATGTATGTATTCATTACTTCAGCTACACAGCCAAAAAGGGGACTTTAAAAGGGGGTTTACAAAGAATATCCTTAGCCACACTCATCCTTCAAGTATTTTTCCATAGTTTACACTCAGAAGAAATGCTTGAAAATTTATTTGTGAGGCGTAAAGTTTATTTCTGTAAAATAAGCTTCATATCCCACAAATAAAGTTCAAGTATGATTGTTTTTCTCAGCGGCTGGTTGGCCGTATTCTTCAATCTTTATGGCTATTAATAGTCGTTACTTGAAATTGTTCCACATGAAATATTCAAATTTGAATTTTGAAGAGTTAGATGAGAGTTTTTTATCAATTAGATTAAGTTACTCGTAATAAGTATTTTCTAACATATCGATTAACCGCACTGTTTTCCCCGATTAAATCTCATTAAGTAGAAAAAGTAATTTGATCAAGTACAAGAAGTAAATGGCCGATTGCACTACGATGAAAACCGAAGATAATTGGACACCGCTGAAACCAATCTTTTTCTTCATTCCAGTCGACCGAAAAAGAAGATCAATTGCGTGCAGCTGAAGAATGATTAACAAGAGTAGTAAAACAAGAGTAGTAACGTTGAATGTCGCGTTCTCATCTCACTTGAGATAAATAAGGTCACACCATTCGCGGTCAATATCGATTCTTTCCTTTCGCGGTGCATCTTCGCAGTTCGTATTTTTCTACAATAAATTACATATTTTCTTCAGTTAATAGTAACTGAAACATAAACATTTATATATAGCCAAAAAAAGATTTATTCTCTTCATGACTATTTCTTTTTAAGAGATAGTTATTTATCGGACAAGAGAATTTTTTATATTCTACACGGAGAAAAGAACATTTGAAAATGTGTTTATGAAATAAAAGTTTATTTTACAAAGATAAATTTTATATCCCGCAAATAAATTTTCAAGTATTTTTTTTTCTAAGTATAAGTCACTTAGAATAAAATTAATCGTCTTAAAATTATAGAAAATCATAGGAAGATAAATCTTAAAATTATGAAATGTAAAATGCATGCAGGAAACTTGGAATTTTACGAGAATGTTTAGCTGCACAGTTCGTATAATCTTATCAACTTCTACTTCCACGTAAAGAAATCGCGTACGCGTTAATTCATTTCTTAGTCGCCTCGCACTTTATCAATTCCTTTCTCAGTTCATCTTGTTCGATCAGTTTTCTTGCTATCTGAGACACAGGTCGCGCGTATGACCTCGTAATACAGCGTGCTCTACTAGTCATCGTAGAACTGATCGTTGCACGAGTCGCAAAAAAAAGGGACGCGGGAGAAGTGGAGCGTACTCAGATCCGTCAGAGCCAGGCGGTGAGTTAAGAATCGCCCGAGAAATTCGAGTCAATGGCAAGGAGAGCACTTGAAATGAATTCGCTTCACGAGCCCTTTCCCGGAAGTCGTTACGTTAAGCAACGCGATGGTTGCGCATCGCGTATTTCGATTGCAACATTAAGATTATCAAGTATTAATTTCTCAGTACACAATCGATCATGCAAACGTCTTCCGAAAATTAATTTTCATAGAAGGACATGTACAACCACAAAAAATTTATAAAAATCAAATCTCACTGAAACAAGCGGATATTTCTTACTTATCTGAATACACAGAAGAAAAAGATTGACTAAATTAACATGGCACAATGACAGAATCAGAAATGCAGTTTCCTTCAACTAAAACGCATTTAGTTGCGTAACTCCTACATTAACTCAACCAAATCCGGCTCTCAAGAACTAGAAATTATTTCCTTCAACCAAAACACATTTAGTTGTGTCATTGTCACGTTAATTCAACTAAATTCGATTCTTGAGAATCAAAAGTTCTTTCTTCATCATTGTCATGTTAACTCAATCAAATTCGGTGCTTAAGAAATACCATTTTCTCTCAGCAAGACACATTTAATTGCGTCGTTGTCACGTTAATTCAAGCAATCGACCCTTTTTTCCCGTGCGAGTAAATTCTTCTCGTGTCCAAGAAGTCGTACACGTACAAGAAGTACATTTGCAAGAAGATATCGAATCGTCTTCTGATGGCACTCGGGGATCAGTTCGATGAACGAGCTCGTGACGAGAGAGAGACTCCGCCGAAAAGAAGACTCGAGCGGCTCTCACGTCTCGAGGAGCGTCCCGATTGCCGAAGCCAGAAGTCACTGACCACCTTCGCCGCTGCAATTGTATTATGAAGTAATAGCGCGCGATAATGGTTTCAAGCAGTAGCAGCTTGACGGCACTTACGACTCCCCACATTCGTGTCGCGGAATAGAATGCTCAATGGCACATTGAGGCGTTCCACTTGCACGAAACAGCGGGACACGACGCGTCGGCTGTATATAGACTCGGGTATTAGTCACTTTCGCGAAGGTAGGCCTTCCCCTCGATCCATATCTCGCGGTATCGGTGTGATTGTGTTGTGCGAAAAAAAAAACTATAATTTCACCGTTCCCGTTGCATTTCGCTATTATCTGTCGCGCGTAGTCGCACGAGTGCAAACTATCGCTGCCTTCTTCGGTTTCGTTGAAGGACTCGCGGCGTTCTTTGGTCTTCTTCAAAACGAGCAATTCAGTGAACGTTGATATCTATGCATAAGATGCATCTGATATATCTCTCTCTTTTATATTCACCGGACAAAGACAAGCATGCGTTGTTATCCATCGAACGTAGCCACGAATAATAATCAGCTGTCTTATTCAGGTATCGCTGGAGGATTCACGAAACTTTTATCTTTTTCGCTGGAAGCCAGCGAACTTGGATGAGTAATTTAATCATAACAATAATAAGTTCCTGCAACACACAAAGATTAACAAGTATATTTTCGTTTAGGGAATGGGGACGTCTAAAATTAATAGATAAATTAAGTTTGATGTGAAAGACGTCTAATAATATATGTTGACTAGGATATTTTTGGCACGTGCATTTACACATCATTCATTAAACCCTTAAAATTTAGCAAATATCAAAAAATTCACTATCCAATTTAAATGATCAATAATCAAATCATTATCAAATTCAAATCATTATCAAAATTCAATATCAAATCACAAAAATGCAGCAAGTAACAAAAAATCTTGCATTTGACTCTGTTATGCCAAGTTCTCGCGTTGTTCGAATAATACACTGAAATAGTATAATATTCGGTATACATCACTATAATTATGTAGTAAAAGTATCATAATCACACGGAGAAAAATAATTTGCTGGCTCAGCAAATTTTCTGCTGGTCTAGCAAAATCTTTTCGTTATTATATAAATAGCAAAAAAATTACTAAGAGTACTAATCACTATTTGCTGGATATAATTTGCTGAATCTACAAATTATTTTGCTATAAGAACCGTAATGGATTTATACAAGCAGTTGCAATTTTGCTCCGATAGCAAATAAATTTGCTAAGGATTATTTTGCATCAATAGCAAATTAACGTGATTTTTAGGACAAATACACTCAACAAATTTTTTTTATCCTGGCAACAAAACTACTTCTGCTCTGATAATAAATAATTTGTAAAATTAGTTACGTCAACAAAATTTCTTTCATGTCACTACGAATATGCAGTAGCAACGACGATTTTGCTAAAAGAGCAAAATTATTTTTCTCCGTGTAGAAGAACCATTTTGCACGGTAAACGTTACCATAGCGTTAGTGATTAATAACCTCACATTGCTATTATTATTTTACTGAACAACAAGAAGACAGCGATGAATCGCGCGTTTGGTCACACCAACAAAGACTGAACTGAAGAGTTACATTGTTTCTTGCGACTTTTGGCATGATTTCGCCGCGATCTGAAGGACTTTTAACACCGACTTATCATGTCGATGAAACCTGAGCCTACTATTTCACACGAAAAACAAGAGAACAGTCAAAACAAAGAACGCATAGAGACACTCGCAGCATTCACTTTGGCGCATTGTCAAACAGAGACTAATCGACAGATCGCTCTATATTATCGTACTTAACTCAATAAAAGAAGGCTCTGGAATACGATAATAAAGATTTGGCCAAGTGCGCGCTAACTCCGCATTAGACCACGTATTTTTTGACCCGCATAGGCATGAGAGTGTCGCGGTGCATTGAAAAGAACATTGAAAGAAAAATATGGTTACTTTTGTCCCCAACAAAACTGTTTTGTAATTTTAACCACAAAAATAGTTAAAGTAACCATCCTTCTAATAACATGTACTAAAACAATGGTTATTCTATTTAAATAGTTAGTGTTATTAGAAAGATAGTTATTCTAACTATTTTTGTGGTTAAAATTACAAAACAGTTTTGTTGGAGACAAAAGTAGTCATATTTTTCTCTCAGTGAACTCGCACATTATTTCCTCTTCCATATTTCACTTATGGACGCAAACATTAATTATAAACGCCGGCGATTAAACGTCCCGCTAAAGAATGCGCTGTTACACACCAGTTGAATACACGAACGCACGCCTGATGACGCGGTCTTCGCGCGAGACGGTCAAAACGAACGGAGCAGGTTATATTTCGCGCGCGAGAGGAAACTCTCTAACAAAAATACGCCCGAGCACTTGCCGCGCTTCCTCCGAGAACAGGCGGTAGACGTAAACGAAAATAATGAGCCGGTCTTGTGGAAATACCATCCACGATTCTCCGGATGAAATTCTCGAGATGACAACGACCCACCCCACGCGGCGGTAGTAGCCAAATTTCTAAGTTGAGCCGTTTATTTTGGATGTGACACGAATAACGCGCGTTTTAAAACGCAATCGATTTACGTGCCGCAGGCGAGTGTAGACTGCCGCAGCACGTATTCACATTTCGACAAGATTTTCAAGATTTCATTTATGTATTGTCATTGTTGTTATAAACATAACAAGCTCCGCTCAGGACAATTTTTAGACTACCCGAGCCAATCCCGGAGCCAAGGAATGTCTCTCTGCTGAGAAAAAATATCATTGACTTCTTTATCGTGTCTCTCTAATTTAACGTGACTTCAAAGTAGTTATTTGTTTGTTCCTCCTTATATTCGCACACGGAGAGAAAGGATTGGTTGAATTAACGTAAAAATGAATAAACTGTTTGAAAGAAACAGTAAAGATGAATGAACTGTTTGAAAGAAACAGTAAAGATGAATAAACAGTATTTCCAGAAACAGTATTTCCAATTTGCGGATATGTAAGTTTATGAAATACTTGAAATAAGTAACATTCTCTTGAATGCCGTGTATCTCTCTGTGTATTCAGAATAGAATCTAATTCTAAACCAGAGAATTCTTTGAAATTTTTTTTCCATGCGCGGAAAAAAGAAGATTGGTGCAGATAACATGACAATTAACTGACCAAACACATTTTGATTGGAGGAAACAGGATTTCTAATTCTTGTTAATCAAATACAGTTCTAAGAACACACAGAAAAATACATACCGTATTTTTACAATTATTTTACAATTATTTACACAGAAAAGTCCTTTATCATTTTACAAATAGATGACGTAGATTTTTAGTTATTAATTAAAGAAAATTGAACGATTGCATGCAATCACCAAAATTCATCAGTCTTCTTTAATTAATAACTAAAAGTTTATATGATTATTTGCAAAAAGATAATGAACTGTGTAAAGTCGAGCCAAAACTTTTTTTTTTGTAAAGATTTATAATATTCTTACATAGAGTAAATTCTTCTTTTCAGTGTATGACAATGAACTGTTCTAAATTTCGTAATGAGTACATTTAAGGGAACTAGAAGGTCAGAATGCCTGAAAAACTGAATGTATATGCGAAAGTGTTATTTTGACGTGTATTTATACAACATATAAAGAGAAGAAAAATATAATTTTGATGATCAAATACTCAATATAAGTGTATGGTACATGTATATTTCGTTTTTCTTTTCGTCATTTTTTTGTCAATAATATTTTGACTTTCGGTAGTTCAATTAAGCTGAATTTTAGGTAGAAAATTTCCGTAAACTTGTCGTTATCGTGTGAACCACTGACAAACTCGTAAAAATATTTAATTTTGAAATATTAATTTTTTTCACTATAAAAGAACTGAAAATTTGATAATATTTCATTAAGATATTTGCAATTTTGTTAACTTTTACTCAATTTCTATTATAGTGGTTCACACAATAACGACAAGTTTATGGAAATTGTCTACCTAAAATTCAGCTTAATTGAACGACCAAGAGTCAAGATATTACTGCAAAATGACGATCTTGAAAAGAAAAACGAAATATATTTTAACTGCATGTAGTATGCACTTATATTGAGTATTTGATCATCAAAATTATATTTTTCTTCTCTTTATATGCGTATGGAATACAGTTCCAGTCTTGAAAGCTGCGCAACGACACATATCAATCCGACAGTTATCGGTAAGAGTTTATTTAGAAGCCATTATCTTTTTTTAATATTTTTAAAGAAAATGTATAGCAAACTTTTCAAGTCATGCTAATTCCCGTAAGGCTAGATATTTTTAACAGTACTTCGTTAATACTAATGTGCACAATTCATATTCGAATCTTTTCGATTCGAAATTTTCGAATTATTTGGATTCAAATTCGAATCGAATCGAATTTCACTTAATTCGATTCGATTCGAATTCGAATAATTCGCACATCTCTACTCGCCGAGTCCCCGGTAACTTTCTCGTTTCGCACACGGATACAGGAAGATAATCGAATTATGCACGTCCAGCATCCACGGCCCTGGTTGTTTATCGTGCGATTCGCGGTCGATCGCGGAGGGACTTATCAATGTGGCGCAACGAATTAATTAAGCACGACATGTCAACGGACAAAGACGAGGAGCAAGACGCGCTTTGATTATCTGCGGCCAGATACCCGACGATGACGACGTATGTGAAATGAGTCGTCGTCCACCGGTGATCGCATTAATAACGGATCACGACGCTCGTGGACGTGAGGTCAATTCGACGAGCGTTTCCTGACATCGCGGCTCAATTAAAATTCGATCCGACCCGCGGCGCGACGTCCAATGTCGACTTGCGCCGTGGAAACGACGCGCGAGTCTCGCGTCGGCGGAACTCACGGCACTCACGGCCTTCCGTTCGTCAACCGTTCGATGAAATCCTACGGCGCGAGGACGCCGTAACGGAAGCGATGTCAGACGGATGACAATTGCCGAGGCAGCCGAGGACGAGCGTTCGGAAGCGAACAGTGAGGCCGATGACGACTGGTCGCGAGTGCTTATCACCGGCGTCAACACACGAAAAACAAAGTTTGGTTGAACTAACCAAATATCTATATAATAATGTTATCTGCGCGCGAAAAGCTGCGGGAAAGTAGAAGAGGACGTTACGGGGAAAATAGTATCGATCTCGGTTGTGTTGTCGATGATCGGCGGCGGAACAACGTCTCTCGTGCACACTAAGAGAAAAGACTGGTAACTATAACAAACTGCATTTAGTTATAGAAATTCGTTGAATCATTAGTAACTAATACTAAATATGATAATAATTACCAAATATTTAATAGATCGGGAGTATGACGTAATTGCATTCACAGTAACATCAATTAAATAATTTAGTAATAGTTACTTAATGTTAAATATTTAATATGAAATATATTACAGTTATGAACAGATATGGTCGAATAATTAACCAAATATCTATATAATATGGTCGAATATGAACGATCCAGAAATTCCGATTGAAGTAACCCAAATTCTGTTTAAGTTAACAAGATTTTTGGTTGACTTAAACAGAATTCGGGTTACGTCAATCGGAATTTCTGAATCGTTCATATTCGACCAGATATTTGGTTAATTCAACCAAACCTTTTTTTCCATGCACTGAGAGAAGGATTTAGTAAATATTATCAAAATTTGGTTACTATTACTAAATGATAGACGTAAATATAGCGGGCCAAAGCTATGGCAATACTTATTAATTAATTTAGTTCTGTAAAATAAATTATTTATTTGACAGAAGTAAAATTTATTTGCTTCCAGAATATATTTGGTAAATAAAACTTATTGAATAGTTGAGCAAAATAAGCGATTTTGTAATAGTTACAAAATTTTTGGTAGGTTCAACCAACCATCTGTAATAATAGATATTGAAACGATGTAATAACTGCAAATGAATGAATTTTTTGTTGTGCTGCAACAAAACATACTTACACTGGTAACAAAATAGAACTCGTACCTACTGAATCTTTTATTACATGGGATATAACAATTTCATAACAATTATCAAATATCTGTTCATAACTGTAATATATTTCATATTAAATATTTAACATTAAGTAACTATTACTAAATTATTTAATTGATGTTACTGTGAATGCAATTACGTCATACTCCCGATCTATTAAATATTTGGTAATTATTATCATATTTAGTATTAGTTACTAATGATTCAACGAATTTCTATAACTAAATGCAGTTTGTTATAGTTACCAGTCTTTTCTCTTAGTGTGCACGAGAGACGTTGTTCCGCCGCTGATCATCGACAACACAACCGAGATCGATACTATTTTCCTCGTAACGTCCTCTTCTACTTTCCCGCAGCTTTTCGCGCGCAGATAACAATTCGCATGCAGATAATGACATGTTTCGTACTGATTTCCACATGGAAAAAAAGTTTAGTTAAATTAACCAAATATCTGGTCGAATATGAACGATCCAGAAATTCCGATTGAAGTAACTTAAATTCTGTTTAAGTCAACCAAAAATCTTGTTAACTTAAACAGAATTCTGGTTACTTTAATCGGAATTTCTGTATCGTTTTTCGACCAGATATTTGGTTAATTCAACCAAACCTTTTTTTCCGTGTACCAACTCCTAGTAACACAGTTTATTGAGGTAATATTGGCTACGAACTGGACCTCAATATACCAAATATTGGCCCAGTATTGTAAAGTAGACGTTTTGCATTTTATAGCTAATATAGAATTCCAAATATTGATAATTCATTCGTTACCGATATCGATATCGATATCGGCTACATATTGAGTTGTATTGGCCCAGTGTGCCCCCAATGTATGCCAATATTGGTACAATCATCTTGTGCAATACTGCCAATTTATTTATATTTTACTTATAACCAATATTGGCTATATATTGGCCACATTGGCTCAATGTATGCCAATGTGACCAATATTGAGACATTATAACATCAAGGTTGTATATACTAGGAATTTCTTCAATCTCAACTCAAGTTTGAATACGTCAAATACGCGACAAACAAATGCAATTTGCGATGCATATATTCGTCATCTCCTTTTGTTGGCTCTCTATTGGCCATATATTGAATTTGTTATACGCAATTACTTGCACTTTATAAATGTAAATTATTGAGACACGGAAATATAGCGCCGGTCACTACGCTGTGTGTGCGTAGAAAAATATGTAAAAGATAAAAAAGATATTTATTCGATGATTATTTTCATGTACTTGAAAACAAAATTTTATTCTTTTTGTAAGAATATTATAAAGTTTTATCGAAAAATATAAGTTGTTCCGACTCTAAATAATAAACAAACCGAATTTTTCTCTTTTAATTTCATATTCTTTAAAACGTTAAACCTTGCTTAAGATTCAAAACATGTCTTGAATAAATTTGGTTATGACGAATCTATTAGACTTGCGAATATGTAAATTTATGAAACGCTTGAAAAACAAGTGACTTGAATATAGAATGTATTTGTCCGAATGTGAACACACAACGATATTTTTGCACTATTTTTCTATTTTTGTAATATTTGGTTGTATAAAATTGCAAATGTTTAGACGCAGAGTAAAAATACAAACGTCAATGGCTAACGCAACAAATATACCCTATGTTATATAAAAAATAAATAAAAAATATTTACAAAATTTTTTTATATAATTTTTATATAATTTTATATAAAATATATATATATATATATATATATATATATGTAATATTGGATATAGCTTGCTATTTATTAACATTTGTATTTTTAGTCTCTATAAGCATTTGCAATTTTATACAAGACGATAGGAAAATAGTGCAAAGCTGCATTATGTCGGCATTCTATCCTGTCAAACGTGAGGAGAAATTATGTGAAAGGCCGAGTGAACATTTTACAGCCGTTGACCCGCATCGATAATTTGATTTTCACATTGTGATGCGCGGAAAATATAACGAATAAACTGTATATGACTTTCATGTTTTATTTAAAAATTTTTCTAAATTTGTTATGTATTCTCTGTTTTTCCTTCGCTTGACGGAGGATCGGAGAGGAAAGAAGGATAACTCACTATAGGACTGTAACATTATTTACCATAAAGTATGCAATTGAAATGAACACACGATCGTCATGATGCTACTGTTTATCGTAGAAAATCACACCGCATACGTTCAGAGCCTGACGAGAAGAAGGAACTAAAATAGCAGACACACGATTGCGTAATTCTCCGTTTGCATGATAAATGGACAGAAAAAGAGAAAGAGAGAGAGAGAGAGAGAGAGAGAGAGAGAGAGAGAGAGAAAGAGAGAGAGGACAGTAAAAAAAGCGCCGGCGTTCGAGTATTTCTCGCGCAAAGCATGATTCGGTGGCTGGGAGTGCGTATAATGAGGACGTTGTCGGAAACGTACGCGGTTGCATCGCCTCGTCTCTCGGCTAAACGCGAAAGCAACGATTCTGCTTCTGCAGAGAGCTCAGGACTGATCTAGCCAAAGTTCATCGACGCTTAATCGATTAAACAAATTGCCCGCCACTGTATAATAAATAATCTATATCTACGAGCTGTGCAAAGATATAGGATACCAACTGATAACTCAAGTAACGTAGAACTCCTTGATTCAAATCAAACAACGACAATAATGAAGGAAAATTCTTATGGTCTAACATATTTTATTATCTAACTGTTCTGTTGTATAAATTCTTTCTAGATACGTTATGAGAACTACTTTATTACACATAGAAAGAACGTACTTTGACTTTAAAAGGTAACTTATGCTTATCTTCAATGTGTGTGTTATCTTTAATAAATAATATCTTCTTGATAGTAATCTTAAATTTTACTTATCACAAATTTCAGAAGAGCGCTTATTGTTGTGCACTGAAGAGAAAAATTTGTTCTCTTTGCAGGAATATTACGAAATTTGAAAGAAGAAGAAAAAATTGGATCGGCTCTATGTAATAAGCAAGCCGAATCTTTATTTTTACTTCATATTCTCGATTGACATTCTAAACTTACCAGGTTGCAGAATGTATTTTGAACAAATTTGATGCTTATGAGAAAAACTTGTGATATATTTACAGTTGTATATTTTACGGGTACAGTGAGCTCGCGAAAATTGCGCGTTATTAAGTGCGAAAAAAAGTCAGTCTGCCATTGGGATTACTGGCCGCGAAAAGGTTGACCAAATAAAGCGAAACTAAAGGAGACACGTGGGTGCGTATGTTTGTCGATAAATTTAGAGGAGAAAGCACACGAGGCTGTCCGGAGCCAATTGTCGACTTCTCGGATCATTAGTTTCAGTTAACTATTCGTTGTCCCCGACAGATTAAGGCCCGAAGTATTATCAACGTAGGCGCGCACGAAAAACATTTAGTTGAACGTAATTAATATTAAGTGAGATTGGTAAAGCGAAATGGCTAGACAATCGGCTGGTTCTTCAGAATCTACTGAATGCATTTTTTTATTTCTGCCTACATTACAGTTAGTAACACATTGAGAGAAAAGATGACTAAGTTGAGATGACTAAAAAATAGCACTAAACTGAATGCATTGAAAATTCGTGAAAACTTCCTATTTTTCGGCCACCTAAACCAGAATCTCGCCTTGAGAACTGAATTTGCTTCGCAGGAACCAGAAATTCTGGTTCTGCCGAGCAAAACGCATTTTCGAGCAAAATAGTTGTATCATTGTCATGTTAATTCCACCAGTCGTTCCTCCCGATGCGTAATATAAAAAATGACCAGCCTCGGTACTAGCTGACTCAGATGGCTGTGCCAGTTCTTCGGCTGTTAGCGCATCGTAAACGTCGAGCAAAGCAATAATCGGCGATTTCAAGGAATCGATAATTCACGATGAAATTAAGCAAACCTCGAGTCTCCGTTTAAATCCTCTTTTCACCGATTTCCTTGAACGGGACGATTCCTGCGCGAGGAGTGAAGCGTGCTGTCGGAGGGTCTCCCGGAAGGACAACGTCGGGAGAAAATCGCAAAATCGTTCTTTCCGATCTATTTCGCTCACGTTGAAATTATATGGAAAGGAACGATTCTCTCTCTCTCTCTCTCTCTCTCTCTCTCTCTCTCTCTCTCTC
>NW_022639459.1:1767216-1796684 GCF_010583005.1 Odontomachus brunneus
CAAACATCCGATTCCTCAAAGCCAAAGCTACTGGGACCAGCTGAGCTTGCTCAGGGAGGAGCTCCTGAAGAATTTAAGACTCTTACTCGAGGAATCGGACAAAGAGACCGATCTCAAGCCGGTGAAGTTGGCGAGATCCCTCTACAGAACTTGCATGGATGTTGGTGAGTTCTAACTCGAACAGTAAAGACATCCAGAAGGCGTCCAGAAATGTCCTATGTCTTCAGGACGTCTCTAGGATTTCCAGAACGTTTCCAAGAGATTTTATGTTGTGAGGCAAGGGTTGATATATTCAATGCAAACATTAGAAAAGAAAAGGGAGAGAAGGAATATATATTAGATTGTGATGCAAATGGTTTGTCATTTTTCTATTAAATTCACATTTTTAAATATTAAAAAAAAGATAAAAAGTCCTTGTTAGACGTTTATAAAATAAAAGTAATTAATCCTTTGGAAATAGATAATTCCATTTTCTATTTTGTATGTTTTTCTGTGATGTTTTTGTTTTATTTATAAATATGACAAGCTTGTTTTACCAATCTAATAATTGTGGAATATTATAAAAAGTTTATCAGAAGAATCAATATAATAGACAAGCAAATATAATAGACTTGAAAACTGAAATAATTAAAGATAATTTGAAATTTTGATAATTCTAGAAATAATTTGAATATTAAGAAATAATAAAAAGAAATAATTTTTGAAATAAGGTATTAGAATAAATGAGAAAAAAATATATAATAATAATTATTAAAATTAAAATAAGAACTTAAGATTAGTAATAATATAAAATAATTAGCATTCGAAATAATATATATGAAGGAATAACAGACACAAAAGTCTTCGAGAGATCTCAAGATCCACTTGAAGCCAAGAGGCATTTTTCGAGATCGGAAAGAAGAGAAACGGCGAGAATTATTCTCTCGCGAATCAACGCTCGCGTGTCGTAAAACGGAACTCCGTTTGTTTTACTTGTTATCGCCAGCGAAGTAAATTATTCATTAATTGTTCGCATTGTCAGGTTGAGAGACGGACGACGGCGCGCGGTGTCATTTACATAAGCGCAAATTCGAAAGGGTAGGCGCTTAACGCGCTTACAGCCGCTTGTGTTGCAACGTATTATTACTGTCGCGTTACTAACAACGTAATAACGCAAATTGACGACTCCATTACCGCGAAGAAGCAGCCGGAACTCGTGCCTGCGGACGGCCGCGCGATCGCGATTATAAATTGGAGGTGTCGGGAAAAAAAACCGACGACGTGGATGATTTAAATAGAAACAACTCGACGACGATTGGTCTGCCGTTACGAGATGCCGAGTAATTGAATGTAACAATGGAGTGCGCGTTACGCGCACGACTCGCGAACTGGGCTGTAAAGCGATTGTTCGCGGCCTCGGCTGTAGAAACGTATTTTGCAAAATCGCGCGTGATATCGAGATATCGAGTGCCGTTGCGTTGCAGCGAACGTCGAGGCTCTGGGACTGGAACCCATCTTCGAGGTGCTCGACAAATTGGGTTTGCCGAAGGAGCCGCCGCTGCGCGGCAAAATACCCGCTGTCGATTTGCCGAGGATAGCCGGCATGGCGCAGAGGAATCTCGGCCTGAACTTCCTGCTTCATTTCTACATCAGCGAGGACATTCGTGACACTACGAGGAATCGCATGATGGTGAGAATACGATTGCATCTTAAGGGTGTTTCCGTATTACAAGTCCCTGCGAAAAGCCATTCGAAATGCGTCATCGTCGTGATTGTCGAGCAGCATTCGTTACTGGCGGAAGAGCGAAATCGCGACACGTCGCGTCCGCGAGAACATACCAAAAGGGAACGAAATCCTTTTAGATGGAGCAAGTGTCACCCGGATTTAGCGAGCGTTACCTGCTGGACCCACGGCGATTCCAGTCGGAACTGACGGAGTACAAGAAGTACATCAAGGCCATGGTCGAGCTCGCAGGAGCTGGTAACATGAGTGCGAATTACGCCAACGAGATTTTGGAGTTCAGTACCAAAATCGCCAGAGTGAGTGCCATCGCGAACTTATTTCATCCATACAGATTCCGTTCTGCTCCGTCAATTTGTTCGTGAGAAATCACACATTTATTATTCCATGTTCCGTATCAATTTTCTAACTTAATTTTTTTTATATCAAGTTAGAAACTAATTTGAAATTAGAGAAGCTTTATTCAGAATTTAAATTATTTAAAATTATTTATAACTTTCGGTTGGCAGTACACGGAAGTAGAAATCAGGAGTTTTATTTAGAATTAGTGACTAATCAGAAGAACTAGTACTTCAGTAGAACTTAAATTTAAAACTAGTATAATTTAAATTTAAAAATTTATTTCAATTATCATTGCAAAATCCGAAGTTATTAGTCTTAACTAACTGCAGTCGGTGACCTACTGCGCGTAATTATTGCGAAATCTACAATTACCGGCCATAAGAAGCCGCAGTTGATGATCGCCCGCGCATATCAACAATGACAATCGTATCGAGTATCTTTCATTTTAGATCACTCAACTTCTAATACAACGAATAATCGTCTTAAGCGCGCGTTTGATCGTTTTCGAAATTCATCCAGATTATGGCAACACCCGAGGAGCGGCGCAGCTCGGATCACCTGATTCACGACGTGACGATCGACGAGCTCCAGGAACTGACCGATCTGCATGTGCAGCAGGTAAGGCGATGTTAAGCAGCGAGTAAAATAACAGTCCGAATCCCGCGGTTAAAGCGGCAGTTGAACAGTGCGGAAAAAAATCATCAGTACAAACAAACAAACAAACATTATCATTATCATCTTTACCATCCTATTACAGCACATCTTCCGGAATCTTATGATTTCTCATTAAGCTCAATGCGTTCTCACGATGTACGTGCGAGGACGCGGCAGCTCTGCCCGATATTTATGCGTATTATCGCGAACAATTAGACTTAGCTGGCCGACGAACACGCGCGAGGAAAAGAGGGATCATGAGAGCTTCGTCGATGACGAAGTGGAGCGACGTGTGCGAGAATCGAGACGATCCTATCTCGCCGAGCACAGCCGAGCAATTAAACATGCGGGACGTGATGTCGTTTCAGTGGAACTGGACGAGGTACTTGGAGGCCGTGTTCGAGAACACGAACGTCACGATAAATCCGGCCGAGGACCGAGTTATCATCATGGACCTGCACTATTTGCAGAAATTACCGTTGCTGCTGGCCACTACGCCGCACGCCACGATAGGTACGTCTGACTTCCGCGCTCTTGTAACGCGGAATCAATGTTATCATTACTAAGATGTTGCTGTAATATCCCACACAACATAACGTCTAAAATCGGGACATAAAACGGACAAAAGTCGTATCTCAGATATCTTAAAGAAGGCTATAAAACGTCTTATGTCCCGATTTTAAGCGCTGCGTGAATAATATCTCAGTAAATAAAATTCTTAAAGAAAGATTTTAAGATTTTTAAAGAAATTATTAAGATTTACACTAAAGATCAAATATAAAATTACTGACGAATTGGTAAATATAATAAAAAAAACGCGCGCAAAATGACTACCAGATAGTACAGAGAATTCAAAAAATTCAGTCGTATGTCACCAATTCTGAGTTTATTTTTAGATGCAAAAAGAATTCTTTTCACTGAACTGAACTTTGAAGAATTTTTTTTTCATCTGAAAATAAATTCAGAATTGATGACATACGACTGAAGAATTCTTTTTTAATTCTTTTTGAATTTTCTGTGCTATCTGAGTAAGGCGCGCCTACACTGAGAGAAAAATGTATGATATTTGGAACTGTAATGACATAGTAAAAGGATTATAGTTAAGAATATCATTTTTATAATAAATGTCACCATAATGTTTATAATATTTATAATATAAATATAGTATAACTGACCTATGTAAAACTTTTACTAAGAATTATAATTATTTGAAATATAAAATATAGTAAGGTAGCAAATATGGAATTGTAAGAGAAATTAACTATTTTATATAGTCAATACAATTGAAATATTTGACAAATATAGGTACATGTAACTATATTCTCAAAGCATACTTTACTATATACACAGAGTAATAAGATGGTGACTATAAATCTGTGTTCATTCTGCTATATCTTCACGTTTGATGAACTATAAATATGTGTTTGAGGCTAAAATAAACTATAAAATATAGTGAGATTATAGTTATTCCAACTATTTTTTTCTCGCAGTGTACTCTTGAGTTGAGTTTAACTCTTTCAGGATAGGAGACACCTTTTGATGCTCTACGACCTTCATACATGTATTTCAGAGACTATCAATCCGATATTCACAAAAATTGGTATATAGAGGTTTTTTGGGATGCTCTTTCCAAATTTGAAGTCAAAAGTGTGAATCATATACGAACCATTTTCGCAAGGGTTAGCACAAATGAGCAGATATGATCAGGTCGGGTCAGATCTAAAAATTTTTTTTCCTTTGTCGGCATTTTGAATTTCAAATATTCGATTTCAGTTCTCGAAAAAGTATCTTTAGAAAGTTTCATAGTTCAAATTTCACGGAAATTGAGTGTATTTATATTATTTATTATTTTTTCCGCCATATTGGGTCACAGAATTCATCTTGGATCTTGGAATTTAAAAAATCTAAGTTCAATGCACAATCTATTGCGACTTTTGTTTTAATGCATCCTGAGCACGCCAAGTGTTTTTGTCTAAATCTTAATTTTATTTTTTAGATTCGGATTCAACGACCCCAAAGACCCATAGAATACGTACTTCCCTATAATTATCTCCCCGAGCAACCTTCCGTCCTGAAAGGGTTAATGTTAATGTAATATTTTTGTGTTATGAGGAGAGAGCCGCACGATCGCCACTCGAGATAATGTACACATTCGCTCGGATCACGAGTCGCAACGCGCCACTTCTCCGTGCTTTCTGCTCTATTACGCCCCTTGACCAGAGAGAGACGCGAGGGAGAGGATCCGTAATGCGATTTACGCACCCCATTCGCGGTCTGCGAATTCACGAGACGGCTTTCGCGACGACGACGATCGTTTCCACCATTGAATTGTGCCTCCCATCGTATTGTCCGACGATAACGTTATTTACATTGCGCAACTTGCATCGCTCTTATCGCGACATTAATATTCCTACGCGCAGGCTGCAGTTCTATCATTTTTTCGTAGTCGGGCTAAATTTAGTTTATTATTCTCGTCGCAATCGGTTATCGTAGACTCGCATGAAAGCTCACTGCGTTTAGACAAACTCCAGATAACACAGATTCCTAAAAGACTAAATAGTATAGGGTCGATTTTCCAATAGCAATTTGAACTTTAGCTTTGTTCATTTATTCATTGTATATCCGAGAGTCCGCGCGTTAAAATTATATATTCTCGTTGTATCTCTACAAACAAGATCGTTGTGGAACGCGGCGAGAGAGTTCAAGCTGAGACTCGTCAATAACAAAATAAACCAATAACACAGCAAATTAACTGAAGCCCGACACAAGGTTGAAGGTAAAAGAAGTACTGCTGCGAAATGCATCGCGCTGAAAGATACTCTTTCCAGATTTGATCGCATTCCTAAAATAATAAAAATCGTAGGAGCAATGTTTCTTAGCAGTACATCGACGATTTGCGCAATCGGCGGCGCGGACATGAATAAAAGACGCCGCGGCCAAATGAAGGGTCACAGGAGTCGAAAAGCTATCGGATCCCATCTGCCCTGGCAGCCGCGTAGTGCCGCGATTGTTTCGCTGCTGAGGAACCGCGTCTACGAACTCTCGCGGTGGTAATGTAATAACGACGAGATAAAGTGTCCGGCCGATGTTTCAGTCCGATTCGTCTGGTGGAACGTGTACTCGACCGTCGCCCCGCTGACGCTGCAGAAGTTCCGCGACCTCGGCTTCCAGTTCTCGCAGAAGGTCTACGGGCTGAAGGAGAAGACGCCGCGCTGGAAGGGATGCACCGGCAACGCCAACGCGAACTTTGGCATGGCGCTCAGCTACGTTTACGCGCAGAAACACTTTAACGAACAGGCGCGAGAAAAGGTTGGCCGATAAAGGAGAAAAGAACATAAGGAGGAAAGCCTGAATGATCGATTTGGAACAACAATCAGCTTTTTGCAACAAATCCTTTAGATTCTCTTGAAATCTGAGTTTTTAGAGACTTTAACGTAACACGACCTTCTCACGACATCGAACGTTAAATATCGAACATTCACTATTGGAGTTGGACTATCGTTCTTTAATTAAATTTCTGAATGATATATCTCTTGATTGAATTAAATTTAAATTAAATTTCCCACAAGGGGGTAATACCCAGGAAAAATCAAAAAGAGATCAAATCGAAAATTAGATTTTCTTGAAATCTGAGATTTTGAAGACTAAAATAACACGACCCTCTCACGACATCGAACGTTAAACATCGAACATTCACTATTAAAGTTGGACCATCATTTTTAAATTAAATTTCTAAATAATATATCTCTTGATTCAATTAAATTTAAATTAAATTTCCCACAGAGGGTGGATAATATCCAGGAAAAATCTAAAAGAGATCAAATCGAAAATTAGATTTTCTTGAAATCTAAGATTTTGAAGACTCTAAAATAACACGACCTTCTCACGACATCGAACGTTAAACATCGAACATTCACTATTAAAGTTGGACCATCATTTTTAAAGTAAATTTCTAAATAATATATCTCTTGATTCAATTAAATTTAAATTAAATTTCCCACAGAGGGTGGATAATATCCAGGAAAAATCTAAAAGAGATCAAATCGAAAATTTTCTCAATAACGTAGAGCAATCGATGGAAAGGTCGAGAGGTGAATTAAGTAATAAAAATTCAAGTACATGTGTATTAAAAGCACAGAAAAGATCATAATGATATTTGATCTAATTATACATTCTACTTGAATAGAAAGATAGCTGGTGACAATCGGGTTATTGATTTTTGGATGTCATCTGTAGGCATTGGAGATGCTGTTGGACATCAGGGCGGCATTCGATGAGATGGTCGCCGAACTAGATTGGATGGATATTGGCACGAGAGCTCGAGCTCATCGGAAGTTACACGCGATGAGGCCGTTCGTAGGATTTCCCGACTGGATCACCAACCCAAAAGAATTGAACAAGTTCTACGATGGAGTAAGTATATTATCTACACGGAGAAAATATCGCAGCAAAAATTACGTCAAGATTGTATTTTTTTTACAATATTTTTTTTAATCTGCTGTATACTGACATTGTGATAACCCAGACAGCACAATCTTTCAAAAAATGTCTTAAAGACGTCCAGAAGACGTCCTATTTCTTTTAGATGTCTTTAGAACGTCTTTAAGGCATCCTTTTAGTAATCTGTCTGGGAAAAACTTACTACAGAAATAGTAAATCTGACTAGATTTCTCTACTGAATATACGATTCACGAATATAGCAATTTTAGTCATAAGTTCGGCACGATCTAAGTTTACAAAATTGTCATTTTTTTTACTACAATATTTTCTCCCTGCGTATATCACACGTTTATCGTTATTCAAATCATATCGAAGAATCGATTGGAAAATTCACAACTCTCTTATCTCGCTGACGAATACTCCGAATCGCAAGATTCTCCATAAATTCGCTCATTCTCGTTTATAGGCAGAGGTGATCGATGGAAAATTATTCGCGACTTTCCTGAAGCTGACCAATGTGAGCGTAAAGAAAAGTCTGAACAATCTGCGCCAAAAGCCTGACAAAAACCGGTGGATATCAACAGGCACGACGGTAAATGCGTTCTACAGCGCCATACTGAATTCAGTCAGTAAGTAATTAATTATTTATTTGCAACGACGATATTATTGATGTATTTATATTTTTATTAACTTCGCGTCTCTCTATTATCGTTCGTTCTGCAATATCTTAATTTGATCTTCCTTGAAACAAATCCCGTCGTTAAAGAAGAAATATTATCGTAGCTTTCCCGGCTGGTATCCTGCATCCACCATTCTACGGCAACGGATTAGAGTACGTACTGTTCATATTTCATAGATAAGAGAGAGAGAGAGAGATTTCCATGTACTCGTATCTTTTTGGGATTAAAATATATTTAATTTTGGAAATTCTTATTGCTTTGGTCTTGAAACACGAATATTTAAATTTTCAACGTAAAATATATCTACATATATCGAAAATACATATATATATCGAAAATACATACATATATATATATATATACATATATATATATCGAAAATACATATATATATATATATATATATATATATATATATATATATATATTTTATGTTGTAAACTGAGGTATTCGTATTTAAAGAGCGAAACATCAAAATAATAAGAATGTCCAGAATCCAGAATCGAATATCGGGGCATTGGTACTTTTGCCTTAAATAATTCTCGATATTGACTGCTATTTTGTACTGAATAATTTGCACGTTTCGATTCGGGTCGCGACACACGGAGTCAAGGATACACTTCTCACCAGAGTGAGAAGAGAGAGTTCGGAAGAATGAAGCTATAAAAGTCTCGCGCGGGCGACCCGAATCACTCTTTATCGGAAGCTGTTAAACTCCAACGTCGCGCGTTGCAGGTCCATCAATTACGGCGCTATGGGGGCTATTATGGGCCACGAGCTTACACACGGTTTCGACGATCAAGGTGCGTGTTCGGCGACGCGACGCGTTGCACAACGTCGTTAAACTCATCTCCTCCGTCCTCGGCGCGCGGAGATGCTTGCGTATCCATAATAAATATCCGGAATTACATGATTCTTTCTTTCTGTCTCTCTCTTTTTCTACGTCAGGTCGCAGATACGACGAAAACGGCAATCTCCGGCAGTGGTGGAGCGACGAGACGTTGCGACACTATCACGAGAAGGTGCAGTGTATCATCGAGCAGTACAGCAACTATCATTTGCCGGAGCTGGGTGATAATTTCACGGTGAGTATTGGGGCGCAGGGGCTCCACCCTCGCGCTGCTTGGCAGCGTGACGAAGAAACGTGCCAAGGCAGGCGTCCGGCTAGGTGTGCTCAGCCGCTTGGCTCGCTGATTTTCAGGTGAACGGCATCAATACCCAGGGCGAAAACATCGCCGACAACGGCGGCATCAGGGAAGCTTACAGGGCGTACCAGAGACTGATTGCACGCAGCCCCTACCAGCAAGTTCTGCCTGGTCTCGTCGACTATAGCAACGAGCAGCTGTTCTTCTTGGGCTTTGCTCAGGTAATAGCCACTTTCACGATATGTAAGAGCCATGGCGCGTAGAAATGTTTGAGAAACAAGGAAATTGATCAATCACTGTCGATGATTTTTGAGCTGTAAGGAACAATCTACTTGAGTGCTTAGTCAATTCCACTTACTGCTCGCGTTTTAAAGCCTGTTCCTTCCAGTTCAACTGGAACTGCATTAAAACTAAGTTCTTAGTCACTTCAACATTAAGTTATGTACTTAATTCACTTTAAAGGCAAAACTTACATTTGTAAGCAGCTCCGAATGATTTTAGTATTAATGAAATATTTTAACTTGTATAGGAAAAGTTAATAAGGTTAATAAGTTAATGCATACCAAAATAAGTTAAAATCAATTTTAAAATAACTAATTTGAGAGTTAAGAGTTATTCATTTTTCAACTGATTAGCCAGTTATTACTCAATCCTGTATATTAGTATATCGAATTGGTATATTGATCAAAGTGTAATTAGACACTAACTGAAATTAAGTGATACTATCTCGCGCAAAGAACGTAAGATAATTCGCGAGAAAAAATTACAAGAAATTCGGGTTGATCTTGATATAACTTCGCATATACAGGTAGAGGAGCTCGACGAAATAGATACTGTTTCGAAATAACCGCGCACGCAGTGATTCTTTGTCAGACTAATAAAAATGTATTTACAAGTAAAATTTACACGTTGAACGACGAAGGTCGTTTACACTATGTATCTCATGATACCACTGTTACATGAACACTAATCTCCTTCAAGGTCTGGTGCGGAAATTATACAAACGGAGCGTTGAAGTCCAAGGTGATAGAGGGCGTCCACGCGCCGAATCACTTTAGGGTAATTGGCACGCTGTCGAACAACGCGGAATTCGCCAAGGCGTGGAAATGCCCGCTCGGTAGTCCCATGAATCCGCCGCACAAGTGTATCTTGTGGTAGATGTTTCTCGCAACGTCCATTCATCGCGATCATTCACGCGACCGAATCCGATTTCTCAGATTTCTTATAGAAATATCCGTGCAGACACGCGTACATGTATATAGTATTGAAATGCGTTATTCATTCCCGGCGATATTAAGATTCCTGATCAGTCACGGCCATATTGGACTGATGACGTGAGAAAAACCAAAATTCCTGCAAACTACGGCTAGATAAAAAGATGTATCATTAAAATGGCACTTGCAATCTATTCTACATACTTGTGAAATGCTCCAAATAAAAAAATACTTCCTCTTTTGCCCAAATAACTATTAAATAATCGCAAAATAAATGTAACAAATTTTTGCTCCAAATAAAAAAATACTTCCTCTTTTGCTCAAATAACTATTAAATAATCGCAAAATAAATGTAACAAATCGTCTCGTTTTGGTGGAAAATCAACTGCGATGTCGAATATGATCAAATGTCTACTTATACACATTAAATAAGCACAGTATCAGGAACATTTCCAAAATTGTATCACATGTGATATGTACGTATTACGCTCAGTAACAACGCTGTGGTTTGCAGGAAAAAATTGGTCGTCCTTTTACATCATTAGATCTGTTAGTTTTCGATGAATTTTTGCACTAATAAGACAACTATATTTATATTTTCTTTCAAAAACTATACGTGTATTTTCTTTCACTCTAACTTTCTTATTGCAATAGTTTGCAGAAGTTCTTCGGAAACGAACAGACCTATTTTCTCACTTAATTATTTTGTCGATTACAATCGTGTCGTCGCTGTCAACGCGGAGTTCTTGGCCGATCAGGAGCCTTAATTTAACCAGATATCGATTCTGTTAACTCTCAACTAAATTTCTTTTCAGTATAACGACCATTCCTATATTTTTTTCTATAAGATTACATGAGAAATCGACCGCGATGAATCGACGAGCTAACAGTGTTCACCGTCGCGAACCCACACCGTGAATAATTTCTAGACGTAACAATTGGTGCGGTGATAACTCGACGAAATTGTAAATAGACTGATTCGTAGGAACTAGCGAGTAATTTATTACGCACTTAGACGATACTCGTAGTCTTAAGTTTATCATATGTAAATATATCACATAGAAAAGATGATAATTTTTATAAAGAGATTACTCTCTCAATTGGCTATTTATTTCAATTTATTTCGTCGTTCTTTCCTTTTCTTTTTTGACACAGCCTCTTCTCCTAAGGAGTTCACCTTCTTCTTCTTTTTCTTCCTAGGGGGTGCGTCTTCAGGATCCATTGTCATTGGTACTTTTTCTTTGTACTTTACGCAAGCGACAGACGACTGTTTCATTGTGTCGGTATTTTTTATTTTCTTTGCTGGCGAAGTGCTCTGTGGAATGGTATTATCCTTTTTCCTTTTTTTAATTAAAACTTTCGGGTTGTTTGCCTTCAAAAGCATCTTCTTTTTGGGCTTATTGATAACATCTTCGTCTTTGTCGAACGATCTGTCTCTCTTCTTCTTCTTCTTTGTGACGTCAGTCTCTCTCGATTTTAAAACTTTCTTCTTGGAATCCTGGACATTGTCCTCTACATCTTCTACGACTCTCTTCCTTTTATGCTTTGCTTTTATCTTTCGAACTGGGATGTCCCCGGTTTCCTTTTCACCCTCGTCCTCAATGATAACTTCTTGTTTCAGTCTTAGTGTACTCTTCCTCTCTATTTTCTTCTGCTCCTCCAATTCTTCTTGTTTCGGCTGCACGAAATTTTCGCAAGACTGTGCTAATGCGAGACAAGTGATTCTAGCGCCGCAATCAATCCTCTGCAACATATCCAAACTATGTTTGTTGTACTTCCAAAGTTTAATTTCGCCGGAACTGGAGGCACTGACTAACAGGTCGCTCATGTTCGCGATACATTTCACCCTGATGTCGTGCGCCGCCATCTCCAGCGTTTCCTCCGAAGTCCTGAGGTCACAGAACTTGATCTGTCCATTTTCGAAGCCGACCGCGATCAGATTATCTTCCAAGAAATTCACGCAAATAACCTTTGAGTCAAATGTGAGTTCACTGTGCACTCCAGCGGTTTCCACGGCATATACATCTATCTTCTGATTAATGGCTAACAGATACTTATCGCCACTCGGACTCCATCGGATAATTGTTATATTCTTAGCATCATATTTCAGCCTCGGTACCAAATTAGTCGCATAGGCTTGCCTGCCTTTAACGAGATTCCAGGTCCTCAGGACACCGTCTGTTCCAGTAGACAAGGCTAACTTGCCCGTGGGATGAATAGCTAGAGCATTAACAGCTGAACCTTTGTGTGCCTTCTGCCAGTGCTTCTCAGTCTGCCAATTACCACAACGAACAGCTGCTATACTTCCATCATTACTACATGTGAAGAGGTGCGATGCTTCTGGAGTAAACGCTATGCAATTGATGGTATCTGCAGAGAATATGGCAGAATTGTTATGCATAAACTATGATATTCCATGTTTATGACATAAATCATATACGAGATATCATTGGTGTAGACAACAGTCTATGAATGTCGTTGAGAGAACGTACGGTTTGTTAAAAAATAAAATGAGGAAAGTTTATATTTTTATTTAACTTGTAGAATTCTAATGTAAATTTATAAATGTTGTCTTTTTAACAAGTTAGAGTTTGCAGAATTCTCTCTGGTATCATTCTTACTTCTTCAAAGTTAAATCTATCAATCTACCATATGAAGTAAATGCATGCAATTTATTTTTTTTAAACAATATATTTATGATTAATATTCAAAATAGATACTGCTACTTTCATAATTTAATTGCTCTTCTGCATATTTCAATAAAATTTACAATATTCTAGTAGTTCACTTTTTCTACATGAAAAGTAATCATGTATATATCGCATGGACAATTTATGAACAATCCATACAGATGTAATCTTAAAATCTATAACATAACCCTTATATATGGTACATGCAATTAATGATATCTATATTGTATATATAAATTTATTTACGTACCATTGTGAAACATTAATTTGCCGGACTCTCTCCTGTTGCGTAGATCATACAGGCATACTACATCATCAGCTCCGGCAGAAGCTAAATAGTGTTTATTGCTAGCAACACTGCGTATGCTCGCCACGTGACTGTGCGTTGCAAAACTCTTCTCCACTTTGTATTCCTTGGAAAAAAAAAACAATAAATATAAGTTTACCTGCTTTATATATATTTTATTTCGTTGTTATGTTGTTTGTGCGAAAAATTGTGAATCGTATCACAACACGCGACATAACTCCATACGGACTAAATAATTTGTACGTGAAATTCACTTACATTCACGATGTTGTGCATCGTGCATTGCACTCTGTAGCCGAGCAAATATTGCTCGTACGTCCCTACGATAATTTCGAAGAGATTGGGCATTCCTGAGTCAATATGCGGCATTTTGTAACAATTTTATATTCATTAAATTCTAATAAAATAACTATTCTACGATACGCAGCAACACACACATGTACGACCGATTCAACATCACTGAGCGCCAATGCAGTGATGAAAGGTTTGAGAAAAATAGCGGATCATGCGCATGCGCGAATGACATCACAAGCCATGTGACCGAATCGACAGACTCGTACTTACATGATGTGGCAAACGTTTCTTGGGGCACATGTAATTTTTCAGTTGTTTTGTTAGTGTAAAAAAATTTAATGAGATACATAAAATGTTTTATTGTGTATTCAGTATTTATATTTATATTATAGTAACAATGTATATATGGCATATATATAAGAATGTATTCAATTTTAATAAATAAATAATAGAATAACAGAATATTGGTAAGGTTTCCTGCAGTTTCCCTTACTCTTTCAGCAAACGCTAGTATTCATTATGTAAGTCGGCTGTAAACGCAAAAATATAATAAATTTTATTATTTTTACATCTTTTTAGTATTTTTCAACATTTTCTTTGCCTTTGTTGAAGAGACCATAAAAATACCAATATTACGACGATACGTATACGCTACTGATACCTGACACGCTTGGTTAAGGCCATCATACACAAAATTCCGTAAGAACTTAACGTAAGCGTAAAGAAATCGACCAATCCCAATCGAGCACTCGGCTCTTCGTAACCTCTTCATTATTACGAAGAGCCGAATACTCGACTGAGATTGGTCGATTTCCTTACGCTTACGATTTAAATTCTTATGGAATTTTGTGTGTGATGGCCTTTACTGCGCATGCGTCCCAAATTCTCAAACCCTAGGTCTGTTCTTTTCAGCTGCACTATTGCACTGGTGCAATAAGGTAGAGTGAGACAAATATATTTTATTTCACTTTAGCTTATTGCACCAGTGTAGCAGTACATTTGAAAAGAATAGACCACTTTCATCACTGCTCTCTGGTACGACTTAACGCGGTAGATTTGAATAAATTCTTATCTTTCAAGTAATACGAGACAACGATAAATCAGATAACCTTTGTTCAAATAATACTATACAACAGCAATAGTTAAAATATATATTTTTAGCAAGGCTGGATAAATTAATATATAGTTTTTCAACTACATTTTAAGTTTAAAGCTAATAAATTATAAAATTAATATCACTTGATTAAATTAAAATTGAATTAATTTATTAAAATTAAAAGTTTCTAAATTAAATGTTTCTTTCATAATTAATTTTTTAATTATAGTTATACTATATAATAATTTAACAAACTTCTGCTGAAAATATTTTTAATTTTTCTTATTTTACACTGTAAGTAGTCCGCAATGATTTTAATATTTATAAATTATTTTAATTTACATAAAAAACTCCATAAGTTAAAATCAATGTGTTTTGAAATAATTAGTTTAAGTTAAGAGCTGATTTATTTTAAATTAACTAAATTAAGCTAAAAGTTATTAACTTTTTAAGTTTTTAACTTAACTTTTAAATTGACTAACTAGTTATTAGCTAACCTTCATTTTTTATTTTAAATAAATAATACTATAATAATGTAACAATATATGTGTCGGGATTTCTTCCCATAAAAGTAATAACATATTAAATTATTTCTGAACTGATATTGTCGGTGCAATTATAGAAGTATGAGGTTTATAAAAAGCGGGTAAATATTTATATAAGATAAAAAGATGATAAGACGACCGATGTCTGTATAAAACACTTCGGAAATGTGAACTGCATAGTCATTCAGTCGGTCGTCATCTGCCCTAATTTCATAGATTCGTTAGTGTTGTTGTTTTTTACGAAAATGTTAGATGCAAAAATCATCGATATTGATGTGAAAGATATTAGATTTCCAACATCGTTATTGGCCGATGGTAGTGATGCAATGGTACAGATATTTATATTATTATATAACTTATACAATAAAATATCTGCCACTTACAGCAAAATAGATATATAATAGTCCGCCAAATAGATATCTCAATAATACAAAATAATTTATATTGCAATTGTTATAATGGAACTTTATTTATCTCTATGTATATGACTTCTATACTTATGGATTACTTATATATAGATTTATGTATAGATCATATTTCTTATGTTAATTACTATTTACAATAACAGCATACTGATCCTGATTACTCGTGCGCCTATATAACAATAAAAACCGATAAGGGGCACGAAGGTTACGGCCTTACATTCACTCTGGGAAGAGGCACTGAAGTTGGTACGCATAAGTAAACGTTAGAAAGCACACACAGAGAGAAATCTATTATTAATATATAAATATACACCTAGTAAGGAAGATATACTATATCTTTATATTTATCTTTTTAATTTTTCATAATAAGAACTTTCCTAATTCAGTGGTGCAAGCATGTAAGTCCATGTTTTGGCTGGTGAAGAATCAAACGACGAGCCAGATCTACGCCGATTTCGCGTCATTCTGGAGGAAGTTGACGAGCGAGTCGCAGCTGAGATGGGTAATGTAAATTGTGCGACACGTAAATACTCAATAATTAAAGCGCAATAAAATAACAGTACACTTTTCATACATCAGATCGGACCCGAGAAAGGTGTGATCCATCTGGCTACAGCGGCTATCGTAAACGCACTGTGGGACTTGTGGGCGCGCATCGAGGGTAAGCCTGTCTGGAAGCTCCTTGTGGACTTAACACCTGAGCAGCTCGTTTCTACTGTAGACTTTCGATATATGTGAGTTGAACGTTTTTGCACAAGTTGCATTCGCACACTCCAAAGATTTTGAATATTTATTTCTATTAAATACAAATAACACATTAAAAACAATTTAATATGAATTTTCTATTAAAAAATATTATTCGATACAAAGTACCGACGTAGTGACCAAGGAGGAGGCGATAGACATACTGAGGAAAAACGAGCCGTATAAAGAGAAACGCGAAGAACTTTTGAGGAGAAATGGATATCCCGCGTACACGACCCAGGTGGGATGGCTCGGCTACAGCGACCAGAAGGTGAAAGATCTCTGTGCGAAATATCTGCGCTTGGGTTTCACGCGCTTCAAGGTGAAGGTGGGTCAGAATCTGGAGGACGACGTGAGGAGATGTCGTTTGGTGCGCGAAGCGATCGGCTACGACAATAAACTGATGCTAGACGCGAACCAAATCTGGGACGTGAACGAGGCGATCGAGTGGATGAAGAGGCTGGCGGAATTCAAGCCCTTCTGGATAGAAGAGCCAACGTCGCCGGACGATGTCTTGGGACACGCCACGATCGCTGCCGCCTTACGACCGCACGGTATCGCGGTGGCCACCGGCGAGATGTGCGCGAATCGCGTTCTCTTCAAGCAGCTACTGCAGATGCGAGCGATCGACATCTGCCAGATCGACTCGGCGAGAATCGGAGGAGTCAACGAAATCCTATCGGTGTATCTCATGGCAGAGAAAACTAAAAGTAAATTTACAATCAACAACAATCCTAGTCATTGGATCTTAACATTTCGGACTGATCAAGGCTCCTGGCCAAATAGACAGAGATGCTGAACACTTATGCATACATAACATACTAACATTCAATGCATATTCTATGATGTTATTGTAACAGCATGTGTTTAAAACAGTTGTTTTAAGAAATACGCATTTATTATGCCATAATTTTAAGTAAAACATTTGCTTTTTATTAGTATATAATAATTCTAAATTAATTGCGTTTTCTTTTTGGCAAAATAAGTAACAATTCTTATGACATTAGAATATTGCTGCAATTTTCACTTTAGATGACTTCTTTTATATACTGATAAAATCGCTACAAAGTATGTCAAAAAAGATACATCCAAAAAATGGCACTTACAATCGATTAAACCCACTTCTAAAATACTCCAGATATTTTTCTTTTACTCTTAATAATCAATAAATAATCGTAAAATTAACATGATACGCCTATATTTCCTCATAATTTTGTTCACGTTAGTGCTACGATTATTAATTAATTGTGTAAAAGCAAAATGTTCTGAATACTTTAGAAGTATGCTTAATCGATTGCAAGTATTATATTTTGAATATATTTTTTCGACATACTTAGCAGGAATTTTGAGTATACATTTCCACATTTCTAACGTCATCAACTAAGAGTAACGCGATGAGCAGTTAGGAGCCTTGATTGATGTGAATTTGGTTCTGGATTTTACTTACTACAAAGAAAAAACCTCACACGAAAACTTCGCTCGATTACAGCACCGATCTGGCCGCACGCAGGTGGGGTGGGCCTCTGTGAGATGGTTCAGCACCTCCAAATGTGGGCTTACATTTGCCTACGCTCGTCCGTCGAAGATTGCGCGATAGAGTTTGTAGATCAACAGCATGAACACTTTGAGGATCCTGTGCTTGTTAAGAATGCCTCCTATAAGTTGCCTACACTTCCTGGGTATTCAACTAAGCTCAAAAACGATTGCATCTTGAATTATACTTATCCAGAGGGTACAAAATGGAAGTCAACCAAGGAAGGATCTTTCAAAAAATCGTTAGAATAAAGTAAAGACATTTCTTATGAGTCAACACATGTACATATATAATTTGTATTATACATATATAAAATAAATACATATGTAAAATAAATACATATTAATTAAAAAATAATGGTAGCAAAAATAATCTTAGTAAAAATCACCTCTAATTTTTGGCAAATACCATAAATATCTTTTCTCTTACCATATTACATCAAATGCTTCATGTTACGATTATTGTATAAAACTGCTATCTTTATTATGAAGAAGAAATGTAACAAGTAAAACTATAGCGATAATTGATATTATTTGCGGCCTTCCAGATGAGATTTGACATAGTCTGTCTGCACAGAAAAAGATGATAATATAAGAAAGACTATAATATTTATCATAAGTAAAATTTGTTTTTGCTACTTACATTTACAAACCAGTAGGTCTTGGGATTAAACATCACTTTTCCCAACAAATTCATTTGCTCTATTGGGGAAATAACATGCAGATGTAAATGATTGACAGTGTTAAATGGTGGCCAATGAAAGCCTGTTCGAGTGGATACAGGATCAAGACCCAATTTTTCTGAGATTATATCTACAGTGGCAACAATTTTATTAACTGAAATTTAAATACAATGAGAAAATGACAATGCCTCAGGTATATAATTCTTGTAATTAAGTAAATTTTAAAGAAACATATAAAAGCTCTCAAACCTCTAAATGCATTTTTTTCACAAATTTGTGCAATAATTTGTTGAAAAAAATCAGCTTGGATATATATTTACGGTTGCATTCCAAAACATCTTTTTCGAGGAAAATTTTACTCTTAAATCTATAGTTCATGTTACAACTATAGACTTAAGAGTAAAATTTTCCTCGAAAAAGACGTTTTGGAATGCAACTCAGGATAATATTGAAGAAAACGGACTTCTTCACCAATTTGGCTAAAATCTTATAATATTGTGTATTTTAGTACATCATTTAGTACATCATTTAGTACATCATAGAACAAACAATATCAATGTGACAATAAAATAGGGTTAGCTTAGATTTTTTAGCTCACCAAAAATGTACTTTTCCATTTCTTTATTACAATATAAGAGTTTATATTTTTAAATATTTTTACACCACATTTGAAATTACGCGCGCTTACGTCACGGTGCACGCTCATGCCTGTGCACTAGCTGCGTTCGACATTAGGCCTGTTCTTTGTAGCTGCACTGCTGAACTAGTGCAATAAGTTAGAGTGAGAAAACGTATATTTGTCTCACTTCAATATATTGCATCAGTTCAGCAGTGCAGCTACAAAGAACAGGCCTATTGTAAATCCTTCCTTCCTTCAATATTTGGCTAGAAGCGTATCAGTGACTCATGCCCCAACGCCATTACTCATTCGACATTGTAAATCGGAGACGTTGGATTGCTCTTTCATCTCGAAGATGCATAGAAATGAAAAAGATACAAGATCTCGTATCTTGCTCACTTCTATGCATTTTCGAGGTAAAAGAGCAATTCGACGTCTTCGATTTACAATGCCGAATGTCCCGGCCTAACCGCCGTCACGACAAGACGTGTTCGAACAAGTTCGGACCTTGTGATTTTTTTGGATCGTGTCTTGAAAATTTCCAAGACTTTGCTCTCGAATTATATCATTAATCGGAAACTGGCGTTGGGGCATTACTCTTAGAGAGGCCTGTAGCCAAATATTGAAGGAAGGAAGGAAGGATTTACAATGCCGAACACAACTACTGTCGACATGACAAATCTCTTAACCTTAAAACTGTCATTCTTTAGCATTTTATAACTTTTGTTCTACTCGAAAACAACGATTTTTACTTTTATATTCACGTTTTACGTACTAAAATACACAATATTATGAAGTTTCAAGCAAATCAGTGAAAAAAAATTTCAGTATGATCATATTCTGAAATATATAATATACTTACAAAGTTCGGCATCTTCTGGTTTAAGTTCTTTTGCATTACGTATATGTCTATTTGGTATTATTAAATAATGATGTGTCGACGCTGGATTAATATCTTTAATACACGTAACATCTTCATCCTACAGCAAAACAAAAAATATACGTAAACAACAGGAATTACCAATTATTCGTAATTAATACGTAACATTTCCTTTAGCTTCGTTTCACATTATTTTTTTTTAGCAATCTTTCATTTACTGTAATTTACTGTCTTCATTTACTCATTTACTGTCAACGATTCACGTAACTTAACCTTTCGTACCTCGTAAATTTTCTCACCGGGTTCTTCGTTTTGAATAATTTTGCAGAAAATGCAATTTGCCACTCCTGTAGCCATTGGAATTTATAATAATTAATACTAATCACAATTTTCTTAGGAATAAACCTATTATTCAAACTATTGAAATATCTCTAAATTGCACGTCATCGTAGCACCATGATGAACACTGCGGTAAGTTGATCTTGGATTAGTTCCTTCTAGCTCTACATTGATTTTAGGAGTAAAATTTAGAAACTGATACGTCTGATCTGTCGTTGAGCCATACTACGACCTTCATTTTTTATTAAAAAATAGCAATTCGTAGATATATAACAAGGGTGCGTTCGGAAACGTCGAGGGCTCTCCTTTTCTCTTTGTCTTATTCTTGTATCTTTCTCACTCATACGCAATAGGTAACGTTTTTGAACGTACTCTAAGCAAAATGCCGGCCTGATTATCTTCGGGTTTATCTCTTACTAAACTTTGGGATGTGCCAGCTGAAATTTTTAACATTAGTGCAAAAAATTCAGCTGGAAGGAGCTGCAAACCTGATATTTGTATTTTTTTCTATCATAATATTTTGATTCATGCAAATTAATACCGCCCAAATTAGTACGCCCAATTTGGTACTGATTCTTACATCGAATGTAAATATTGAAATGTAGAGCGAGTTTTTTAATTCATCGATAGATCTATCACATGATGCGTAAATACAGCAAAACGTTGCATTTTCGTATCATGCGATGGATCCATCGATGAATTAAAAAATTTTACCATAAACCTTTACGTACAAAGAGTACTATATAAATTACTAACCTCAATTATCTGTCACTTGGCCAATAGTAGTAATTCAATAACATTCGAAAACATCTACAAAGAAGTTGAAAAGATGATTTTTATCATTTATATAAAATGTGACTATGTGTAAGGTATTTCAACAGAAATATGTCGAACTTCAATGATAGATATAAAGATTGTTTATGTGGCAATTTAACATATGTGTATATATATATATATATATATTTATATTTGTGTGTGGTAGGAACTATATAAGTTTACATAAATGTAGCAAAATTTCAGTTAATACTAATTATTAATTCTCCAGTAATTATTGTAATCAGATTGTTGTTTACTCACTCGAATTAGATTATTATTATTTCTTAGAAAAACTAACATTTTATCAAGATGAAACTACAAGAAGGAATTGTATCAAAATATTTGTACATCACATATGTAATTACATCTTATTGGTAAGTTATCAAATGATATTCAATAGCTTACATATTATTCTATTTGCTTCATCAATGATATTACATTTATATATTATGCAATTGTTAAAATATATAAAACAATACATATAATTACCTCTGTATAGAGAATAATATATAGAATAGAAATATAGCATAGAATATACTGATACATTATATTGCGTATAATAAATTGAAACTATACAAGTTTTAAAATATTTTTCAGGATAGTGTCCATTTTGACTGTATTTGTAAATAAGGCATTATTATCTAGTGAAATTGTAAATCTGGATGCTCCACTTTTTGTAACTTGGTTTCAATGTATAGTGAGCGTAATAATTTCTGTTATTTTACGTAAACTATCACAATGTTTCCCAAAGTATAATCTAGTTACAAGTGGTACCCCATTTAGTATAGATACTTTCAAAAAGGTATGCTTTTTGCAAAAAATAATCTTTTAGCTATTGATACTCTTTTGCAAAATATTAGAAAAAGAATTTTACTCAATCCCAAGAGTTTTGCATTAAAAGTTTCTCACATATAGTAACTAATTTGATATTTAATTAGAATAATAAAAAATTAAAAGAATTATATTTAATGCATTTGCTTCAATATAAGGAAAAATATGATCTCTATAAAGTTTATTTTTTTAATATTTTGTTGTATAATGTGTTTATATATATATCTCAAACTTTTATAGGTATTGCCATTATCAATCTTGTTTGCTGGAATGATAGCAACCAATAACTTATGTTTAAAATACGTCGACGTCGCCTTTTATTACATAGGTCGTTCATTGACGACTATATTTAATGTTGTGTTCACTTATATTTTACTCGGTAAGAGATACTTTGTAGAAACAAATCTGGCCATAAATTAGCAGATAACAATCTAAAGGAATATTAATCAATGAAACACTTATTTAACACAGGGGAAAAGACCTCTTTCAAATGTGTAATATGCTGCGCAGTCATTGTCGGTGGATTCTGGTTAGGTGTAGATCAAGAGCAAGTGGCAGGTTCTCTGTCCGTCCTTGGGACATTTTTCGGCGTAACTGGATCACTACTGGTGGCCTTGTATAGTATCCGTATGAAACAGACGCTCCCAGATGTAGATCAAGACGTCTTCCTGCTGTCCTACTGCAACAATATGTATAGCGTTGTTCTTTTTATTCCATTAATGTTAATCAACGATGAACACACTGCTATATTTAATTACGAGAAACTATGGCAGCCTTTCTTTTGGTGTGCCATGACAACCGGTGGTTTGTTCGGATTTGCTATTGGATACTTTACCGCGCTTCAAGTCAAAGTCACGTCTCCCTTGACGCACAACATCAGCGGTACTGCGAAAGCGTGCGTGCAAACGGTCTTAGCAACTTATTGGTTTAACGAGACGAAAACATTCCTTTGGTGGGTGAGCAATATCATCGTCCTAGGCGCCAGCGCATATTACGCAAGGGTTAGGCAATTGAAACTCAGTAAAGAGTATAAACTAGTTCAACAGTTGAAAGTATAATAACGATAATAAAAAATACGAGAACCTTGTTAAAAATTTTATATATTTTAAAAATATTATTATTTATAAAATCTCTTTTGTAAAATCCGCTTATGTATAAAAATTAGTTTTACAGATATTTTACGGAAGTTCGAAGAAAGTGGAGAAAAAAGATTTAGAAGATATTATTCATATATATACACACGGAAAAAACAGTATGGTTAATCCATACATATAAATCTGATTATAATTAAATGTATACATAGGCCAACTATGCTATTTTTTCCGTGTACGCAAATTGACGCGAAATATTTCCTTTCTGTAATAATTATGTGTGTACATGTGACGCGCATATATAAAACAGTATTATAATTTAAAATATTGAATAATATACTTAGAAATGAAGTTTATAATATTAATCGTCCTGCTATTTTCTTGTTTTCTATATGATTATATAAGTTGAACAATCAGTTATCATGCATACAGGAGAGCTTGTAGAAAGTTCTACATAACTGAGATTACCTTCTAATATCACAGTATTGCGGTCTCCAATCAAGATTCTCGATCAGACCTTACATATTCATCAATAAATCGTACATATATTTAGAATCGCGACGCAATCCCATTTCCACGACTGTCGGAGTGACTCGACAGCGAGTCTTTCCTCCTGATAATCGCGTTAACACTCTTGATGAATAGACTGTCGTCAGTGGGTAACGAGGATATCATGGGTTGTAATCGAATACGTAATGCAGTCTCCATCGAGTGTCTTTGATTATTCTCAATCACCATACCGTCGGAAACGTGGTAATATCTGCGAAAACAAAATTATGTATTATTATTATATGATTATATTCTAACTTTTCCATCAATCTACTTGAAATTGTTAGTTTTTTTTTTTACCTGGGGTATTCTATTGCAGCAGAAACGTTCAAGGCACGCACGATAAGATTGTACAGGATTTGTCCATTGAGAAAAGCATCGTCCGAGCCGAGTATTCCACGTAACCCGCATCTTCCTTTCTCATGATGGAAAATAATAGGAACGAATGTGGATAGACTGTTCTCATTGACGTTCTTGTCTAACAAAAACCCGGCGGCAGTCATGTTTCCCAATCCTAAAGGTGAACCTAAACCTCTGCATCGTTTAAAGTCATATATTAATATGATGATAATAGTCATCTAATGAATAAAGTAAAGTAAAAGTGCCAATGCCTGGACACATACCTAAACCTGGATATTTCTATTGTTTTGATTTTTAAATACGAATATTTAAATTTTAAATATATATATTGTATGTTGAAGATTTAAATATTCGTATTTAAATATCAAAACAATAAAAATGTCTATAATTAAATACGTATTCGGGAATTCATATTTTTATGTCAAATATGTAATTAATTGCTACTAACGATAAGACGCAGACATATGTATCTTGCCAATCCGTCGCCATAACTCCAGTGTATGTTTCCTTTTTCACTGAAAAAATTCGAGTTATTACTGGATTTCTAGAATAACTAAAAAAAAAAAAATACATAAGAATTTTTATTATTAAATTTATAGTTATTATCTGAGATTATCAGGTAACTAATTAATTATATCGGTGATTAACGAGAACGGCGAATGTGTAACTCACCAGGTTGCGTATTTTGTGACAATAATAAATATAAGTGCGTCAATGTCTGAGCGACAAGAGCTTGCGATTCTATCGCGGATGCATTTCCCGCAAAAACCGGGATGCTCTCCAACACATCGATTACTGACTGCATGGAGCTCGCATGAGACGGATAATAAATTACATGACGACGTAATGTCGAACTTCCCGCGGCTATAACGATAGGTTCGTAACTCGCCAACTGCTGCAGCAGATTTTCGTGTAGAATATCGCTGTGCAGAATTTTGTACGACAAAGTACCGTTGTATAATGCTGCAAAGAAACGCGAAAAAGCTTCAATAATCACCGCAGAACTAATTATCTATAATTAGGTGAAAAATGTTGTTACAAATGCAACAAAATACACGGATGTATACCTTTCGCGCCATGCTCTGCTACAATGTCTAACGTATTCGCAAGTTCCTGCAACTGTAATGTGTCGCCTGGATTCAGAAGACCATAAAGCGTCCCGTAATCAGTATTTTTCAATACTTCGTCCACAAAATCTTTCGATACAACGAATCCTTCTCGGGCTAACCTGGCAGAAGGCTCTACAATGTCGCGCCATGACAAAGTGCCGTATGATCTTTGAGCAAATTCCAGTCCTCTTAGTAGGGCTGGCAAACGCACCTCAGCTTTCGCGAAGAAACCTGACGCATTAGAAAACTATATATATGGCCCTCACATTATATATCTCGCATATTTAAAAAATATTGTACAAACCTTCTGTTGTGTTACTTGCAAAATCGATGATAATGGGATCGGTATGATTTTTCGAGTTATGTATCATTATGTAGCCACCTCTGAAAGTAAAGTAATGATGAAAGTTTAATTAATGAAATTTACTTAATTAAATTAAAATGTATAAGTTTAGCTAATATCTTACCCTCCAAGACCAGTTTTATGAGGTGCTACTACAGTCATGCAAATAGTCGCTGCCACTGCAGCATCCACCGCATTACCTAATTTTCTCAGTATCTTGGCGCCAATTTGAGAGCAATTTGAATGATCAGTAGCAACTGCTCCATGGATACCATGAAGTTTACTCTAAAATGTAATAAAAATATTGTAAGTAAAACTTTACTATTTTTTATTCAATATTCTTCTTTTTTAGTATTTACCTGTGACATATCGTCAGTGTAAAGAATCTGTAACACCAGCATAGTAGTAATGCCAATGGTTAACGCAACAAAACAAACAATGATCAACTGTAATCCATTGCCACAGTAGCTGCATAGTTTGTACTTGTAATTTTTTTCCTTGGTTAGAGGACAGTCTTCTGTGAGACCTGCAAATTGTGTTAATTTATATAAGTTTTCTCGTTACACTTTGTAACATATGTGCAAATGTAGTGTGTGATCCTCATGTTGAAAAGTGTTAGTGCTAAAAATCTTGACAGTGATACTTTTTCTAATAATTAGAGTACATTTTTACTATGTGTGCATGTGTATATCAATGAGAAATATAAACAAAACAAGTTAATATATTCAGAGACTTACGCGTATTGTAACTCATTTTTAACCTATTTCTCCGACTCTTCTATTTTTGATCAGCTGAACCTCCATAAGTCTCATTTCTTTTCTGACGTTTCTCTCCCACTAGTCTCCATGTTCCCGTTAGTGAGGTTATAGACACGCACGTAGAAAAGAAAATAGAAAATTAGTAGTAAAAAAGATTATATAAATATAGTTGCATTCTTTTATATAGAAAATGTTCTTTTTTTATTATTTAATATCCATTTTTTCTTTTTAACATCAAGTTTTATATTTCTGTAGATAGATTTAGCTAATCAGTACACAATGGATACCCACGTTTTGAATTTATACAAGAAACATTTTAAATTTTATATCTTTATTATCCAAAATATGAGATTTTCCAAAATATGATGCATTGTTACAAGATACATATCTGATTGATATCTGATTGTTTCATTTATAAAGTCAAGATGTGCATCTTACATAAAAAATATATCTACAACTTTGTAAGGATAAAAAATACTGTTTTTAAGACTCTATATCAAATATATTTCCTAAAAAATCACTAGATGTATCATCCTCCCAGAAGTGAATACACTTCTCTCTTTGCTGTACATACAATGTATTAAAAGTACATTTAGTTAGCTCTATGGAATCAAATGAAGTATTTGGTCTTATATTATAATAGTCTTCTAAAAACTCTAACACAGACGACTTATTCTGCAAATTATTAAACAACACACGATCTTTTTTTGGCAGAATTTTTTCCAGCATGAATACCAGGTGATGATGGAAACATTGGAATTCAGTTGGTATTGTTGTTGTAATATCCAGCCAATCTTGAACACAAACAAGTGGAGTAGCGGAATGTCCCGAAAATAATGCTGGATTAGTTAGAATACCTCTAGCAGACATCACTCCCTCACATCTTGATTCTCTAAATAGAGTCTCTGCACTTTCCAAGTCTTTGGCATCACCATTTGCAATTAGTGGCAATCGTACACAATCTCTAAGGAGCTTAAGATTGTCTAATTCGATCGGCTCGTTACGCATCTCGGGAGTCCTTGCGTGGATTGTTAAGAATGAAGCACCAGCCTTTTCCAAAGCTTGACATAACATTATTGTCTTGCGCATGTCCTTTAACAATCTTATCTTTGCAGATACTGTGAATGGTTTTGGAATGCGATTTCTAATCTGATATATCAAATCGTATACCAACTCTGGTTTATTCAGTAAATCTGCTCCATATCCATCTTTCATAGCCCATCGCTGTGGGCAGCCACAATTCAAATCCACACCATCACTATACCTATTAATTATTAGATACATGATAAGTATGAAGAACAAATATTTTCAAAGTTAGTAAAATTACATATATGTGCACACACAGAAACAAATGTGAATTAGTCTTCTTATTTGATCTGGTTCTTAAGTTCCACAAGTCAAATAAATTAAAGTGTTTATAGACTTTAAGCAGGTTTATACTACTTCTAACTTACGGTGCAATCATTTCTGTAGCACTGATGAAGTCATTTATAGTGTTGGCTGCAAATTGAACAATTAATGGCTTATCTTCTTTATATGTTGTAAATTCGTTCTCCCTAGCCTTTGAGGATTGTACAAACGAATTTGCCATGATCATAGGTGTAAAACATATATCACAACCATAACGCCTCACAAGTGTTCTGAATTGTAACCTAATAACCCCCAAAGAGTAGAAAGACATATTTTAAATAAAGATCATTAGCTTGAAAAATATTACTACAACTTACTTGCTGTATCTAACCATTGGGGCACATATCTTTGTTATTTTTGGTTCTTTTAACATTGCTATTATATCAGTAGTCATTTTGATTATAAATTATTTGTGTAAGTATAAATGTAACATAAAAAGTATAGTTATAAAATAGAAAGGAAAGAGACTTCAATTCTTCTTTTCTGTTTCTATTTTTTATCCTTCAATAGATTTCGATCTTTCAGAGTTTTTCTCTTTTATTTAAGTAGATAACCATCTATTTTCTATCTTTCTATTTTTCATATGTATTATTTTGTTTTCATTGCGTTGTCCATACATTCTGTTCTTTCTGTACTGTAAATAATCATAATATACGATCAACTATAAATATCGTATAATAGGAAAAAATCTATATAATGAATAGCTGGCTTCTTGTACACAGACGCGGAAACGCTTGCCGCTCAGCAAGAAGCGGCAATAGCCAATAAGCTTCTGGCTCTTCTGGAAAAACAGCAAGTGATAAAGAACCTCTAGTAAAGAGAATCGCCACATGGTCATGTGACCAGCTAATTGGCTGGCATAAACATGTATGGATTTGGACATTGCGACGCCAATGCAGAACAGTTGGTATTTTATATATATATGGTTTTGTATTGGTATTGCAAAGCCGAGTCCCGTACATGTTTATGCCAGCCAATCGCAGAGTAGCTGCTTGACGATTCTCTTTACTAAGGTCGGTATTCATAGTCCGATCTTATATTTAAGATCATCTTAAGTACTGTTTTAAGATATCATGAACCAATCACAGAGCCGTATTCGCATCTTAAGACATTACTTAAGATGGTTTTGAAATAAGATTCGATGAATACCGATTAATGGCTCCTGCACACAGGACGCGGTAATGCTTGCCGCGCGGCGGAAGTTCGCGCGACAGCCAATCAATATGCTGCTTTCCGTAATAACCTTCTAGCTCTTACGGAAAAACAACATATTAATTGGCTGTCGCACGAACTTCCGCCGCGCGGTAAGCATTATCGCGTCCTGTGTGCAGGAGCCATAAGGCTGATATTTCACTTGTCATACGACAAGCTTTCAGTTCCGGCCTAACCGCCGTCACGACAAGACGTGTTTGAACGTGTTCGGACCTTGTGATTTTTTTTGGATCGTGTCTTGGAAATTTCCAAGACTTTACTCTCAAATTATATCATTAATCGGAAACTGGCGTAGGGGCATTACTCTTATAGAGGCCTGTAGCCATATATTGAAGGAAGGAAGGAAGGAAGGAAGGAATACGACAAGCTTTTTGGATACATTCATTGGTTGACGAACAGAGAACCTAGAAATACTCTATTCGCCAACCAATAAACGTATCCGAAAAGCTTGTCGTACGCACGTGAAATAGCACCCTATGAATACCGGTCTAGAGGTTCTCTAGTAAGTGGATTATCGCACGACACGCATTCTGTTTAAAGGTACGTCTACATTGGAAGTAAGTAGTAAGAAGTAGGAACTAAAAGTAAAAAATTGACCAACCACAGTCGAATGTGAGAAGAATAATCAACTATGATTGG
>NW_022639459.1:1796694-1827563 GCF_010583005.1 Odontomachus brunneus
ACGTCTACATTGGAAGTAAATAGCAAGAAGTAGGAAGTAAGAGTAAGAAATTGACCAACCACAGTCGAATGTGAGAAGAATAATCAACTATGATTGGTCAATTTCTTATTCTTACTTCCTACTTCTTACTGCTTACTTCCAATGTAGTCCCTTAAGGGACGTCTACATTGGACGACTGTTGAGTCTGCTGAATGCAGCCATTGGCTGCATTCAGCAGACAGTTGCACACAGTTGAGTAATTTGTCAATGTAATTGGTCTAGATTTAGGGATCTAATAGCAAGAACCAATAATCGTTGATTGCTCACTGAGCGCTTTTTCTACTGAATGCAGCCATAGGGCGCATTCAGTAGAAAAAGCGCTCAGTGAGCAATCAACGATTATTGGTTCTTGCTATTAGATCCCTAAATCTAGACCAATTACATTGACAAATTACTCAACTGTTGTGCAACTGTTGAGTCTACTGAATGCAGCCATAGACACTACGTAGCTTTAGGTTGTCAGAATTAGCGCTTCGGAAGAATCTGGCAACCCTGTGGATTTCAGTTGAGATTTGCAATTTGTGCTTGTCGTCACGTCGCAAGTAGTTTTGTGCTTGATAGTCTTTATAGAATTTTAAAGGTATCACGTGTGTACCTTCCATCCCAACATGTATGCTCTCGAAGGTGGTAAGTATAAAACAATATATAAATCTATGTAAATCTAAATTTTAATATATAGTATAGTAAAAGTACAAAATTGATTAAGAAGTTAAGAAAACGTTTGCTTCTTCTCTTCAGTCTCTCTAGTAATTAACGTTAACGTTAGACATTAGAAATTTGCTCATGAAATATCTCTTACACTAGATCAATACGATGACGAGGACGCGGAGGAGATCTCGTCGAAGCTCTGGCAAGAAGCTTGCTGGATCGTTATTAACGCGTACTTCGACGAGAAGGGTCTCGTGCGTCAACAGTTGGACAGCTTCGACGAATTCATCGAGATGTCCGTTCAACGTATCGTAGAGGACTCGCCGCAGATCGACTTGCAAGCGGAAGCGCAGCACACCACGGGTGAGATAGAGAATCCAGTGAGACACTTGTTAAAATTCGAGCAGATCTACCTGTCCAAGCCTACCCACTGGGAGAAGGATGGCGCGCCGTCTCCTATGATGCCCAATGAGGCCAGACTCAGGAATCTGACATACTCGGCCCCATTGTACGTGGACATCACCAAAACTATCATGAAGGACGGTGAGGAACCTGTGGAAACTCAGCATCAGAAAACATTCATTGGGAAGATTCCGATCATGTTGCGGTCCAAGTACTGCCTGCTGGCTGGCCTATCAGATCGTGATCTAACGGAACTGAATGAATGTCCACTGGATCCTGGTGGGTACTTCATCATTAATGGCTCAGAAAAGGTTCTCATAGCGCAGGAGAAAATGGCCACAAACACTGTCTATGTGTTCAGTATGAAAGACGGCAAGTATGCCTATAAGGCTGAGATCAGATCTTGCTTGGAGCATAGCTCGCGTCCCACATCGACTCTGTGGATCAATATGATGGCCAAGAGTGGAGCCAGTATTAAGAAATCTGCTATAGGCCAACGTATCGTTGCCATTATACCGTATGTGAAGCAGGAAATCCCTATCATGGTTGTTTTCCGCGCTCTGGGATTCGTCGCGGATCGTGACATTCTGGAGCACATTATTTACGACTTCGACGATCCCGAAATGATGGAGATGGTGAAGCCGTCCTTGGACGAGGCATTTGTAATACAGGAGCAAAACGTTGCCTTGAATTTCATCGGCACCAGGGGTGCTCGCGCCGGCGTGACCAAAGAGAAGCGTATCAAATACGCCCGGGAAATTTTGCAGAAGGAAATGCTGCCGCACGTCGGCATAAGCGACTTCTGCGAGACCAAGAAGGCTTACTTCCTCGGCTACATGGTGCACCGATTGCTGTCGGCGTCCTTGGGACGGAGGGAGCTGGACGACCGGGATCATTACGGCAACAAACGGCTGGACTTGGCCGGGCCTCTGCTGGCGTTCCTTTTCCGCGCCTTGTTCAAGAACTTGATGAAGGAGGTGCGTCTTTACGCGCAGAAGTTCATTGATCGCGGTAAGGACTTTAACCTCGAGCTGGCTATCAAAACGAAAATCATCACCGACGGCTTGAGATACTCGCTCGCCACCGGCAACTGGGGCGACCAGAAGAAAGCGCATCAAGCGAGAGCAGGCGTGTCGCAGGTACTCTATGACATATTTGTTATTTCAGCTTACACGTTATTTTACATTACCTTTATATTTTCCCTCATCCATCTACCTTCATTCTTGACTTTTTTCTTCTTTAGCCTTCTTGTTTTCCATCCAATATTTATTTGGTCCTTCATTGCAGGTATTGAATAGGTTGACTTTCGCATCGACTTTGTCGCATCTTAGACGAGTGAATTCCCCGATTGGAAGGGATGGTAAATTGGCCAAGCCGCGCCAATTGCATAACACATTGTGGGGTATGCTGTGCCCCGCGGAAACTCCTGAGGGTGCCGCTGTAGGATTGGTGAAGAATTTAGCCCTGATGGCTTACATCAGCGTCGGTTCGCAACCTTCGCCCATCCTCGAGTTCTTGGAGGAGTGGTCGATGGAGAATCTTGAGGAGATCGCCCCGAGCGCGATAGCCGACGCTACGAAGATATTTGTAAACGGATGCTGGGTCGGTATCCATAGAGATCCGGACCAGCTGATGGCTACCTTGCGCAAGCTGAGGCGGCAGATGGACATTATCGTGTCGGAAGTGTCTATGATCCGTGACATTAGAGATCGTGAGATAAGAATATACACGGATGCCGGTAGGATTAGTAGGCCTTTGCTCATAGTGGAAGGCCAGAATCTTTTATTGAAGAAGAGACACATTGATATGTTGAAAGAAAGAGATTATAATAACGACGGGTGAGTTATCTTTTTTAACAGATTCATTGTCTTGTAAATATAACAAAGCGCGTTAAGAAATCTTTTACCATTGGATACCCGAAAAAACAGGCTATATTTAATCAAGCTACAAATCGGTAATCGTTGCGACGTCTTTCTAGAAAGAATTTCTGAATATAGTTTATCTTTTCGGGCATTCGGTGGTAAAAGACTTCAATTGGGGCATTGATGACAATAAATATTGTTACAGATGGCAAGAGTTGGTAGGTAGTGGAGTAGTAGAATACATAGACACTCTGGAGGAAGAAACCGTCATGATCGCTATGTCGCCCGATGATCTCAGGCAAGACAAGGAGTACGCGTATTGTACGACGTATACACACTGCGAGATCCATCCGGCAATGATCTTAGGCGTCTGCGCTTCTATCATACCTTTCCCCGATCATAATCAGAGTCCTAGGAATACTTATCAGGTGAATGCATAATTTCAAGTAGTCTGACAGATTTCTGCGGTATGGGGAAATGCTTGTTCTGAATTTAGAGTTGCCGCGTCCTTCGTGAGTTTGTTTCCGATATTCCAGCTCATTCAGGGAAAAGTGACTTGAAACTGTTTCTGGAGATAGTTCCAGGTCCTCCCTCTCTCTGAGCAAGCGGACTGGAAACGTCGGGAATAAATTCTCTCGAAGGACAGCAGTAACCCGAAAGTCAGGATAAGCGTTTCAACTTGGCATTTTTCTTTGAATCCTCTTTCTCGTTAATCTCTTTACGTTACTGGTGGAACATATCTTTCAGAGTGCTATGGGTAAACAAGCTATGGGCGTATACATTACGAATTTTCACGTACGTATGGACACTTTGGCCCACGTGCTGTATTACCCTCACAAGCCGCTGGTAACCACAAGATCGATGGAGTATCTTAGATTCCGTGAACTGCCAGCGGGTATCAACAGCATCGTTGCGATTTTGTGTTATACGGGATACAATCAGGAGGACAGTGTCATTTTAAATGCCAGCGCCGTGGAGAGAGGCTTTTTCAGATCAGTGTTTTACCGGTCTTACAAGGAGTCCGAGTCGAAGAAGATCGGTGATCAGGAAGAGCAATTTGAGAAACCGTCACGCTTAACTTGTCAAGGAATGCGCAACGCCATATACGATAAGCTAGATGACGATGGAATAATTGCACCTGGAATTCGAGTATCTGGCGACGATGTGATTATCGGTAAAACGATTACCCTGCCGGAAACAGACGATGAGGTGAATATTCTTAAATGTATCATATCGTTTAAGTCACTAAACTATATAACAAACTGGAACGAATACTGACATAGCTTCTTCTTGAATAATCTCAAACGAAGAAAGATAGTTTAAAGAATATTATTGTCTTCCTTCTTTGTGTTCTTCTAAAAAATATTGCTGTTTTTCACATGCCACTCTAGCAAAAACCAAGATTATAGTGTTAGAGAGACAAAAGAAGAAAGAGCGATGTTAAAGATCTATTAACACTGAAATGCTCAATAAATTGCTTCTAATTATAGAGGACAAATAAATAATAATTATAATGCATCTCTTATTATAGAAAATTATAAGTTTGAAAAAATTATGAGATAGATAATGAGAGACAGAGAGAGTTAAGGTATTAGAAGAAGTAACAAAAAGTCAAAATGACTCAGGCATCTAAAGAGATTATCATTCCCAGGCATTCTAGCGTTAAGAGACTATCTTTGTTTTGCAAATCAGTATGGTTCTGCCGGGCTGATGCTTATTCTAATTTGTTGTATAGTTTAATAGTTTAGATGAATAGCTGGTGATAACGCAATCGGCCTTTTACGCTTTCAGTTGGACAGTACGACAAAGCGTTTCACAAAACGTGACGCGTCGACGTTTTTGCGAAATAGTGAAACCGGTATAGTCGATCAGGTGATGTTGACACTGAACAGCGAGGGATACAAGTTCTGTAAGATCCGTGTACGCAGCGTACGTATTCCGCAAATAGGCGACAAGTTTGCGTCGCGTCACGGACAGAAGGGAACGTGTGGAATTCAATATAGACAAGAGGACATGCCGTTCTCCTGCGAAGGTCTCACCCCCGACATAATTATCAACCCCCACGCTATTCCCTCTCGTATGACTATCGGTCACTTGATCGAGTGTATACAGGGAAAGGTTTCGGCAAACAAAGGTAAACAATTTTCTTCTGAATTTCAGTTTAATTTTAAAACAGTCATGAGATTTTGCGAGGTCTGATCCATTCATGTCGTATTTTCAGGAGAGATCGGTGATGCTACACCATTTAACGACGCTGTGAATGTGCAGAAGATCTCCACGCTTCTGCAGGAATATGGTTACCAGTTGCGAGGAAATGAAGTCATGTACAATGGGCACACAGGTCGTAAGATCAATGCACAAGTATTTTTAGGGCCGACCTATTATCAACGTTTAAAGCATATGGTGGACGATAAGATTCACAGTAGAGCAAGAGGACCCGTGCAAATTTTAGTTCGACAGCCTATGGAGGGTCGAGCGAGGTAATTACTAGCGTTATTACTCTTATTAATCCAATATAAATTATCTTTTGCCAACATATGTATATGCTTACGTATTTATTTAGGGACGGCGGACTTCGTTTCGGAGAGATGGAGCGAGATTGTCAAATTTCTCACGGTGCAGCGCAGTTCTTGAGAGAGCGTCTGTTTGAAGTATCAGATCCTTACCGAATTCACATTTGTAATTTTTGCGGCTTGATTGCCATCGCGAATTTACGGAACAATACGTTCGAGTGTAAAGGATGTAAAAACAAAACGCAGATTTCGCAAATTAGATTGCCATATGCGGCGAAGTTACTCTTCCAGGAACTGATGGCAATGAATATTGCGCCTAGACTCATGACTACGTGAATATTAATACGTTGATTCTTATTTTGTGTGCAAATTAGGTAAACGGAAGAGTAAATAAAATATGCTTCACTGTACATAAATCATACAGCATTAAATCGTATAGCAATTAAATATTACAGTGAAGTGATGTCAGTAAATAGTTTTTCACCTTATTATGATAAAAGACGTTCATCAACAAATAATTTAATAACTAAGTAGTACCTTTTAAGCTGTTTTGTTTTAAGCTATTCGTACTGTTTTATGCTTCATTGAAACTTTTGTGAAAGAGGAAATAAAAACTATTTCTACGGTGTTAGTAGAAAAAATATTATTACTATTATTGAATAACCTTTTTTTACATTGACGGTTTTCCTCTATAAATTGTAGTGTGAACTTTTACAAAAAAAAGAAATAAATATAAGAAAATACTAATTTAAAGTACAGATACAAACTTAAAGTTACAAGTCATAATGTTAGAAAGAAAAATCTATTACAAAGAAGAATGTGAGGGAAGTATATATAATAAAACAAAATCTTATAAAAAAAATTAATATTGTATAATAATGCTATAATCAATTTATCGTTCTACTTAGATTGTGATTTCCTAAGATTAATATTATATTTTCCTAACAGTAATATTGTATTTTATACATATTTCTCTCTCATTTCATAATTTATATTTATTTCAGTTTATATATATAGTGTTTTTATATATATATATATATATATATATATATATATATATATATATATATATACATATATATATATTATATAATACATTTTATAATTCATATTTACATTTCATAATAATGATACATTTTATACAGAAGGATAAGCATATGTATACGGAATGTTAATTGGACCTTCGATCTGTTTGAACATTAAAATTTATTATTCTATAAAAAATGTCAAAAGAAATTAATTTTTTTATGCAAGTTTCTTGGAAGATCCAACTTTAAAGTAATACAGTAATGTTATTTAGATGTTGATATTTTCATGGCCGGTACTTTTGACGCAATTTTTTTAAAGCAGAAAGATGCAAAACTTTTTTAAAACAAGAATAAACTTGGAAAAATTCGTTTTAATGTCATGTTTCGAGTCGTTTGTAAATTTCTATAACATAAAAGAAAATTTTAATTTGCAGAAAAATAAAATTAAATATTTCCTTAGTAAATATATGTTTTCTGTATGTTTTATACATATATGTTTATATATAGATTTTTATGTATATATATATATATATATATATGATCTGTAGTATATATATATACTTAAAATTCTACAATGAAGTAACAATTCTCGATCAAAAATTACGAAAACACAGCGCAATATAAGCGGTTCTCAACTTTAGCTAAAAGGATGCAACAGTACGTCAACGGCCGTGAATGTATTAATGATCTGAAGTCCTTATATGTTACATACATCTAAAACACAAAATTTTGCTTTGCAGACAGGACAGGTACATTTAGAAGACAACCATGTCTCTGGAGCATGTTCATCTTGTCTCGAGGCAAACCTATCGTGTAACGATAATAATAATACTATTAATACTAAATACTAATAATGGTAATAATAATACTAGAAACATCGTCTGGGTATGTGCGATTTAGTATAAATATAACGATATTTGAAAATAATGAAAGATACTGACCACTTTGCCATACATTCTATGCACCACATTGGACGGCAATAGCACATTGTACAGCTATCAGAATCTCTGCTCTCGATAACGTCACATAATTTTTGCAATTTCATATTTGCGGTTGCTTGCATACATCCTATGCATTGATCCAACTCCTGAAGATACAGATCATAAATAAAAGAAAATGAATCGACAGAAGGGACAAAAAGTAATTAAGCCTATAACAATATTGCAACATTTAATACCTGAGTAGTATTGTAGACTGGATTTTTATTAGCTTGTTCTTTGAAAGCACTGATAAACCTATCAAGCAAGGTTTTGTGGAACGTTATATTTTGTGGTATAACGATTGATCGCTTAACTTTGTTTTGCAACTCTTTAAAGTCTAATGCATTCAATCTTATTTCAAATGCCTCTGCATTTGTTCGCATAGGCTTTACCTAAAAAACAATGCTTGTAGGACTAATTTCAAAGCAATGTATATATAATCAAGTTATATATTGTATGTATATATAATAAATAAACTAAAGATAATAATATAAAATATATAACAGTGTATATATATTTAGATAGTACCTGAATATTGATATATTGTACTTGGTCTCCTGTTACGTCTGACATTAAATGAGTATCGCATTTGTTTACTATCAAAGTAGTGTCGCTTTGATGCGCCACTTCTAACTTGAAAGAAGTGATCTTAATAATCCAATTGTCTGTTACTACAATACGAGTTATGCCATTGGTAGCAATATCAATTTTATCTACCCTAAAATAAGATATTGTTACTTTAGTATAAATATAAGTATATAAGTTGTCATGAATATATACTTGTAATATAATTTATATTCTCTTAAATATACAGAATACCCAGAGTTGGATAAGTTATTTTTTTTAACTAAATTGAGATTAAAGTTAATGGCCTCTCTTTAAATTAACTTAATTTATATTAAGTTACACAAATAAAAATTATGTGAATTAAAAGTTAACATTAAATTAACTCATTAAAGTTAATTTAAAACTTAATTATATATTAAAAGTTAATTATACAGAGCAACATAAACATATTTTTTTGTATAATTAACTTTTAATAAAAAATTAAATTTGTGATTTATTAGTGAAAACATCTTTCATTAAAAAATACTGAATTTTTGTGCTAAAGATCCTATATAAGAAAAAACATTGGTGTTGAGAAACAACAAATTTTTCTGTCATTATTTTTTATTTTTCTCATTTTACATTTGGTCTGTTCTTTTCAGCTGCACTGCTGAACTAGTGTAATAAGTTAAAATGAGATACGTAAATGTTTTCTCACTCTAACTTATTGCACCAGTTCAACAGTGCAGCTGAAAAAACAGATCAATTGTTATCAGGTCGTAATAATAATTTAATATATTTAAATATAAGTTAAAGTTAATGCATTTAAAGATAACTAGTTTTAGTTAATACAGTTAACTTATTTAAAATTAAATTAAGTTAAAAATCATTGACTTTTCAATGTTTTATCTCTTAATTAATTAATTAGTTTAGATTACCCTAACCCTGAGAATACTTAAATAAACCTTCGATATTCCTTGTTAATGTCTGCGGCGACATCCACCCATGATGTGTTATGGTTGCTGTACACGGCAAGATTCCGCGCGATCGGATGTGTCAACCAATCATTCATGTACCATTCGCAAATTGTATTCAACGTATAGAAAGTTCCGACAGCAGCAAAAACAACGGCCGTCAGCGTGAAAAAATTCTCACCCGTATAGACCAATTTTGGAATGTCCAAGTAACCATAATATACTAATCCTAAGATGTAATCTGGACGAAGAAATCACACACTGAGTACGAATGTTTACGGACACATCAACAAGATGATCAACGTGTAGTCTCAAACGTATCAATTACCTAAAGGAAACATGCAGTATATGGAAATCGTAAGCACGGTTCTCCTAATGTGATGTTGTACAAAACATTCATTTTCACAACCAAGAAAATCTTTGCAGACATCTCTGATAGTAAGTCCCGCCGCGACAATCTCTACCGATGGATAGATGATACATCCACAAATCAAAATATAAAACAAGGTATAGAAAAACAAATCGGACATTTTTCGCTTATCCAAGAACTTTCCTTCACAGGTGGAATTTCGCCAGCAAATCGATGAGTGTTGATACTCGACAGATGTTACACTATTTTTAAGTTCTCTCAGCTCGATACCTCTTTTTCCTGTCAACATCAAAACCATCGAACCTAACCTAACCTAATCAAACCTAGGTCAGAGAACTTGCCTTAGGTTTCCCGCGCACGCGTATTTCTATATTTTAGGAAGCATTCACATGAGGCGTTTTTTCGTTTCGTGACTACATTAGCGTTTGGTTGGTTAGTTTGGTCCACTTAACGCTCGTAACGCCTCGAGCAACAAAGATAGAATGACGCTCGCGGTGTTGCGAGCGTTAAGTGGACTAAACTAACCAACCAAACGCTACCGTAGTCACGAAATGAAAAAACACCTATATTGTTAGAGAAGCAGAAAGGACAGCAACCAATCGGAACTCGTGCTGGTGTCAGGTGGTAGTCAACAGTTCCTGCTTTTCTATCAGCACAAGTTTTGATTGGTTTCTGCTTTTCTATCAAGATATGAATTCTCCTTTATTTTCTATTTCTTACTTGTCTAAATTTGAGTATTTACGTCTCTTTTACTCTAAATACAGAAGTGCAAGTAAATCAACAAATCTTCTGACATCGTGAACTATTTTATTTACGCCCGATCATGTAGGTGTCCTGCAATTATCTTCTAATAAACTTCACTATGGTAATGAATGTGGAACATGTTCGTTGGCGACACCGTCAGGCGTAGTCTGAAAAGAAAGTAATTGCAGTTGTTGCAAGATATGGATTTTAAACATATTCGGAGACGGTACAATGTTTTATTAGCTTTTTCAAACAAGGTAATTATATACATACACTTGAATTCTTCCAGGCACTGTGGAGTATAGTAGTTTAGCTTTTAAGAAGTTTACAACAATTTTATATTTGTAGGCTAATGAGATACGTAGATAGGAACGAACCAAGTAGGCGCGAAGTATGCGCGAAATGGGCGGCCCGTTCGAAGTTACCAAGTCTCATTTGTGCGGCCTACTCTCCACTGAAAGATCCCACGTCGTCGGCTTTATAAGGATAGTAGCCACACCTACATCCACGTAGTTACGCTCACACGATCGAGCTGACGATAAATGGGTAACGTATCTACGTCGATGATATAGCTGCGCCGAGTTAAGATGCGAGTCTCCCATTATGGCAATAGTACCCAGACAGACAGACACAGCACAGACGTCTAAAATACATCTTAGAAACATCTAAGGCCTGTATTAATAGTCGTTACTTGAAACTTGTCTCCAGTGAGATACTCATATATGAGTTTAGAGTTAGATGCGAATTTTTCAGCTGAATCACGATTACAAATATAATGCCACGTATTTTTGCTTAAAAATATAAGTATATATATATCATCGACATATTCTATATGATTTTATCTGAACTTATATTTTCTATTAAAAATTTTAGATTCTTATTTTTTAGATCATGTAAAAAAGTTAGATTTCCAATTTCTTTCATTTTATATCGTAACCTACTTTTGACGATTATATATTATACTAAATGATTAAATATTTATTTGGATACACATGCTTTTCTATGTAATTTTATTTTTTTACTAAAAATACGATTTAGTTACACAAATTTCCAAGTTTTAAGTTTCAAGTGACGATTACTAATACAGAGAGTCAAGAGATGTCAGAAAATAAATAAATCATCTTTCAAACATTTCTGAGATATTAATAGTTGTCAATTAAAACTTGTTTCTTATAAGATATTCGAATTTTTATTCAGAGTTAGATTTGTTTTTTTGTTGAATTGATATATATGACGTTTATATAATTATATTTGTAATCGCTATTTTCAACTAGAAAACTCTCAAATAACTCTGAAACTTAAATTTGAATATCTTACTTTACTATGGAAACGAGTTTCAAGTAATAACTATTAATACGGACTATTAAAATATCTTTTAGATATTTGTGCTGTCTGGCAAGTACAGTATGCATGAGAGAAAATCACGCATCAGGTCAGTAACTATGTAACCAGTTGCTGAAGCGAGACATGTTCTTACGGTATAGCATCGCTTATATTACACGTCTTGGTATTTCAAGATTCTTTTTACAGAGGTTGATATTGCTATAGACAAATGGCTTCTTGGGCAGCATAAAACATAAAATTATTCTAGAATGTCTTGGAAAGTATTCCAGGAGTCATGAGTATATCTAAGATGATTCTATATGAATCCAGAAATTTTGGATTCGAAATTCTTTAAGTTGCAGCAAATCCGGATAAAATATCAACTAAACAAATGAAAATTTATTGAACATACTATTGCGATCAGGTTGCTGAATATTTGCGCCGCTGACTATTTCAGCTCTTTACTCTTTGTAGAACGATGTGGCGTTCAAGGGATACAATAGGCGCGCCGTAAGGACACGACGGCTATTCCGGAACGGAAGTACACACATGTGTGTACGTACATATACACATCGTTTAATAGCTGCAGAGTTCGTCGGCCGTGCTCTCTAAAATTGTCTCGAGTCTACGAGCTTAAATTGCTTCAGACGCGCGAATCTTCGTGCTTTATTTCTGCTTTTGCCCGGAAAATACGCACGAGGGAAGGCGTTAGTCGTGGAGACTGCGAGCGAGAGATGCGGAATGCGTTGCATAACGTAAAAGCGACGAGGAGCGATACAAAGTATGTATAATGTGGATATGCAATTTTTGCAGAGCCAATAGCTTATTAAAATTGCAAGATTAAACACAGCTTTGTGACGTCTGCTCCGGCGTGATCGTGCGCGATCGCACACACGCAGTTACGTAATCTCGTGGTCCTACGTGGCCGGATATGAAGCGCGACGAGTGTCATTGATGGCAGCGTGCTCGCGGAACAAGCGTAGTAAATCGGGTACAAACCGAGGCTATAAGAGATTGTAGCTCGCGCTTGGCGCGGCTCAGTGAGTCAAGATAGTTCGAAGGAGCTCCATTGCCAGCTTCGTTTGAACGGCCGGTGGCGTCGAAAGCGCATATATTCTCACATCTGAACCAACAAACCTTCGTCCAAGTTTGACAAATTCTTCTCTGTCAAAATGGTAAGAATCTCTTCTTCTTTTCTTTTCGTTTCAAATATACATTTTCGTTCGTTTTAGTTGCGTCTCTAAAGAAAAATGAAGAAAGAGGCAACTAAAGCACGCGGTCTATCGAATGTATCATTATTATTTTTGTGAATAGCGCAATCTTAGTTTGATCTTTAAAATCTTGAGATTAAAGATTTGCGAAGCGCAAATCTTGAGATTCGCTCAACGCAATATTATCTCGTGTATTGGCACAACTGGCGACTGTGATGATACATACAACCGTTGCATTACGTTATTGCTACTTTTAGAACAAAAATTCGCGCAATGCCTAACGACGCGACGAAGCGCGCTTTAGCGACATGCGTTTCTCATTACTGCGGTCGTCTTGTATCGCGCGACGGTTTCAGTTTTAATCTTGCCGATTTTTTTCAAGATTGGCATCTATAATACCCGCTTAAAATTCTATAAGATAGAATAAAATCCGGATTGAATCCTGAGAATGTATACGAATTGTCTCATTGAAATACTAGTTGATTCTACCTGAACTTGTCATTTCTATTAGGAAATTCAACTTCTCAATATTTTAGCTCATAGAAAAAAATTATCGATTTCTCTTGTTTTATATCGTAGCGTACTTTTGTAACGATTGAAGATTATATTAAAGGATTAAATAATTATACATATATCTTTTTGTATAATTTTATCACTTTTTACTAAAAGTACAATTCACATTGATTTCTTTCATCTAATTCCGTCAAATTTTCTAAGCGCAGCAATTTACACTAAGAGAAAATATATTTAGAAAATAAAAAGTATTATATAATTCGATGGCTACTATAATAACATATTCATTAATATAAAATATTTTTCAGATAAGAAAATGTATATGTTCTTATTTGAACAATATTTTATATTAATACAAGTAAATACGTTATTAGTATTCATCGAATAAATATTTTTTATTTCTTAGGTATTTTTTTGTTAGAGCATACATCCACATTTACGTAATATGTCTAATATATGCGTGTATATATGCGTAATATGTCTAATATATACGATGATCTGTTTTCTCGGCGAACTCGGATCCATTTTCTTTTTTTATCAATCTAGCCGAGAGGTATCTACAATTAAAAAACATCTAGTGGTTTCAGGATATTCTAGATAATACATGTTTCATTTAACATTGCATATATTTACTGTTAGATAGTAGTTTGTTTGCTTTTAGCAAAAGAGAAAAAAGAATGAATCGAACCGTGATCAGAATGTTATTAGCCTTGTAACACTTTCAGCGTGAATGCATATCCGTCCACGTAGGACAGGCGGGAGTGCAGATCGGAAATGCTTGCTGGGAATTGTATTGTTTGGAGCATGGCATACAACCGGACGGGCAGATGCCGTCCGACAAGATGCTTGGGGGCGGCGACGACAGCTTCAACACCTTTTTCAGCGAAACTGGCGCTGGAAAGCACGTACCTAGAGCGGTATTCGTGGATCTCGAGCCCACCGTAGTAGGTAAGTGGGACGTGGTAACCCGATGTGCCTCACTTGACCATTTCAACGATCCAGGATTGGGAAGTAAGGCGTCACTTGCAATACCATTGCCGTTGCAAGTTACTTTTTTCAGTAACGACTTGGTGATATTATTTTTTTTTCGAAAAAAAGGAAAAGACAATAATGGATTATTTCTTTTTTCATTAGTAACGGTAACACGGTTACACAATAACAATGACGAATATAATCGTTTTTTTTTAACGGTAAACTCAGGTAACAGAAAAATCTAAGAGACATCTTCAAAAGATGCCCAAAAAAATGTAATTTTATCTTTAGTAAAATCTTTTTCCATCAAATACATAATGACGTCAAATGACATTTTAATGAAGCATTAATGATGTATCCAATAATACGCCACTTGACGTTATTCTGCTACTTGAGAGATGCTACTTGATCTTATATACGGCTTTAAGAAAATTCTTTTAAGACTAGAAGGAAATTATGGGATTGTACGAAATAGTACTTTGTAACTATTTTTTTTTAAAGTTAGAATATTTTCCTTTTAATTTTAGAAGAATCCTCTTGAAGTCAAAAAAAAATTCCGCTAAAGACAGGATTCTATTTTTTGAATATAAATGATGTCGAAAAGACATTTGAAAAAATAGGAAGTCTTTTTAAAAGACTTCCTATTTAGGAGTTCTGCTGCCTAGGTACATGTTATTTGTAAAAAATAACCGCCCAATCCTGAAATTATCCAAAAAACGAGATCTGACGAGAATATGCTTTTCAGATGAGGTACGCACAGGCACATATCGGCAACTGTTCCATCCGGAGCAACTGATAACCGGCAAGGAGGACGCCGCCAACAATTATGCGCGTGGTCACTATACGATCGGCAAGGAGATAGTGGACCTCGTCCTGGACCGCGTTCGCAAACTGGCAGACCAATGCACGGGACTGCAGGGCTTTCTGATTTTCCACTCATTCGGCGGCGGCACCGGTTCCGGCTTCACGTCCCTGCTGATGGAGCGGCTGTCGGTCGACTACGGCAAGAAGTCCAAGCTCGAGTTCGCGATTTACCCGGCGCCTCAGGTCTCGACGGCCGTGGTGGAACCATACAACTCGATCCTCACAACGCACACCACCCTCGAGCATTCCGACTGCGCGTTTATGGTAGACAACGAGGCGATCTATGATATTTGCAGGCGCAACCTGGACATCGAGCGACCGACTTATACGAATCTGAACCGACTGATCGGCCAGATCGTGTCCTCGATCACGGCCTCGTTGCGCTTCGATGGCGCGCTCAACGTCGATCTCACGGAATTCCAGACGAACCTGGTGCCCTATCCTAGAATCCATTTCCCTCTGGTCACCTATGCGCCCGTTATATCCGCGGAGAAGGCGTACCACGAGCAGCTATCCGTCGCCGAGATAACGAACGCTTGCTTCGAGCCGGCTAATCAGATGGTCAAGTGTGATCCGCGTCACGGTAAATACATGGCCTGCTGCATGCTGTATAGAGGTGACGTGGTGCCGAAGGACGTGAACGCGGCGATTGCAACCATCAAGACCAAGCGCAGCATTCAATTCGTCGATTGGTGCCCGACGGGCTTCAAGGTCGGCATCAATTATCAGCCGCCGACAGTCGTGCCCGGCGGCGATCTCGCCAAGGTGCAACGCGCTGTTTGCATGCTGTCGAATACGACGGCGATCGCCGAGGCTTGGGCGCGGCTCGATCACAAGTTCGATCTGATGTATGCGAAGAGGGCCTTCGTGCATTGGTACGTGGGCGAGGGTATGGAAGAGGGCGAGTTCTCTGAGGCGCGAGAGGATCTCGCCGCGTTGGAGAAAGACTACGAGGAAGTCGGCATGGACTCCACTGACGGAGAGGGGGACGGTGCAGATGAATACTGAAGATTGATTTAATTTTTTCGGAGGCCCAGGTAGCAGAAGCTTCCAAAAAACATCTTAAAAATGCCTGAACAAATGGAACGCCTAAAAGATACATAAAAGAAAGAAAAAGAAATAAATGCTTACACTGAGAGAAAAATATCTAAAAGATAAACAAATATTTTTCGATGGGTATTGATAATATATTTACATAAATCTAAATTTTTTTTAATAGAATAAAACAATTGTTTTCATGAAAAGCTGAAATAAAAAAAATGTATATTCCTAAACAGCACAAATACTGTAGAAACATCTCAAAGACATCTAAGAGATGTCTAGACATCTCAAAGATGTATTTTAAAGATTTGAGCTTTCTTTATTTGAAAAATATTTTATATTAGTATAAGTTAATATGTTATTATAATATCTACTGAAATAATATTATTTTTTAATTTTTTCTTTCAGTGTAAAAAACGCACGAAAGAAAAAAAGATAAGCGCCTAAAAGCTGCCTAAAAGACGTCTAAAAGAAAAATCTGAAAAAATTGGACGTCTTTTAGACGTCTTTGAAATGTTTTCGGAATTTCTGCTACCTGGAATTGCTTCGTTTACTTATGTTTATCACGACACTCGCCGCCTATTAGCGCGATGAGCCTGCGATCTTCCTGCCCGGCCAATTTCGTGAGACCCGAAGTAACCCTCTCAAAGTTACCACACAAGCAATCGTGTTAACTTTGCTACTTGCTTTTTACTCGACTCGAATTTGTGCGAATCTCATTATGAGACGAAGTGTCTTCACATGGTTTGGCCAATTTGTTACTTAGTTAGAAGCTTGGAAAGATGCAAGTAAATACTGAGAAATATAAGCATATCCAAAAGTACTGTCTCGTGTATTTTGTAATATTATTTATATATTATATCAACCATTATTACAGTAATAGATTGCATTAATATATGTCTTCGATCGTACAATTATTATTGATCATTACATGATACGTGTGAATACTACAAGTGAGGGAATGGGGGAGAAGAGGGGGCGAGAAGAAAGCGTGTATGAGGCGAATGCTTCCACAAAAGGTGTGCCTCGGTCGGGCCTTGAAGCACGTGTGCGATCTCGGATGACGAGTCGTCATTTGGAGGAGAAAGCACAGCGTAAATTCGATATATTGCACCACGAGCTAAACTCGCGCAACTTGTGCTCTGTATATAGCGATAGCGGCGATGGTAATTGCATTGGTCTTAATGATAAAACTAATAGTAATAATAATAGTAATAATAATAATAATTAATAATAATAATTAATAATAATAATTAATAATAATAATAGCAAAAGTAATAATAATCGTGATCGTCAACGTCGATATCGAGATCGAAGACAAAACGATACAAAATAAAATATATCATCAAAATCGAACAGATAAATCCCTCTCCTCGTGCATGCATCGATGAAAATGAATATCTTCGAGTCGCGATGTGCATGTGCGTTTTGTCCCGTTCGCGTCATCCGTTCGTCTGGACCCACTAGTTACTCCCGCGAGTATCGCTACATTACATTCAACGCTCGTATCATTTGAAACAATGCTTCCTGTGTACGTGCGCTCGGATCTATGCATGCACGAGACGAAGTTTGACGCCGATATTATTTGTACATATAGCATACGTTATACAAACGATTGATCGTGTCAATTACGGGATAAAAACTACAATCATTAGTGCTCGAATCGTAAGTCTTAACAACACTTCTCGATAGCTTCAACAAGCCAGAGCGCGCGAATACACGAGGAAAAGAAAGGAAAGATGGCAACGCGTTTCGCTCGTTGCCTCAACATTGCTTTCTCTCTTTCTCTATCTATCTATCTTTCTCTCTCTCTCTCTCTCTCTCTCCCTAAGTAACTCTTTATTTGAATTAAATTCGTCGCTAGAAAATACACGCGTATGTTTGTGTGTATGGGTGTGTGAGAATTGCAAGAGGGGATGATCTGACAACACAGAATAGAAATGTTGTATTTACTTACTTGGTCCAACCAAGTACTTCGACTTGTTGAAGTTACTGTAGAAAGCTGTTACTTGACTGCAAGTGACATGCAAACGGTCAGGGGCAAATCAAATCGGTCCACTCAATTATCGTAAATCAGCAGATACGATAAAGAATGAGGCAGGAGATGTCGGATGCAAACTGATCGAGATACGAGGAGAGGCACGTCCTAACACCCGGTAATGAACTCTGAACTTCACAGAAACATTACCGTGCTCTCTACTTTCCATATTTACACGCAACGAGTATATATCCTTATGATAAATTTCAATTTGCAATTTCCGAACGATTTCGTTACGCTGAGAATAATGGGGGGAGGGGGGAGAAGTGCACGTCGAGAATTCGCTATCACACATTGCGTCGTACCCTTGATTCCACTGGCACTTCTGTTTGGGTCCGATATAGTACTTTATTTTACTTTACTGTGTTTTCGCATAAAGTATTACCGATCGCCTTTCTTAGTTTGTCTCGGTGTAAGCTAATTAATGTATCCTCGTGGGTGTGTGTGTGTGTATGTGTGACTTACTTGTCGGCGTTACTTCATTTTATTTGAATTTGCGTTGATATCAACATCAACCTATATAGTTATGGTAACAAAGAGGTTTCAATCCGATAACAATCATAATCAACGGCGTACCATATGTTACAAATTACTTTATACGATATATCGAATACGAGTGCTATGCCGAGAGAAGAAGAGACGATTCTATCGAGGGGTTTTTTTCTTTATTTCCTCAATGCTGACATTTTTTTGCGTGTCGCAGCGCGGACGCGACTTCCGCGTATATATATATATATATATTTTTTTTTTTTTCCAGCAGGACTCTTTCCCTTTCGTTTGTCTCGCACGTCGGATTTTAAGAGAGATTTTGTCAAACGCGAGGGCGCTCTTCTGCCCGCATAAATTTTCTAACTTTTCATTTTTCTTCGTGGTGAAGCCGTCTGTGTCGCCGAGTGGAATCCGCGAATCTTTCGACGAAGATCACATTCGTCAGAGTTGCGATAGAAGAATAGAGACAATTTCGCGACGAGAAAATATAGAGCTGAAGCGAATAGCGACGACCATAATAGCAACAACGACGACGAGGGTGGATTGCGATAGTCGTGGTGACGGCAGCGAGAAGAATGATAGCAATGATAACGATAACGGCTGATGATGACAGTGAAGAAGAAGAAGATAATAATGACGGCGACGGCGACGGCGACGACGACGACGGCAACAACGACGACGACGACGGCGACGACGACGACGACGACAACGTCGACGACGACGATGGCAAACGGCGTCAACAACGGCGATTAAGACGACGAAGACGGCAATGGTGACGCCTCTCTATCTGTCTCCGTCGCAAAGTATGCATATGTAACTCTTTATTGCGTTACACACAAACGGGGTAGGAGAGGCAAAATTAAATTAGCGGATTAAATACATTAGCGCGACGCTTAACAAATTAAAAACGTAAAAACATTAACAGTACAATATAGTTTCCTTATCGTAGACGTAATGCGATGGCAGTCTTGAGTCCTGGAAAGATGCTGTGATTGTTGCTCGTTCGCTTCGATTATTCGCGTAAGTCCGTTCTTCTTCTTTCGTTTGTCTGTTTCTTTCTTTTTTTTTTTCTTTCTCATCTTCCGGCATTCGTCTGTGTGTGTGTGCTTCGTCTGTACTCGGAATTTCGTCCTCTGTTTTAAAACCGAACTCGCTTCGATCTTGACAGTTTAACTTGAATGTTCATTTTATTATTTACGATAAGCTTTTGCTTGTGGCAGTGTCTGCAAATATAGATTAGCTCAGCGTCAGTCGATGTTAACGTGTTCGTGTCTTATCGCATATCGTGTGTGTAGTCGGCAATTAGTATTCGAGAATATCTTCTCTAGACATTTCGCGCGAGTGTGATTCTATTTGAAGTAAATAAAAGTGTGTACATGATCGCTCTTCGATGCATCTATCTGCATGAGATTTAGCGACAGCCCGTCTAATGTGAGAAAGAAAGGGGTTGCTGCTCCTTCCTACCTTCTGCGACATCGTCGGGATCAACGGATTAACCATCCACGAGAGGAGTGTGTCGACTGAAACGATCGATCGAGCGAGCGAGTCGCCGAGGCTCCCCATCATTCGTCGAAAAAGAAGCGATACATTGTTCACTTTGTACTTGAGAATACGCGCAAAAAAGACACTTGTATACATAAAACTATACAATAACAAATATTTATTATCTTCCGCGACTCTTCATTATTATATTTTAAAAAAACTTATTATCTATTGTTAGGCAAAAATACTGTCGTGATGGCACAAAAATATAACACAACACTCGTAACAAAATTTAATCTTGTTACTTAAATTTGTTACTCGCACATAAAAGTAACATTTGTGTGACAGAATTTAATTTCGTTATTAGACTTGATGTTGAATTTAATTTAGTAACAATTTTATTTTCTTCCCGTGAACAGAGATTATTATAAAGAAATAAAGACGAGACAGCGACTCGTTCGGCCGTACGATCGATCTGTGGATTGTAAAAGACGCTAGAGTAAGCATAACAACGCTTATGAAAATCGCATTCAATAGACACGCAGGTAAAATTGTGTCCGTTCTCGACGAATCTCTAAGTACTCCTCGTGTAACACCGGTTCGTGTGAGTGATCGAGAGAATATAAGAGTGAGTGAGAATACAAGAGCGGCGTCGCGCCGCTTACATACCTGAGCTAGGACTACCTACGCCTCGACCGACTTCTTCTTCTCCTTCTTCTTTTTGAGGAAGGACGGCGTTCTAAGGCCCTTCTTCTTCTTCTTTTCCTTCTTTGGCGACTCCTCGCTAACGCTCACATCCTGCGACATGGAACCCTTAACACGGAAGGTCCCAACCGTAACCATAAACCTTTCTGCATGCACATGCATAGAGAGAGGGAGAGAGTGGCGGATTTCTCTCGTCTAAATCGTTCTATCGCCGACTTATCCGATCGCATGCAAGCCGAGACAATGGGAAACATTTGTAGAAGCGAGTCTATATGCGAACGACTATATATGCCTTGTATATATGAGCGCTGTATATAGATGTAACAGTGAAATTAATGTAAGAGATCAATGCAAGGCGCAAAGCGACAATTCGCTCGAAACAGATTTTATGTTCCATGACGATTTTTATATGTGATGTATCATCTCGGAAAGTGTCTTAGACCCATACAATAGTTGTCATCTGAAACTTGTTTCATCTCAGAGATAGCACAAAACGTTTTATGAATATTCTCACGAAATATAAACGTTCTTAAGGGGAGATTTTGGTAACCAAAAAAAATAAGTAATAAGTTTCTAGGATTTTTTTCAAAGAAATATAAATATATCAATATTGGATTTTGATCAATTTACCATTGTTTCAAGCATAAAAAATTATTTTTCTATTAAAAATAAATTGAAATTTTGTCGTCCAAGTTTTTTGCGTTGAGCGCAGTGTCGTTGGATGTCTCTAACTAATGAAGATTATAGCTCGTGTAACAACCTGAAGCAAATGGGAGAGAAAATTTAAGAACTGTATTAAATTTGCTAGAGGATGAACCTTTGTTATATACAGCATGTCGAAAGTTAACAAAATGACGACACTTTAAAGTTACAAGTTATTTTTACTCTCTCTTTTTTTATATAGTGTTCTGGAAAATTTTTGAAAATTTTTCAAAGAATTCAGATTCATCCTCCAGCAATTTTAATACAATTTTTAAATTTTCTTATCTTATTTGTTTTAGATTATTATATATGCTGTAATATCCATCAGTGTTCGGTGACATTGCATTCAACATAGATAAACCTGAATTTCTTAATCTTTCTCTTAAATATTTTATATTTAAGACATTGATAAATAGCATAGTCAAAACTTTATATTGCTATCTTTATTCATTTGTTTAGAAGAACTCGTAAAAAATTTGCCTTAATTTCGAATCAGATAATCTATGAATATATGTACAAAATTATAGACAGATTCGTATATTTATAGTAGAAAAGAATGTTCTTATAGAATATTCGTAAGTGTTATTTATTGTGCATGTGCAATGCATGTAACTGAAAAGTGTAAAACAAGCCAAACAGTAGCCAGAAAAAAGTTTCGGGGGCTGCATTTTTTATTTTTAACGAACAAAAAAAGATCATTCGAAAAAATTTTTCTTACACTTAGCGTAACTCAGAAAATTAATTTTGGGAGGAGGCTGCAGCTCTTCAGCCTCTCTGGCTACGCCACTGGTTCCAAATCTTCCAAATAATACGCACTTATTATAATTTAGTAATAAAACAAATGAAACAATGAAATACTCAAATATGATCTTTTTATAATTGAAAGAATAAAATCAATAATTAACTTCTAAATATTCTATGCACATGTTTATAGATGAGTTATTCGGATATACTATTTCGGATGAACGTATTATGAACATATAATAATGTTTTTAGTACAATTTGTTGAATGCACAAATATTCGTAAGGAGTACTTGTAAAACATTCATAGATTTATTTCTGTGTTATCTGAGATGAGAGATGCTCAGAGAAATGTTTATTCAGAGTTAGATCCAAGTTCCTCAGTTGAATTGCAATGATGTGACATTTACATTTGCAATCGCGATTTAACCGGAAAACTCTCATCTAACTCCGAATTCAAATCTGAGAGACGAGCTTCAAGTAACAACTATTCATACGCGCCTTACTTCCCACTGAAAATAGCGTTCCCAGTTTCGTACGAATGCATCAGAAGTGTGACACAGTGTAAGGTGTGAAAGTGACGTACATATGCGGAGATCAGTGCGAGTCTGTTACCTCGCGTTACGCGAAGGATAATAAACGCGATCGATCGATTTCTCTTCTCAGTGTAATGCAAAACTCCGTTTCTCGCTTTTGCGCCCTCGCACTTGGATTCGAAATACACGTACGTGTGTGTGTGTGAGAGACACTGTTTACCCACATATATTGCCAATAACTCAGCTAATTACGTCCGTCTTTCTGTTCATCTCCAATTGATCGTACGTCCGTCTTTGTTTCAGAATTAGATTAAGGTATACGCACACAGGATGAAAACATGTGAGAAATTAACGCGACAGTCCGGCTCCCCGCATATGGTACATGTAGTACATCGTGCGGTGACTCTAATGTGAAAAGTATTGCTACAAACCTCCTTGCTACTTTGCGAGAAAGTGCTGTGATGAGCGTCCGAGTGATCGCCGTTTACAGTATTTTCTCCTAGAACATAAAAAATGCATTGATGATTACGCGTATCTCCGAGATCTTTCTCGATTGTAATAAGAAGCGACGAAACAAATGCATAAGGCAACATACAATCGTACACCGCGAAAACATTTGAAAATTTATCTGTGGGGTAAAAGATTATTTCGGTGAGATACTCGGATTTTTATTCAAAATTTATTTAAATTTTGCAGAAATAATCTTTATCTCATAGAAATAAACTGTATGCCACGAATAAATTTTCTAGTATCATTTTCTCAGTGTGTTTCCCGTAGTGATCCGCGAGTCAAGGTATTGAAATTACTCGTCTTGAGCTTAGACGACGGTAAATTACATATAATTACATACTGAGATGAAGAAAAGCGAGAGAGAGAGAGAGAGAGAGAGAGAGAGAAAAGAAACACCTTACCTTCAGGAAAACGATGATTGTCGGAGCCAGATATTGATTCTTGGATTTGTTATGGAAGATCAATATTCCCAAGCAACATCCTTAGCATCAATCATTCTCAGTTTGCAGGAAGGATACGTCGAGGAGATAGCGGGATAATGATGAGGATTAATGCAGATCAGAATATAGATCGATATAGAAAAGTGACGAAAAGCGTTATGTGCCAACTTTTATGTCACCAAACGTGCGTCAAAACTGCGTGCGACAGGTGTACACATTTAGGAAAATATATAAATATTATAGGAACATATATAAATTATAAGTATTTGTGGAGCGCTTAACACTAAAATATGATATTGTTATTAGAGAGTGATGTAAGAGTGTATAACGCAATTTTATCGGATGAACTCTCGTTAACTAGACAAAAGAGCATACATAAAATAAACTAAGAAATTAAAACTAACATCTTTAGTCTTCTTGATATCTTTGGTCTCAAATCTTTGGTCTCTGAGCAACAAAACTCTAAGGAAAAAAGAAAAACTAAAAAATAATAAGAGACCTGAAGTAAATAAAAATAACATTTTTTATGTGCTGATTCGCACTATAAAAATAGTGAACATTTTCTTCTCGAATTAAGATATGCTTCGTCCTGTTTACATAAAGTTAGTCGCACAGAAAACGTGCTTTGTTGGTACGTAAACACGGACGTTAGAATTGATTATGAAGAAAAGAAAATTGAAGAAAATCGACGAATATTACAATCTAGTGCAAACTTCCCGGCACTTTACGCGGTATATAATAATATTACATATTTGAAGTATGAATAATAATGAATAATAAAACATCCACCATCGACAATTTAAGATGAATTAAGCTGCATGCGCGTATTAAGCTCGTCAACGAGCAGAAGCGTATGCCGTTAAATCGATCGTTAAAATGCTTCCTTCCCAATTTGATCAGCAAAGACCGACATCTCGTGTTTGGCGGTTTAACTGATCAATCGCGAAGTTAAGGTGAATATTCAATAATCCGAGCGATCAGCATAGTATCAGCTACGCGTTCAGTCGCGAGCCCTCCACGATGGTCTTTTCCAAGCGTATGAATTCTTTAGTGTCATACGAACACGACATGCAATCTACAGAGTCCCAAATATCGTCGCAAGGTTCCCGAGGATCGCTTCTCTCGTCGTTATCGCTGTACTCGGAAATCGTGTAGGTGTCGTCGAGAGACATGGTCTTTCTCGCGGGATTCCCACTGTTCTCGTCGACCAAGTGAACTTTCAGTTGACACGACAAGTTGTCATCGTTCGAGTTCTCCAGCAAAGTAGACGTGGGGCAATCGTCGACGTGCTCGTACGTTGCTTCGTTCGGTTCCTCGTCTATAGGCGTCAAACGATTGGTTTCCGAGATTATCGAGTCATCTTCTCCGCAGCAGCAAGAGCAACTCTCGCACCAATCGCATATCTTGATGTCCGACCTCATCACTACCACGTTTCTTTTGTGACTGCTCTTGTTGAGATTCTTGGCGCTTATCAGCAGATCATGATCCACACGGTGAATCGAGTTCTCCACACGGCCGATTGCCGGAGTGTTCAGCCAATTGTTGGCACTTCTGTCCGTTGCGGCCTTGACCACGCGGAAGTTCAACTCCAGGGTTTCGTCGTCGGGGGCGACGATCGGCAGTCTTCTCGCCACGGTGCAGAATTCGATCACTGCGGAAGATGAATTCTCTTGCTGGCGCGTCTCGCTTTGATCGTCGCGATGGGGATTCGGTGACGAGTTTCCCAAGAAGCCCTTCATCTGGCAAATGCTGTCGTCATCGTTGTCATCGTCAGCAATTGTGCTCATCGTCATATTGTTACTTGACACGCACGTTTGGTCAGGAAGACACCCGTCTGTCAGTAACGAACACTCGTATTGGTAATTGTCAAGCAAGTAGCGCACGACTTCCCTCACGAGGCCGAGGTTGTAGATGGAGGAGTCAAAGTACGAGAGGACATAAACGCACTCGGTGATCTCGGCGACGATGCACCGTGCGATCTGCAGAGCGTCGTAGCGCGTCGTCTCGTCGGAAGCGTTAAGATCAGCGATGATCTCGTTAGTGGACTCGTTGATTCCGTTGTGGAACACTTTGCCGTCGATCTCCGACAGCTCGAGAACCGTGTGGCTCGGCAACTCGAGTATGTCGGAGCCAGAGCTCGTGGAGTGCTTCTCTAACTCCGGCTGCTCCAGCTCGTAGCTGCTGCTGTCGCTCGCTGCTTCGCGATCGCACGGACAATCCAACGGCTTCGCGTTCAGATCTATCGATTCCATCCATATGTAGTCGCCCAACGCGTCGCTGGCGTCGCTCTTGGTCGCGTCGGAGTTCCAGTCCGAAGAACGTTCCGCCAAGTCTCGCGACGTATCGTCCTCGTTGCTGCTCCCTTCCTCGTCGATGACTATGGACGGAGTTAGACTGTAAATGAGACTCATATTCGTCGAATCCAAATTATACTTAGTGCAGATGCCGGTGTTGGGTAACGCGTCTAGCTCTGTTCTCGACGTGGCGATATTCGCGTCCATGTTCTCGACCATCTTCACGATATCGTCGTAATACCACTCGAGCGTGTCAGATTCGTCGTCCAACTCTATTTTCGATGAGGAGTTATTCGCGTTGGTGTTAGACAGAGCGTTCAAATCTGTCCTGGACGAGACGATATTCTCGTCGACGCTCTTGGTTATCTTCACGAGAGCCTTATCATGCGATTCATATGTGCTGGTCTCTTTATTGTGTGAACATTCGTTCTCACACATGGAACTCTCGACCCAGGATCGAATATTTCGCTTCTTCAGCGCAACATTGTCATTTGTTTCTTCATTCGACGTTTCTTTATCTTTATCTGCCACAACATCAGCATTTTCGTGGCATTCGTCATGACTAACGGGGTGTTTGTCGGAGTAGTTGTCGGATAGTATATCATTTAACGGCTGTAAATTCTCTTCATTGTTATTATCTTTTTGAAATGGTTGGTAGATGTGTATAAGTGTTACTTCTTCCGCCGTCATTATCGTCTGTTGCTGTTCCTTAGCCACGTCGAATGTTGCACCTATAGAAACGTTACTTTCCTCGTTGTTTTCTGGAATTGTTTGAGATTGCTTCACCACAGGAACGGCTTCCTCGACCGACGAGTTACGATATTCGATCTCTTCGTGGTGTTTCGTCTTATCCTCGACTTGATTATCGCCATTTGTGCGGGATGTAGCGATGTCGTAGGAACTTTGCTCAGTTTCCTTCACGTTAACTACTTTAACGGAAGCTGCTTGCGTTATATTCTTCCATTCAACAGGATATATTGTGACGTTGCTCGAACACATCTCATCATTTGATTCTTTCTTCAGTTCTTTCAGATTCGTACTTGCCCCATGAGCGTCATACATTTTTACATGATGAAGATGCGTTTCTTCACTTGGCTTCACCGTGGAATTTTGCTCGCGTATATCTTCATCGTTATTCGTTCTTACCACTTCCGACAACGTAGTCGATCTCACCACTGCTTGCTGGTCCTCCAAGTCTCGGAAAAATTGCCGTCTCTTCTCGTAACGCGACTTGAAGAACTCGTCGATCGATTGTGACTCGGTGCTTTGGTCGTCAGCGAGCGTTCTTGAGCACGTAATTAGAACAGGTTTCTTTCGTTCGGCGGTCGTCGTAATTCTGACGTTCTCTAAATGAAGAGGATGGTAAAGGGACTCGCAGAACTGTTGCTCAATACAAAGCATTCGCATTCGTTCGCTGCTCGCGCTGCTGTAACTGCTGGATAGTTCGCAATCTGCAAGCATTATGTCCAAAAATATCTCAGACTAAGTTTCGACAAACGACGGATCGGTGCTCGTCCATCTCGTTCTTTGTAGAAACGGAGAACGTTCACGATCTCGGATACTCTCAGCCGCACGAGTCTTCTTCGTCGCTTACGCTGTGCTCGAAATAGAGGCACTCTTAGCGCGCTTCAGCTATCACTAATCGAAGCGCTACTTCACCTTACCGTTGCGTCTCTTTGAATTTATGCTAGAAATACGTTATCACGATATGCTGTTCTTTTCATGCCGGGAAAAGTTACTACTCACCGTCGCTATTATTGTATGATCGAAGCGAAACATAGAAAAAAAGTTTTGCCAAGACTTGAGACAATTAAATGAAAAATAATAGTATTATAAGGCAAGTTCGTTGTCATTCAATGTTCCCTTCAGTTAGAAAGAGCACAACACAAAAGCGCATCACGGATCAAGCAGAAACACATGCGGTTTTCAAAGCTTGTTTCATCACGTCGGAAGAAAGAAGAAGCGAAAAGAGTGCTGTCATATAATCAGTGATTATCGGTGCAAGCGTTTGCGATCGTTGTTATTTCGAGTGGCGAAAGGAGACGAGTAAGCTTTCGTAAGTTCGCACTAGACATATGTAGGCAAAAGTAACGGCAAATTCGATGCGTTTGCATACGTATCTCTAGTGGTGAGATTAAAATGAGAGGAACGTGTGCGCGATTCGTGTGATTATAATCGCGCACAGTGGGTGTATCCCTTATACAGGAAAAAATAATGAAAGGTAGCGAAATGTAATGTGCACGATCTTCAGAAGTGTATATTACACGGCGAATCACTCACCTCCTTTGTAATCGCTTTGTTGCTCGATCGTTCTGCTGCGGCGCATCTCATTGAGGAACTCTGTAGTAGCATCATGCACTGTGCATCAAAAATAAATACGTGTACGATTCACATCCGTCTACCAATAAGACGCTTCTCGTGAGAGAACCGTTGTACATAATAATGCTGTGCGTACATAGTACCTCTTATTGCCACGGGATTTATACCGACAGGTGTAACGACGGACTTGATGACTTTAAACACGCGATATTAATTAGTAGAGATATATTAAGAAGTGGAGTATCGCGTGATAGATAAATTAAGAAGGTTCTTTCGACGTGAAAAATGCTACAAATCAATTCTCGCATACAATACACGCTCACACGCATATGCACACTCACCTGTTCGTGGACAGATGTAAGTGAAATTCGCATTTTCTTGACTATCGAGGGTTTATATCATTACAATACACAAATACCGATTAACACATGCACAATTAGCGAGATGTATCTGCATGTGCAATGCAATCATTGTATACTTATAAGTACAAACGTGCTCTATTCTAATAACTTGCGGAGAAAGTTATGTCGTGAAAGTGTGGAGATGCGAATATCATGCGAATCAGTTGCAAGTATTACGATCATGCAAGAGTCGGGATCAAACTAATGTAAACGTTTTATGTGACGCGCTACTATACCACTCATCAATCATTTGTTTAGATTGGTGGGGAAACGTTATTTAGGACGAAATGAAGGAAAAGAAAAGACTTACCGTCGCTCAACACGACTTCGGGTTGACTCGGCGCAGGCACTTGTTTCGTTTCTATTCGCAATACTCGGGGTTCTGTAGCAAAGGAGTACGCGAGTGTTCGTTAATGACGTAGAAAATAAAGGTTCATTGCTATATTAGGTAGGTAGAATATGGTCATATGATACATATGGACACCCCCCATAAGATCCCATTAGTATACATAGATTTACCGTCTCTACTCTCCTCCTCCGTTTCCGAAGTAACAGAAACCGGTGACTGAATAGGACTCTTGGCAGTGCTGGATTCATGCGTCGCGCGACTGATGTTAAAGGACGACAAGGCCTCGGATTCTGATTGTGACTCATCGTCTAATTACAAAATAAACAGGTGATATTAATGGTTCCGCGGCAAAACGTCGGCTAAACGTTAAAGTGAACCCGCGATTCTAAGATACGGGAAGTACATGGATGCATGCAGATACGAGAAATATTGAAAGATAGAAAACTGACTAGAAATACTAGATGGATATTAGATAATAATACTAGAAATACTGAATGAAACACCGGCGAATCGCACTCACAGGGATCTCCCTTCTGTTTGCGCTCGATATCTCTCTTATATTGATCCAATTCTTGATCCGTCACGGCGTCGAAGGGATTTTTGGCATAAGGTGTCTTGTATACCATCGCATTGTGTTGGAAACCACGCTGTATAATACCTTTGCTAGCGGCTCCTACTAAGACTACTTGTTCTCCGGTACCACTAATCGTCGCGTCCTTGTGAGCAACGAACATACGTTAATAATAAAATACGTATTCGTTCCCGGGGCTTACAATACAGACAAAAAGTTACTATAAATATTGCAAATTTTATGTTACTATGTTTTAACTTAAATTAGTAATAATTGATTGGATAAAGAGCTACACTCTTTTTGTTGAATATAAAGTGTTAAAAATGCGGTAAATCCTCCTAATCGATATTCTACTTGATATCTAATTCATATTAAATTTAATTTTAAAATACGGTGAGTATTAAGTTGATATACCTGCATTTTCTTAGCTTCCTCCCATGAAACACCTTCTAATATATGAGATTGGGGACCAGCTGATATCTTGTCAGCTCGCCGGTAATCTTTAATCTATCAAAAAGATAAAAAAGTGTATCGAACTTGTACGTCTCCATTTAGACAAACTGAGAAAGTTGCGTAATTCTATATAGAAAGGATACAGAAACGAAATAGATAATACGGATGTAATCTGTAATACGTTTGCGCTTACCTGCTGCTGTATTTGTTTGAACTCCTTTGGATTGGTATTCTTCGGTACAAATTGTAGAGCACTGTCTATCTTCACTGGCGTGCTGCTATGGGTAGGAGATCCGTCAGACACCCACTGCACACAAAACCAGAACATTAGTCGACTCTCTCTTTAATCATTGTAAGAAGATTATGTTAACGTAAGATAAGACTCTTGCATGCTATGTGTGCCTGCTGCATACATTTCTCCTCTAGCAGATTGCTTCAAAGCGATTGAAAAATCGGGAAACAAAGTTATGACAAAGTTCAACGTTCCCATTTCATACAATGCTATATACAAATATACATGTACACAATTCGATGATACAATAATACCAATGATAATCTGCTTGCACGTGTAAAGAATCTAACATTTAGTATTTTCCTTCAAGAAGTTAAAAAAAGGTTCATAAAACACATAGGGTCACTTGATCTGGTTTTGTAAATGCAGTGGGACGTGTGACCAGGCCACCGAGATCTTGATGATGAGATCAGGCACACATTCATACAGAGTCGTAGGGAACACTTGAGATATATTTTACATGATTTAATGATATATATATATATATATATATATATATATATATATATATATATAT
>NW_022639459.1:1827573-1840169 GCF_010583005.1 Odontomachus brunneus
ATATATATATATATATATATATATATATATATATATATATATATATATATATATATATATTGTGGCAAAAGTGGCATAGAAAATGAACATCCATTAATTAAAATTAATTAAAATTATGTGTAATATTTTAAATATTATATTATATACTTTCACCTTATACATGCTATTGAAATTTCAACCAACATCCTATCGTATTAGCTTTATCAAAATTGTACATTGATATTACTTTGATGAAAGTTAAGTCTGTGTGCGAATAGGATAGATGGACAAAATCTCGTGTTATTAACGTCAATAGATATATTATAGACGACAACATACACACAACTCCACAATATATTATGAAAAGCACAAAATTCATCAGCATAGCAGTGTATCTCTACACTGTGAATAGTATATATTTGAGACGCCATTAAAAAGTTTCATTGAAGTTAATAATCATCCTTTTTAAACAGTACGTATAACTTTATTTAAACATCAAGAGGCTACAGAAGAACAGTCGTTAATATCTTATATGTAAACGTACGTACTAACGATTGACTGGAATTCAACACGATAATGTCTGGTGTACTTATGGAAATGTCTTAACCACCTTCGTTCTGCACTTTTGTTAGTCTCATCTCTAACGAGATTATCTTTCCACTTGCTAAGCATTTATTAAGCGTTCCTCTACCGTTTCATGAGTAATGAATGATTTCTTCAGTCAGAAACTTCGTTGAAATAGAAACAGATGTACAACGAAGAAAGTTCAGGTGTTGCATTGCCAGCCCATAAAATACTTTTCAATTGCCAACAGATTAAAGTGCAAGATTTGATATTATTCGTTATTCTGTAAAATTTTAACGTGTCTTATTCGTTATTATTTTGATATACTGGTTGAGGAATCACCGACAATAGCACGCTTTGGTCAATACATTTCACAACGCGGAATATTCATTTAGCGCACATGTGTCAATGAGAATTTGTGCGATAGAAATTGCTTTTCTTATGGGTTACTTTCCTTTCGTTAATATAATGTCAAGAACTGACCAATGTCCATATACATGTATATATATAAATCACATACGCGCGCATGCACACATGTATACATATATTGGTCATAACACACACAGTTTAAAGCGTCGTAATTTTTCTTTCGTTTTTTGCAACTTTCTATTGATCCTTACATTATATAGTATATGCATTAGAGTAAGCATTTGTCGAGTAATATCGATCAAGCTCTGTGGTAACAAGAATTACGCCTAGTACGAAATATCAGCAGCTTCAAAAGAGTCTATATCGCTATAGTGCGAAATATATGTCAATATATTATAACTAACGTTAATATCTAATACGTTGTTTACTCAGTGTGAGATGACTGCTCTGATTAAAACATATGTAATATAAAATATCATTTCTCATGTGTCAGCAATTAATTCGGAGCTAATGGCACGAGTTGTGGAATGCACCGAATTCGTGTACGCAATCGTGATTAACCAGCACGATGTATGTACGTGTCTGCTTGTATATCCGTTAATAAAATCAAGCTGATTTGAAACGTGATAAAAGCAGGTCAGATTACGTAATTAGCGTGATAAGGTTGCAACTGTCTATTGCTTGAAAACGAGATAACCAGTGCCAAGTAATATGTGTGTCGCATAGCGTACGAGAATATACTATCTATTTACGGCCATATAGATATGCGTCGTCATTCTAATCATCGTTAGAAATACATCAGCACCGTTTTTGGTAAAATAAAACTGTTCACTGCCGAGTGATAGATAAAAATAAAAAAAAAAAAAGAAATTAAAAAATAAAAGAAAGGAATTTTGTCAGTTAATTCATATGAAAGTCTCAATACTCATATAAATACATATAAATACATATGCAGTTATACTGAGCGTACATTGTAGTAACATTAAATGATACATATCGTGAGTTCAACTAAACTTTTTTAAATGCAAATGTTTCGATTTGCATATCACATACCGTTACATATACCGTTTTAAGGTCAAGATCAAGATCAATTTACTATGTCTGATAAGCAATATCGACATCGCGAATATATAATCCAAATAAACATTTAATTTGCATAAAGCCTTCCGCCATCATGATTACGCAATTCGTAGTCCGACTAGCAGCCACAATACGCGATTACAATTAAATGTCAAATAAGAAATATATTAAATAGGCTTGCTTATATGTATGTAGATTGTAGCGCAAAGTTGCGCGGAATGAGTAGATAATTAGTCGTTCTTATTCTCAAAAGTAATGACTTCTACCTTGGTGATCTTTTTAGGATCGGGTGTTCCAGTTTCCAGGATCTCGACCTTTTGGTAAACATTTGGCGAATTTAACCAACGGGATCGGTCAGTGCCTTTACGTCCGCCCTTCCACAGCCTGCTCGAAAAAAAGGAAAGAAATTGGCTGAGCGTGCGACGTTAACTACTTTGGTGGTGTTAAAACAAAATACGAGCGAATCGAAAAAGACAACAGAAACTTACCCTTGCTTGTATAATTCTTCTTCTTCGAGCAAGTATCCTAAAGATGATACAGCCGGTGGAACTTCGACGTCGTTTCGCGGTCTTGGTGGCTCTCCCTTTACAAGTGGGTTTCTATATATATAGCCTGTACGGAATCCCTAAAAAATACGACACGAAAACGTTATATTTCGATGAATATTACAGTCATGGTGTGGCGGTCAAACGATCTTGCAGGTCAAACTTACAGCATTGTCAAGCATTCTCATGAGAGCTTCAAATTCAGCGCCACCAATTCTCCAACGTTTCTCCAGTTTTTCAGCGAGGGCGGAGGACTCCACCGCTGTGCTTTGCTGCTGAGGACTCGGTGGCTTCCTCGAGGCTTCGAATATAGCTTTCTTCGATTCCTCGCTGATAAGGTTTAGATTGTCAACACCCGCGGGCATTAGCTTCAGTTGCGTCTCGCATGCAACTACGGTATTGTAAACGTTAAAGAATGCCTCTTCCACTGTTTCCCCGCAGCAAAGAGCACCGCGATTCGTCAGGAGCATAACCTTATTGATCGGTCCGAGGTTTCGAGCGATCTTTTCACGTTCTTCTGGCTCGACTGAACCTCCTATGTATTGATGACTGCTCACTTCGCCTATTACTATGCTCTCCTGACCGATCGGTAGCAATCCGCATTTCAAAGAGGAGATCTGCGCACAAAAGAAACGTGTCAGCAATTACAATCTTTTTCCAGCAAAACGAATAAATTTTAGCCATTGACTTAAACCAAAAGAGACCATTAATCATTCCTCGTCGTGGCCATTTTAATTTATGATGTCAGTAGCGAGGAAATACACGTTTAAAATTCTTGCAAAATACATCGAAATAAAATAATATGTTCACAAAATAACACTTATAATCGATCGAGCGAATTTGTAAAGTAGTTCTTTTCTTTTTGCTCTAACAGTCAATAAATAACTGCATCAAAAGATGCAAATGCTATTTGATATTATTCTGTTTATCGTACTTTTTTATTTCAATGTATTTTGCATGAATTCTGGCCACGTGTTTTCTCGCTTCTGACGTTATCAATCAAGAGTTTGATAGCGAAAGATCAGAAGATAATGATGGCTAAAATTGCTAACAAGATGGTTCTTGTAAATTAATTACACAAAGGTTTCTAACATTTTTAATCGTTATTAGAAAGACTTTTATGTCATTAATTAATCTAATTGATTAGATGTATAAAAAAACTGATTAGATGCTAAAACATCTGTAAAAGATATCGACACATGAGATAGACATTATCAGAGAATGGAGGAATGAGAGACAAAACATTTACTCACAGCGGTAACGGACGGAGTAGTAATATGAATAATGCACTTGATATCAGGCCTGGCAGCGTGTATCGTCGAGTGCAATTGGAAACCCGTGACGTGTACGCCGAAGTTGGTCGTTCCTTGTTCGACAACCGCACCTTGCATGTCCACCTTTATCAAACTCGAAGCAGTAACTTCATGATAGAGCAACCCATAAGGATTCACCAAAAAGTGCTCTTGATCCTGATTGAGACGGGCAGTGATTTGTCCGCCGACACCTTGGGTCCATCCATATAAGTCGAGTAATCTGAAGACCGCCGCTAATTTGCATCGTAGCAATTTCTCGCCCTTGGCGTATCCCATGCTTTCTACGCCGCGGATGTCGTTGATGGGTAAGACGCAATTTGAATCTATGTATTCGAAAACATTGTGAGACAAAGAAAGAGAAGGGAGATATTAACGAGGTGATTTTAAATGCTAACACTTGAACATGTTGTCGTTGAGGCATTGTTCAAGTAAAAAATGAAGAAGAAAGATGTTTCCGAAGTAATATTGAGTGAAGCGGAAGTAATTACTAACTTTTGAACACATTGCCGTTGAAACGGGCTCCCTGTGCACCCATCATGTCGGAGATCTGTTGTAAAAGACCGGAGGGTCCAGCACCGTCCTTCATCTGGGTCTCGATTATGCGTTCCAGTTCTTCTCGGAAGATTCGTGAATTCATCATCATCTCGACCCTCTTTCTCCTTTCCATCTCTCTCATATCCTACGGATCAGATCCTCTTATTCAATACACTTGCAGTTTTATTGAGTTGTTCACTCCCAATATTTTCAGAGGTAAAAGGGAAAATCAAGATGAGGTGAATAAAGTAGTGTAAAAAAAGATGAGAATTGTGGAGACAACAAGAGTAAGAGTTAAATTTGAGATGTGTTTGAGAGGAATTTTTCTTTAGGAGAAAGGTGATGTAAATTGTAGATGGTATATTATACAAGTAAACTCAGGAAATGAGTATTAATAGTTATTTTAGCTATTTAAAAAGTATATTAGCTATTTAAGTATAGAGATACAGGGAATGAATATGCGTGGTTAAGGAACAGGAGATGTAAATCGAGTTTCCTCTTAGCATGCAATCTGAAGTAACAAATATTTCAATATTTTCCACAAGAACTGCTAAATGTTGAATAGATCGTCATTGAATATCAATCTTCACCAGATTTCTATTATTAAAAATATAATAAGATTTATGTTTGCCTAATGTATCTGCAAGAATATATTGAACGAATAAGGACTTACCGCATCGATATCGGCTGGTCTCATCTTGCTTTTTTCCTCTTCCGTTAAACCGTCCATTACTCCATTCGTATGCGGCTCACTTAATGCTTGTTGGCTCGTGTCTGCCATCTTCGAGCCTCGTTCAAGTACCGGCAACTGAAACGCACCAATGAGAGAGAATGTAGATTCGGCGAAAATGATCGAGCAAAAAGTTGAAAGAACTCGGACGAGCCGGACAAAACGATAGCGACACGCCGGCCACAGTTTTGATACACGCGGCATTTACACTCGTTTCCCCCGAATCCGATACGAGGTGCGGGCACCTTAGCCGGTGTGCGATCAATAAAGTTGCAGAGCCCTACCAGGAATCATGTGCGTGTAGACAACCAGGCGCGACACAACATTCTTTCGTTTAATCAGACGTTTCGGCAGCTGCTGTGCATTCGCATTTCCCCACGCAATTATGACTCTTATCGCCTGTCGTTATTGATAGGAAAATGGGACACCGAGCTACATAGGCGACTATTGCTTGTTTAACGTTCGCACTCGGATCTGTGTCACCGGTCGTTCACCGCTCGGCTTTCCTTACGCCAAGTACCGGTGCATCGGACACGCAACGCGTACTCACAACGGCCACACACGCGCATGCACACACACACACACACACACGCATACACATACAAACTGCATCCTTGTTCTATGGCGTCGCTTTTCACCTTTTCACGGTGCGCTTCCCTCGCAACATCATCGGCCCACGCTTCGACGCGTTAAACACTGCAGCGAGTAATATTACAGAACGGCCGCAAATGCTGCAATGGCGCAATTAAAAACCTATTCCGATACGATGCGCTACTTTTTTTGAATCACGAAGAGGACGACGATCGTCTACAAACAACGGCTAATTAACAAGTATAGTTTGCCAGCGAGATTAATTTCATCTCGATTATCGAATCTCACTTGGGTTTCCGATTATTACCGCGGTGTCGCAAAAGCCACACGCGCGCGTCACTTCCGCTGCAATACGCGCAAAAAGAGAGGCGACAAATAACTGTGGGATTACGTGGTGCAAAATAAAATCCTTTGCCCGACGTGCTTTTGTGGTCAAGTTTCCTTTTGTGTGCGTTCTCACATTATGTCCTATTTTCGCTAACGTATCGCCGCTCTAAATCAATACCGCTGGGGATATTTTTAAACAACTGGATTTGGAGATACTGGCAATTAGAGAATTGTGGAAATATACTCGCGCGCTTGTAAAAATGTAGTTTGGTGAACAATCGAACCATTATTCGTCACTTGATATCACAAATAATAGATACACAGAAGCTAATACATAGAAAAATACCATCCCATTGATAAGAAAAGCGATTACTCAGTTTACTTTACTTCTCTCTTCAGTTAATAGTTATCTTCAAGAAAGAATATTACTTTAATAGGTCTTAAAATATACTCATCACGAATTTTGGGACATCTCATTGTCGTAACTCAAACAAAAGAACTTATTCTCTTTACAAGAATATTATAAAATTTTATCATAGAGTTGATTCGACTCTACGTAGTAAGCAAACTGAATTTTTGTTTTAATATTCTTCATTAAAATACTAAACTTACTCAGATTCAGAATGTATTTTGTATAACAAACTTGATGCTCTTAATGAACTTGTGATAGATTTGTGAATGTATCGGCTATCTGACGCTAAAGTCCTATATCTATCGTGTGCTTGTAAATTAGGTCAAGCTGAAGACCAAATTCCTCCATCATTTTCTAAATATAACCATGCGGGTGTTTAAGTTATTAATTAAGGAAGATTAGTGAATGATCGCGCGCGATAATGCATTAATATTGTTTTAATTAATAACTAAGAATCTATTCAGATCTAATTTACAAGCACACGACGACAGTCGTCATTGTCAGAACTCATTTGATGCATCACACGCGATCAATCATTTTTCTTTGATTAGTAACTCAAATCTTACGTGGTTGTTGGCTAAATGATAGAGGAATTTCATGTTCAGTTTGACCAAATCTATGGACGAGGTATGGAACATTAAACATTAGACACCCAGTATAATGTTATGAGAAATACCTGAAGCAAGCAAATATTTACTTGAATGTATATGTATTGTTTTGTGTGTAGTAGCAGTGTAGTGAGTGACTCTTTGGCATGGATATATCAGTAGCGAATCCTTCCTTGAAAATACTGCATGGTTATCGCGTTAAATCAGCGATAAAAATACGCCTATGTACATGTACACACAAACAAATTCGTACCTAATACGCGAAAATAACGCGCAGAGCGTGTCTGCAGCGCGCGTGTGTCGCCGTTTGAAATTCTGCCAACCATTAGAACGCACAAATATACACACACACTCACTCACAGACATAGACAACTCGCTTTCCTTTCGATAAATCCGCGCGATACACTCTCGATACGTATTGCCAAACAGTCCGGAAATGCCAACTCGGTGAAAGACACAGTAGCGCGGCTGTGAATGGTGCTTCGGTGCGAATTGACGGTAATTAATGTTAAAGGGTTGAGATATTCGGCACAAGTGGCTTCATTTAAGTCCCTCGCCTATGCGCCTCTCTCTCTTTCTCGTCGACACACGATAACACGGTGACACTCGATAATTTCGCTCGTCAAACAAACGGCAATACACCGGAGGGTCCTTGAGTGCCGATGGGCCGACGGCAAGATAGAGGATGTTACGTGCAGGCGCATTGTACGGGAACAACGAATGCTCGACCACAATGATTTTTCGAGCAGACGAAGGACGAAGGACGCGTCTCGTTAGCGCGTAATCGCTCGCGTAATCGCGGTGTCGATGAGGCCGATAATTCCCGTTCGGGGTGTACCTCGGCGCAGAATATTCCGTGTACGAGCCGCGACGCACAATGATCAACTGTGTCGTTCTAAGTCAGTGATATTCCCATCTTCTCGGAGTCGCGCGCGCTGCGACTCTCTCCTTCGTGAGCGCGCTTATCGCACGACGATAACGAGACGAGTCGCTCCGCAAACTGAATGAAAGCGATCGTGGACGACGTTCGCTGCTTCGCTCACTCGGCGAGAGCCGCCGAGTCCCTCGAGCTCTCTCTCGCGAGTATTCGCGCGAGTCTCCTCGAGCCCTCGTCTTAAAATAGAGAGAGGGATCAGGGACGGACGGATGATGGAGTCGGATAATCGTGTATCCTTCCAGCAACAATTCTACTTCTTCTTCGTTGCGGAGAAGTTCAGGAGTACCGTATAATCAATCTACGGCTCACAATGTACGCTCGCACTCTGAGCAACGCTAGAAAACAAACAGAAAAACAGCCAAGTAGAAAGTACCCCGATACTCTCAGGGAGATCTGTCCCATTTTTCGGGAGAATTACTTGTACCTGCAATTCTGAAGCCTGTATTAATAATTGTCACTTGAAACCTATCTCGGATGAGAGAGCCCGATTTTTATTCAGAGTCAGATCCAAGGTTTTCAGTCGAATTACGATAAATATGACATTTGTATCTGTAATTGCGATTCAACTGAACACTCTCATCCAATCCTGAATTGAAATCTGAGTATCTCACTTGAGACGAGTTTCAAGTAATGACCATTAATACGGACCTAAGACTCCAAGATTTCTGTTCGTCGCTTACGATCGAGGAGACGAGATATATGAGCGTGGGACTACATGGATCAAGGTCAGGTCCTCTCTGTTGTCTCTCTTTGGAGCACGTCGCTGATGAAACAGCAGCGAGGAATAAACGTTGCGTCTGAGAGGGAAGTTGCAATATTTTGCACTGGTGTGTCGTCGTGGAGAATTATCAGGCGGATTTACAAACAGTGTGCTAAACAGAAGACCCAGGAAGATCGTGTGGTATATAGTATCGATTCAACAGCCCCTACTATCAGTTTCACCGTGGCTCGTCTCCGTCTAATCCTCTTTGATTTGTTTTCAATGGCACGACTCATTTTACGATAGGAGTACCTGACGGAAAAAGACAGACGAAGTTTAAAACACGGACATGGTGCGTCGCGTCGCGTTGCGTCGCGGCACCGTTATTATACGACCGACGTGAGAGGCCCGTGTGATATCAATGATGATGACGGGCCCCCTTACGCAACATAGCCCGCAGCTAGCAGAATCGTTGCGCACACGTGCTCACGTCTCTTGCGTGTGGATCGCACCTGTTTACCGTGGCCGAAAAATACGCGGATCCTTTGATGTTTTTATTTCCGTTAATATCCGTACGCAGGACATTTCGTGTGTTTCTCGACGTAAGAAGTTTTTGACGCGTCGCGATCTCAGCGCTTGTGTGAACATTGGCGTCGGTCTGTTTGTATTTTCGGGTGTGATTCATATCAAAACGTGCGAATCGATCCTTCTTCCTTTGTTCACAGAGAAACGTGAAATTGTAAAGGTCCACTTCAACTCTATTCATTAGACAGATCGTGGATCTGTTCTTTTTAGCTGAACTGCCTGAACTGATATAGACTGCCGCAGAAAGTTAGGAAATATATCTGTCTCACTCTGACTTATCGCACCAGACTGCACCAGTTCAGATAGTTCAGCTAAAAAGAACAGACCTCTTCTCTAATGCGTTCTCATTAGTTGTAAAAATACTGCGTAGAAATTGAACAAGAACTTGGTAAAGCTTTGCTTGTTGATTGAAGCAGTTTACCGTACAATATGTGGGCCGACTTGTTTCAAAACACAGTATCGCTAATATTAATTCAGTTTTACATGCACGTATTAAAATATATTGTTAAGAGAGAATTCAAAATTGCGCGAACAATGATGAGTGAACGTGTAGGAAATCACGGAGTAAGAGAAAGGAAATTGGAGGAAACAGAGCATTTGATAATATTAAGCTCTGTGACAGAAATGACAACCAAGGTTAGAAATGAAAGGGAGCAAAAGACAGCATATATGTTAATATATGTAGTATTTCATTTCAATGAAAACATCAGATTATTCCGATGTAGTGCGTATATAGTGGATAATGATATGAATGAAATCTATTATGATAATTCAGACTCAGAACCTAATGAAATAACACAACTATAAGAATAGATAAAAGGATATGTGTCATTTGATGATTATGAAAAATGTCGTGTAAAAAGTGAACATATATGTTAAATGGGATTTACAACGAGAACTTAAGCCATAAAACTTAAACTTTAAGACTCCTGGTTCCTCGCATTGTCTATCTCTTTTTAATGACGTCAGAAGCGAGAAAATGCATGCTAAAAATTCTTGCGAAATAAAAATATATAACGTTTGCAATCGATTGAACAAATTTATAAGATATTCCGTGTACTCCCTCTTTTTCTCCAACAATCAATAATTTATTGTAAATTAACCTGAATAGAAATAGGCAAAGAAATAAGTTAAGAAGATGAATTATGTCACATTAATTTACGATAAATTATTGATTGTTAGAACAAAAAGAAGTGCACGGAATATCTTACAAATGTGTTGAATCGATTGCAAATATTACTTTATGAGTATAGAATAAACTCGAATATGATGGCCATATTGGAAAGATGGCTATAGGCTCTAATAATTGCAAAACATTGCATTTGTGTAATCAGTTACAAAGATAATCGATATTTATCGTAGTGTATGTGCATACATTTTTCGAAATAGCAAAATTATGAATATTATACTATATTTTTATTTTCGACTACCTGTAAAATTTCTCATGTATTCACTAAAACTTGCTGTAACGTCGAATAAATTACAGTTAAGCTGTCGCAATCAACGTTACATAATAGATACATAAAGTATGTAAATTGTAATATAACATGCATTTTTATTTTCAATTTCACTATTCGTTTATAAGTACTATTATAACCGTCCTTCATTTGGATAAGATGGCCCACTATCATTTTAACATTTATAAAACAAAAGTCGTTACATTTCAGAAATTATTTTCAATATTACAGTAATTAAATCTTATGTGCAATATGTTTTGATCAAAAATTGGATTTAGAATTTAAGTTTTGTAATAGAGGTTTCTGTTTTATATGTATATTATATTTTTCAGAAATAATATATATTAAATATCCTATACTAAAATGAATATGTCAAATTATGTTTTTTTCATTATTTTATAAAATAATAGGTGCAGAATCTTGAACATAAAATATGTATGGGTTATCTATTCCTTATGGCCATCTTGTCTTAAACATTTAGATAAGATGGCCAATGCTCATGTTTTGATATTTTTGTAATAAATAATTTCACTAAAGAATTTTCCTTTTAACTTTGATAGTATTATGTATTGTAGGCTTCAGTGAAGTAATGTGCCAAACGCTATTAAGAAATAACAATAAGAAATATATTTTTCTTGCATTTTAAAAAAGTATGGCTATCTTATCCGAATTTACCCTATCTTTTTATTTCAACGTATTTCGCAAGAATTTTTAGCATGCATTTTCTCGCTTCTGACGTCATTAAAAAGAGATAGACAATGCGAGGAGCCAGGAGTTTTAAGCCTGAAGCTGCAAGAAATTGATCAATCACAGTCAAATATAAGGAAAATAACTGGTAGTGATTGGTCAATTTCTTAAGGTTTCAGGTTTAAAGCTTAAGTTTTATGACTTAAATTCTCATTGTAGACCTCGCTTTACGCAAAGATTTCCTACGCTCTGATCTTCATTAACATGAAAATTTTTCAATTAGAAAGTATTCACAAAAACGAAATACTACTAGGGCAAACCTGCGCACTTTATGAGCAGTACACTTGATTACTAATCAGTTGAATAGTCTTTTGTCTATTTTCTATTCTGTTTTCGCTGAGTAAATGGATTCAGATCTTGAGAATCTTCCGTGCACAGAAACTGCAGGAAAAGTGTTACATCTTGATTGGAATCCTAAGTAGTTTTGCTCACTAGTTACTGGACAAAAGTTAACATAACTGTTTAGTAACTGCTCGAAAAATTAAACTCCATTAAATTTCTACCAGGATTATCTCAAATAAGACACTCAGATTTGAAATACAGATTCAGATAAGAATTTTTCGATTGAATTGTGATTACAGATATAGATATCACATATATCATCAAATTCAATTGAAAAATCTGATTCTGGATACAAATCTGAGTGTCTCATATGAAAAAAATTTCAAGTGACAATCATTATGATTAAAATTAATAATAAATCTAAAGTACAGGTTTTATATATTCTTCTGATATGATATTAGAGCTTGTGCAGAAATTAGTATTGGTTTATTTGTATTTTCAGTTATGATTTATATCAAAGCATACGAATCGATCGTTCTTCCTTTGTCTGGAAAGAAAGAAAGAGAAGATACAAAGTTGTAAAGATCGATTTGAACTCTGTTCATTGGATATTGCTACTCTTTGAATTAATTAAGTCTGAAGTAAAAGTTTTACGTGTTTCAATGCGATTTCAGAGCTTGTGCGGAAATTGACGTCGGTCTATTTGTATTTTCAGATATGATTCATATCAAAGCATACGAATCGATCGTTCTTCCTTTGTCTAGAAAGAAGCAGAGAGAGAGAGAGAGAGAGAGAGAGAGAGAGAGAGAGAGAGAGAGAGAGAGAGAGAGAGAGAG
>NW_022639459.1:1840453-1855747 GCF_010583005.1 Odontomachus brunneus
AGAGAGAGAGAGAGAGAGAGAGAGAGAGAGAGAGAGAGAGAGAGAGAGAGAGAGAGACGCAAGATCATAAAGATCGTTTGAAATTCCATTCGCTGGACGTTGTGACTTTTATTAATTAAATCTGAGGCGTATCGCTTCGGTTGACGCCGAGTTGGCCGGTCATTTTTCAGCACTGACTTCTATATCTTCGACCCAAGTATTGATACAGATTAGAGCGCATATCTCTCGTGTTTGCACTGTCAATAAATAACAGGACACACAGTGCAACAACGCCCCGGCGATAATTGAGCGTTCAGAGCAATTAATTTCTTTAACCGTCAATCAGGTGAACGATCACGCGGATACGCCGACGACAATCGCATCGCGCCGAATGTTTTTCGTTCCAAACGCTGACGTCACACACGCGAAAACGAGGCACGTTAGTGCGGATTATCGTCGGTCGGGCGACCGGCGAACGGCGAGCGGACACTTAACGCAATGACGTCATGCTTAATCACAGATTATGCTCGTCGCAGGGAGCGAGCAGCGTAGAGCGCCGTCAATTATGAAAGCCCGGAGTAACGGTGACAAAAATGAAACAACAAAACGGACAATTGACCCTCAATTACAAAAGAATCTCACACACACACACACACATACATATGCAAACACACGAATCGTATTTTTCGTACGCAATCGCGTTTGACGGTTTCTCATACAGACTAGCCGTGCCGTTGCGAGTTTCTCTCAGAGATAACGGCCGACGAATGTGTACAGGGTGTTCCCTAATAAGCGGACGCGCGACTTGAGAAGCGAGCCTCCTCCGTGGTGCGGCGAATTGCTCGCGAGACTTCGCGGAGAATGATGCAAGTGATCTCGCCTTCGGCTCCGGTACAACAAGCTACTGAACATTACGCCGACCTTTGCGCGCGAGACAGAGATGCGGCTGTATCGAGTTATTGGGAGAACAATCGGCGGTGTCCCGATTCGCACCGTTCGACTCCGCTCGAGAGCGGGAGTTTCCTCACTCTGAAACGTGAAGATGGAGAAATTAGAGGCGACCGATAGAGAACGAGACCTCTCTCTAAGCCGACGGACGGGGACTTGAGCTCCGGACGGTTCGCGTGCGTCAGTGACGAGAGAGAGAGTGAGAGAGAGAGAGAGAGCACACATAATTAGCCGTGCGGAACGTTTAACCCGACCGTTGATCGATGGGTCGCCGCCACCCATCGCTCGGCGCGACAACTGCGAGACACGAGCTCGCCAGAAGCGATCTGCCCGCAGGGTAGTATAACTCGCCAGGACCAGTGACAGAGGACGATGCAAATGGCGACATTTCGGGGGCGAATTTAGATTTCGATCGGTCGGGCGATTGAAAGGAGACGGAAAGGCGGGAGAGATGGAGACGGAGAGGCAACTCGGGCCGAGCGTCGGTCGAGCCGGAAAAATCGCGGGTCGCGTGGCATGCACGTAACACGTCCGAGTGTTAACGTACCCGTCGCCGCCGAATCTTATCGGCCGACACACCCCTCGCGCTACGTCATTCACCGTCTAGTTGGGCGCGAGCGGGCAAAGGAGCGTACGCGCGCGAGCGTAGCTCGCAGGAAGTCGTCCGGGTCTGCGAGAAGAGCGCGGCTCGCGTGGCCGCGCGGAATAACCGTGTGCGGTCGGCGGCGCCGATGACGGTGACACTTACCTACAAAGGAATCGCCAGCCGCCGCCTTCTTTCCCCGAGAGAGGAGATATGCCCGTGCCCGTTTCACCAACCGTACAACACACAGAGCTCCGTCCGTATCACACCGCGCGCGCGGCTGTTCCGTTCGATGAACAGCTTCCCCGCCTCCGCCTCCCCGCCACCACCACCACCACCACCGCCGCCTCCGCCTGTGCGTCTCTGCCTCCGCCAAGCCGCCGAAGCTTCTGACCGTAGCTACGTTGGATGCTCCGCGACCTCCTGAGACTCCGTCGCGTTGGGATTTATCGCAGGCGCATTGATAAACGTTCCCGTGCCGTGTCGAACTGAAAGGAGCGCGCGCGCGCGCTCGCGAGACTGCCGTCGGGATTCGCGTTGAGAGAGAGAAAGCGAGAGAGAAAGAGACAGAGAGAGAGAGAGAGAAAGAACCGCGAGCTGTCCCCAAGGTGACGGCGTTTTCTCCTTATTGCGTCTCACAGAGACCTGCGGAATATCGCATTGCCGGAGTCGCCGTTTCGCGCCGCAACAACGTGTGCCCAGAATCGATCGCGAGCTCTCGCCTAGCCGCGGCCGTTTACTGCCGCTGCTCTCACTATGCACTCGAGTTACCTACCGGGTAAAACGCCGCGTGCGCGCGCGCTGCCACAAACGCTCCCGGAACACCGGGCGTGCGCTAGATGGGCAGTGGACTGAACGCCACCGTGAACGTCCTCCCGCCACCTGTCGTCGACTACACCTGCGCCCGCAACTTCCCGTCCACCATCTTTCGGCCTGTGTTCGAACAACTTCTGCACTAGTGCGATAAGTTGCAGTGAAACAAGGGATCTGTTTTCTACATAGACATAATGGGTGCTTTCCATTTAATAACACAAGTCGACACAAGCATCATTCTGTCTTTGTCCATATTCAATGAGTAACTAAGGCCGGTATTCATAGTCCGATCTTATATTTAAGATCATCTTAAGTACTGTCTTAAGATATCATGAACCAATCACAGAGCTGTATTCGCATCTTAAGATATTACTTAAGATGGACTTGACATTGAATTGAAGATTCGATTATGAATATCGGCTTAAGATAGGATGATGCTTGTGTCGATTTGTGTTATTAAATGGAAAGCACCCAATATATTTAGACCGAGCGTTTGCCTTTATTTGAGATAGTGCGTTCTCTCTCAGGATGAAGTCTCATGGCACGTATTTTCGCGTAACGCGTAAGCGCGTAACCAATAAATTGCGACATTTAGTATTTCTGTTGGAACTTCTAAAAGAATAGAAAGATGTGATTGGTTACGCGGTTACGCGTTACTCGAAAATACGTGCCATGGGACTCCACTCTCATTCGCGCATAACACTCACGTACCATGCACGAATGAAAGAGAACGCACTATCTCAAATAAAGGCAAACGCTCGGTCTAGATATATCATGTCTATGATTTTTTATTGCTGTAAACTGGCTATATTAGTTCTCTCTCATTTTTCTTCCACCAAATTTTATCTGTATATCTGTCTCTTTTTAAGTTCCGAAAGTGTACATTAGTTCAGCAATAGAAAACAGGTCCAAGTATACTTTCTCACTCAAATGTTCTTATTGCACTATATGTGCACTAGTTCAGAAGCTTTTCGAAACCGAATAGACCTCATGAGTCTCTTCACGTGCACTCGATCTTACTTATGAATCATGCAACTTTGCCTATGGTATGAAATCATGAAAAGTGAATAATTTCGCAATACTTGGACGCAATCATGGATCTTTTCTTCTAATGTGAACTTGTCAAATATGAACAGTTCCATTTTTAATGTTTCATTCTGCACTTTTTGCGAGTTTATGCTAGGGAAAAGGATTCATAATTGATTCCCTGAGCTAATTTATATTGGTGCAATGAATTAGAATGAAATAAGTATATTTTGTTTTACTTTAACTTATTGCATCAGTATACACAGTATCTTTGGAAATTCTTTGGAAAAGAACGGTTTAAATAGTTCCGAGAGCGCGCGATTAATGACGTCATAAGTCTCTACTAGCCAATCACAAAGATTGGTTGATAGAGACTTGAATATTGAATTCCGCGGTTGTATTCCAATGTTCACTGCCAGTACTAAAAAACTATAGTTTATATTACGCATACTATAGATGAATTCTGAACTCTTATCGATGAAAGAAATTGAAAGAATAAAGACCCAGCAGCATACATCAATTAGATTCAAGAATTTTACACAGTTGCAAGCAACTTTGGTTACGTTCAACGAACGCAACGGTTGCGCATCCGTTAACAAAGTTATTTATGATTAACGTAGACTTTTAGATTACCAATAATATTCATTTTCCATTAACACCACCAATGATATTTATCCAAAAGTAAGTCACTCAAGCGTTGTGTTCACTGACGCACAGTCTATCTTTGCTGATTGTCATTACCGTAAAAATCTATAAACAGGGCCAATATTTCACCGTTTGTACTCAAGGGTGCGTTCAGATTTCCTACCCGGGTGCACTCTATTACTAAAAACACTATAGTATATATTACATATATTATGTATGTTTCTTGTATTATAGCATATTCAACTGGCTCTGGGTTATTCAGCCTACGTTTATCGGACAAGTACTTATAAGCTTTATGATTGGCTAGTAGAGACTTATGACGTCAATAATCGCTCTCAGAGCGATTAATGCAGGATTCACACCGTGTCCGATGTCTGACGTACGACGTCTGATATCCAATAAAAGAATACGACGTACGACGTCCGATATCCAATAAAAGAATACGACGTACGACGTTCGATATCTAATAAAACCAGCTTAAAGTTGGTGGCACACAGAAAAATTTAAGCAGTAAGACGTAAGAAGTAAACAAATTGACCAATCACAGTCGTTGATTCTTGGACCATAAGAAGAATCAATGACTGTGATTGGTCAATTTACTTACTGCTTACGTCTTACTGCTTAAGTTTTTCTATGTGCTACCAGCTTTAGAGTGCACCCAGGTAGGGAATCTGAACGCAACCCAAGCTTCTTAAATTATTTTTCTAGGCCACGGAGATTTGCTAGAATACTCTTCTCTTTGTAATAAAAAAAAAATATTTACATAAGTCGTTATTGAAGAGAAAAATAAAATTTCTTCTAAGAAAGAAATAAAAATATATGCGATAATTTTTTTTAAATATTCCGGATGCGATCCATTATATGCTACAAATGCTTGAAGCACTTGAAGGAAGCTACGATTGATCTGTACGGCGCTTCAAAGCACTTATAGTATCTGATGGATCGCACCCCTTGTATAATTCTGAAGTGGCGGCAAATTTGAGTTCTTCTTGCGAAAATTTCAGAATATATAATTTCCAAAGTGTAAAAGCTGTAGGTAAAAGGAACATAATGGCATTATTGCTTTGTTACAATCATCAACAAAAAGAATACACATTATAACTTGCATATTGTATATTCCGTTCTCCATTGTGACACAAGAGCGTGTATATACAAAGTCCTCTGAAAGAATTTAGTTTCTTCATATAAAAAATGAATCCTGTCTATCTTAGCAAGCGTTTCACATTGATTCGATCGATTAACACACACGAATCGCTAGTACTTTTATTCGTCTCGCACGTCCAGATCGAACGACTGCGTTTAATGGCAACAGAACAAGCAGCTGACTTGTAAGATTTTCCGCCGGATATATAGTCCAGCGGTTTATCCTTTTCCAACATATTTACGAAGCGGTTATCACATTTTCCAACATACTGAACGTACGCTTGATAACGGCAACGCAGGCGTTTGTATCCGTCAAAATCATCGCTCGTAACTTTCGCCGGAAACATAGTACAAAGCGCTAATATAGCGCTGACTGTCGCAGTTCACATAGTTTTGTAATGTCTAAGTTTACCGGTGCGTCTTTACAAAGATAGTCCTGCTTAAGCGAAAGTCACATTGCAATACTATATCTTTAGTATGACCTGATTTAGAACGCCACATGTGTAATTATTTAATTATGATTACAGATGTAACGTTCAGTAATTAATTCTCGGTGTACCAATTTCAGTATTGGAATTTCCTTTTGGAATAATTTTGTGGTGTAAGAGGATATTCTGTATTTTCTAAATTTTATTCTTTTCTAGAAATTTTTTAAAGAATAAAAACAATTTTTTAAAATTCTTTGATTTATTAATTAATAAGATGGTATACCGAGAGTTAAATAACAATGCTTCGCAGGCACACACCTTTTCCATACTAAAGTCGAAAAGACTACAACAGAAGTACTTTCGATGAATAGAAAACAGAAAAACTCAACGTACCAATATAATTCTATTTAAAGTTACTTATTTTCTGTGTTTTTAAAATAAACACAATCTCACTTTCTGTATCGGTACCTTTTCTTCAATTAATATATTTATCTTAATAAAAAGGTCAACTAAATTCGGTGTATACGTTGTATTGAACTGCACATATACACGATGAAAAATAGACACCAGTTATGTTGCGAATGTAAAGCCAAGAATTAAAAAATTCCTTCAAGCACGAATCTCAAGAATAACGCGAGCTTTCAAGTCAACAGAATTATGAAGTCACTATAGTTTCATAGTTTTTTTGTATTGTAATTGATTTCTTTTATGCTGATTTGAAAAAGTATACGATTGCATATTAGAAACATGAAACTTAGAAAAATAAGATGTGAAAATTTATTTTAGTTTTTATCTTTAATCGAGATAAACTGTATTTATTCTAGCAGAAAAAGTAAATTTTTCCTTCTAGATTTCAATCAATAAATTTTTTACATCCATTCGGTGTCAACATTTAACGTCATTTGCTTTTCTTGTACAAGTATTATTAACTTGTGAGATTTAAATTTGAGTTTCTGTAGCTGTACAGATTCTTGTATTTATCATTCAATTCTTAAGCGTTTTAAGTCCCTTCATATTCAGATAGCACAAAATGTTCCGAGATCATTCTGAATGTGATCAAAGATGTTCCGAGGTACTTTTTAGGCGTTTTGGTTTAGAATGACAACATGTTTAGGGTGATTCTCGGATGTATTATGCTACTTGGGTACATATGTATCTGTTGAATGCAGCTCAATGAATTTTTAACTTCTTGAATTTCTACAAGTTCCCAAGTTTTTTCAATTATTTTGAAACAGTGACTATTTAAATTTATTAATATCAAAATTCATTAGATCATCTTACTTATTTCTATTATGGGTTGCAAAATCAGTGCATTTGTCGGTTCTTAATCATAAAATTCTAAAATTATCCAAGTCCTAGCCGATTCTATTTGTCATACATACTTTTCGATTCATAATACCTAGGTTCTTGGATTTGCAAATCTATGAATTTTTAGATTATTAAATTTGTAGATTTGCACATCATACATTGGTCACACTCACATTCACAAATCGAATTATTTAGATCTTTCTAGACATTTAGATCGATAAGTCTCCAGAAAATGCGATTGACAATTTTATAATCTTGATTTCTTTACAAGTTCTATTTCTTCTGCATATATTTAACATCAAAAAACAAAACTCCAAAAAGCTTTGGCAATCCAAGGACCTATGTACACAAGACACTAATTTCTTTTCCTTGTAAGTTCATATCTCTTATATATAAAGAGAGTTACATTTTTAATCTAAATTATTTACAGTATATTTTGATCTATGATTGTGTGTTAGATCTCTTCTGTTCTTAAATGTACGAGTACCTACGTTCCTGCGTTCTTAGATCCTTGTATCCTCAGACTCATAAATTTAAAAACTGTCGGACTTTTTTGTAATCTATTATTTTCTTTTTGGTCTTGCAACTTTGTAAATTTCAAGTTCTGTTTACTTTCTACAAGCTCTGATTCAAGGATTTAAATAGAGATTTAAATATCTAAAGCTCAGAATCAAAGAACTCAGTATGTATAGATTTTTATTTCTAAATCTGCACACACAGACATATATCTTGTGTATGACCGACATCGTTTTTATGTACTTGGCATTGCGATCTTATCGTATTGTTTGACAAATATCTTGTCAAGAGGTCTTGGAGAGGTCTTGGAACTATTCAACTAAAAACATTGAAAAATACAAAAACCTAAAAAATAAAAAAAACCTCTAGAATATTTTTCTCTCTTTTTCGTCAAAGGTTTCATAACTTTTGACAGAGAATAATGTTTATAACGGTTAATATTATTTACAATATGTTTACTTTGCAAGTATATAAATTCTCGAATTCTTAAATCCTTGAATTTGAATTTGCTCAGATCATTAAACTCTCGAGATTTTAAATTTATACACTTTCAAATTCACTGTAGAAATATATGTGCTTGAAAATTCTTTTCTTCCCTCCTCAAATGTTTGACTCCATAAAAGTTCAGAAGAATCGTTAAAGCATCTAACAATATATAGATCTGCTTCATTACGTTAAAATTTTTCTGTTTCTTGCTTTATATTTTTATATACAGACTTTAGCTAGAAAGAAATGATTAAACCATCTCCAATGAAGATCATCGTTTCAAAAATAATTTTATCAATCCAAGGATCTAAGTCTCCTAAGAGGTCGTCGCATTCATTTTTCGACCTCAATTTTTTTTCCGCAGTCTCGTAGTTCTCTCTAATAAGAAATAGTGTGTACCTTAATATTAACATTATATTTAATATTTACACTTTTACACGATATGTTACAATCTTTTCTTCGGCAAGGAACCGAAGGCCGATATAACGGTGGGTTTGGTGCCAGTGGCGGAGGCGGAGGATGTAAGTGTCGTTAAGGTGGGTTGGGTGAGAAGGACCGTGGGCTTACCCGTTGCGGCGGCAGCGGCTGCGGCTGCAACAGCAGCTGCGGCGGCAGAGCCGCCAGTCGCCACTTGGTCCCATTTACTTTTCCGTTTCTTGGCGTCGTCCTCAGTACCGCTGGTAGAGCTGTTTGGCCGCTTCGCAGTTCCCGACACGATCTCAATCTTCGTCTTCTCCTTACGCGCCTTATCCAGCTTGTCCATCTCCGCCTTCTGCACCTTGGCAAGCTCCTCGTAATACGAATCCTTGCCCCACTTGAACGGGTCGAATCTGTCCGGCGGATAGTTGGTGCCCAGCTCGTTAATGCTACAAAACTGAATGAGTTTTTCGTAAATCGAGGGATTCCGAAAATCCTTGCGCTGCTGGATCAGCAGATTCATGTCCAGCCCGCCACTCTCCATCTTCCGGTAGAGCTTCGCGATCTTCTCCTGCAGCTCGGAGGGACATTGACCCGCCGGCTCCGGTGGGATCGTCACCCCATAGAGATCCCCGGTCTCAACGCCATCTGAAAGCAATTCTCCGGGACGCGAGGTGGGCGACCGGCGTTCAGCGCCGGCGGCGACGGTGGCAGTGGCAGCGACGACGGCAGCGGTAGCAGTGACGGCGGCAGCAGCAGCAGTAGCAGCTGTGCTGGCCGGGAGACCATTCTCCTCGGTGCGTTCCGCCACCGTCGCGCTCGCCGTCGTCAACAAAGGCACCGGCAGTGCAACGGCCGCCCCCTCGTCGTCGGAGACTACCGTGTCGTCAATATAAGAGACCAATCGCTGCACCTTCGTGGTCGCGTCCGGCAAGTCGCTACTACCGAACTTGCCGACGACGGGACTGTGCGAGGCTGAACGGCCAGATATGGGACTGATGGATCGGGCCTGGGGCTGACGACCGACTTGGGCATTATGCGGGGCGGCCCCCTGGGGAGTGTTCGAATTCTCCTCCTGTAGGCGCTCGTCTTCCACCCCGTCCTCGCCCTCCGAGTCGGTATAGGTGGCCGTGAGAGATGCCAGAGCAACACTTTGTACAGACATGGTTAGTTGGCTTTGAGTGCCCACCGTGCTACCAAGCGATATTTTGTGTGGGAACTCACCGGTCTGGCGTAGTAGCCTGGCCCAGCGCAAGTGAGCCACGTAAGGCTTTAGGCGCAAGGACAGGGAGGTTTTTATAGGCCTGATGGGCGCGTTGAGCTTTGGTCGCGTTTAGTACGAACCTGAAATTCAATTATACAATTGTAGCAGTATATTATGTAATATCTTTAGGATTCACGTTTGTTATATTAAACAGATAACCCTTAATATGATTAACCCTTAATATGATAAACAGTATTAACCCTTAATATGATTTCTAGGTTATTTTAGAAATAGTCAATAATTTTATGCTTTTGTTTTGCAAAAAAATAGAAAAATCACAAACATTAGAGACTATATGTTTTGAATAGGAAATAAAAACTTCAAATAATGAAAAAAAATATTTTATTCTGATTTTTTTACTCGTATATGGGAAGAAAAATAATATTGCCCATAAATGATCAATGAATTGCACCATGTTAGCAGAAAGCAGCAAATCACACACGGAAACTTAATAAATATATTTTTAGTATGTAATATTTAAGTTTATAGAATTCATTGTTATAATCAGATAGCAATATTAACTCCTCATATGACTCGTCGGTCATTTCACAAATAGTCAATAATTCTATGGTTTTCTTTTGTGTTTTATGAAAAAAGAAAAAAATGTTATCTTGGTTTCTTTTTTTCATATATGAGAAGAAAAGTAGCTTAGAAATTACTAACATACCAAATAAATAGAAAACAGCAAATCACATGAAAGGTTAATAAATATATTTATGTGCATTTAGTGTCGTTACTCTTAACTTATAGATGCTTTCATTATTGAAAATTGGAATAATTCATCTTAAGAATTCAAATATCCTTGTTATTGTATACGTTTTTGTATATTCAAATATTCATATAAAAATCAAATGAGTATTTTATAAATAATTTACATACTGATTTATTGATGCTCTGTTTAAGAGCTTATGTTATTGTCATGCCGTACTTTTAGCTAACAAGCTCATGTGCATTATATTCTTTGTCTTAAAATTTCTTATGATTGAAATATGATTGAGATATGATTGAGTTGATTTTAGAAAGAAAACCGCATGGTCGATAATCACCGTGATGAGCGATTGCAAACCAATTATGTGTTATTACGATCAATTAGCATAAATAAGTAGCAAGAACAAACAAATAGTCAGCATCAATGTTTAAAATGTATGGACTTGTTAAAATTATCCAATTTGTGTATTTGAGGTCAAGCTGAATGTAGCAACAACTAAATGTAGGTTAGAGTGAAACAATTTAATCGTTAACGTATGAAAATCTGTACTCACCTCAAACTTTCAACGGTCCACGGTCACCACAATCGATTTAAACTTAACAGTTTGTACATTATCAAGTTGTAGTAAGATTGCCAAAAGAATATCCAATAAACCTGGCTAAAACGAGATTACTTCACCATCAGCGCGTTCCTTCCCGAGATACTTTGCGTCTAAAGCAGTGTTGTCAGGTAGTTCCGATATTTTCCCCCACATGTGAATTTCAAGATCTCTCTTGGAAACTTTCAAATCTAGGAAATTTTCCACTATTTCGACTTGGGATTTATTAAGACGGTTTTCTTGAAGACGGTTACAAATAAGTAGATCTTTTAGAATTATAATTGAAATGTTTCCCGACCTGACTACGTTTAAATTCGTTGCAGCTGAGAAGAAACAGAACCAGAACGTGTGCAGTCTCCACATTAGCCGGTTATTTAGTGAATATTCAATGAATCGGTTATGCCACGCAGAACGTAGTATTAAGCCCTATGCACAATGCCAGGCACAGGCAACAAGAATAGGCATTAGCTAATTGGAACAGGAAATAGAAATAATTGACCAATTCGAATTCCCTGTTCCTATTGCCTGTTGCCCAAATCCCGATCCACAATAGGTATAGTAAGTTTTAAGCCTTAAGAAATTGATCAATCCCACTCAAATTTGAAGAAAATAATCGACTGTAATTAAACAGCTATTATGGCTCGGGACTAATGGAGGATTCACCCGCATCCAATGTCCAACGTGCGACGTCCGATATCCAATAGGAGAACAGCTTTCTAATAGAGAATTCTCCATTAGAAAGCTATTCTTTTATTGGATACCGTTGACCAACCACAATTCATTATTTTTAAAATAATCGACTATGATTGGTCAATTTCTTAAGGCTTAGAAATTAAAGCAAGGTTGTGGATAAGGGGACACACTTTTCGTAAAGGGCCATCTACAATGGAGAATCGTACGCCGCAGCAGTAAGAAATTGACCAATCGTAATCGATTATTCTTGTAAAAATCCAATATGATTGATCAATTTCTTATTAATACGACGTACAATCTTCCACTGTAGATGACCTTTAAGTCCCGATCTACAATAAATGTAGTAAGCTTAAGCCGTAAGAAATTAATCAATCACAATTGATTATTTCTCTATAATTCCACTGTGATTGGTCAATTTCTTAAGGTTTAAAGCTTACTACACCTATTGTAGATTGGGGCTAAAGGCTCGTCTACAATGGATGCTTTCCAATTGCTTAACACATCTTGACACACATGTACACAAACCAGTTTATTGGTTACATATTTTCTAAAATATCTTGTAAAAGATAATACAGTGTATGCAACTAGAAAGTATCCAATGGTTTGGTTTCACATCGTGCACTTGATACGCGTACTAAATAGTAACTTTCTATTAGATAATCTTAATATCGACAATGCATATCAAGGACGACGTATTCAATCAATACAATATGTTTTGTTGATGAATATTGGTTAGATCTGTTTTTTGTAACTGCACTGCTGAACTAATGCAAAAGGTTAGAGTGAGAGAACGTATACTTGCCTTATTTCAATTTATTGCACCAATTTAGCAGTGTAGTTACAAAAAACAAAATCTTTAAATTATATCGTGTAGAGATTTTCCTTGGTACCAACATTATCGCCTCCAATTTTCGGGAAACTGTCGCCTAACTATGAGTATTATACTAGCTTAATATACCCTTGTTTATATATATCGTGATATATATCACGACCAATCATATATCACGACTCGATTTTGTTTATGGTTACGGATACGGATATGTTTACGGACCATTGCACTCGCACCTTATGGCTGTAAAGGCATCTTTAAATAGGAGTGTCCGAGCGTCGAGCGTTAAAGCGTTAGCCAATTAACATATCAGATCCCAGAAGTATAATTGTAGTTCTTACGGAAAGTGGCACGTTGATTGGCTACCGCTTTAATGCTCAACGCTCGATGCTCTCATGTAAAAGCACCTTAAAGGCACCTTTAATGGATCGCGCCCTTTATTGATCGCAACTGTGGCGACAATGGAAGAATCCGGCACTACACTACTTGAATGTTTAGTGAGCTCTTTTATCGGATTGGTGTATTCTATTAGATTTAAAAAATATACACCAATCAGATATGAGAGCTTACTGAATGTTTAGTGAGCAATTATACTACTGAATGCATCCAACAGTGAGTGCATCCACTGTTACAATCGCTTGTTGAGCTTTTGCTCTGATTGGCATATTCTTTTAGATCTAAAAATACATATACCAGTTAGACGTAAGCGCTCAGTAGAGTATATAATACTGGATACACCCATTGATAAGAGAGCTGCGCGAGTGACGTTTCAAGCGAAATTTTATCCGGAGACAAACTTGGAGATAAGTGCTATAGAAAATTGAAATATGCTACATCAGATATGCATTCTGATCTAATTCTAAATCGAACTCTGGTCTAATAACTTACACTTTACGATTTAATATTGCCGAAAAAGAAGAATTGTTACAGAATAAGTGAGTGACATTTTGAGATAAGGCATATAGTTATCAGAAAAAATGTGATAGGGCGGTTCTTTCAACTTCTTGGTAAGTTAACTGATAGTTAAATCATATGTCTGTTTATGTTTTTTCTTTAATTTAGACAAAGACAGATTGATCTTAACTATCAATTAATTTACCAAAAAGTTGGAACAATCGGCTCATAGTGGTAAATATATATATATATAATGTGTGTGTGTGTGTGTGTGTGTGTGTGTGTGTGTGTGATGAAAATATGTGGAGTCAGACATATATATTATACAATAGTGATAATTTTACATAAGATTCAAGCGATAATTATTTTTATTCACCTTTATTAGGTAATTATTTAGTTTAGCGGCCTCACCTCCGATTTCGATGAAAATAGACTCAATCGACGCGTTTTTGCATGCCAAATAACTTTTTCCTCTGACAAAATCGTCGTTCTCTACTGCGAAGCGAGATATTAATAGACAAAGTTGAGGGCGTGTTAGGTTAGAAAATCTGTCATACCATCTATCTCTAGCTATGTAACTGAGGTGCTTCGCCCCCCAAACCCCCCTATCACGGGGGGTGGGAGCTATAGTCTCTTATGCTTAAGCTAAAGAGTGAATTTCTCACAAAAGACTGTAGCTCCCACCCTACCGTGTTACGGGGGGCTGGGGGGCGAAGTCCTCCAGTTACATAGCTAGAGATAGATGGTATGACAGATTTTCTAACCTAACACGCTCTCAACTTTGTTTATTAATATCTCGCTTCGCAGTAGAGAGCGACGATTTTGTCAGAGGAAAAAGTTATTTGATATGCAAAAACGCGTCGATTGAGTTTATTTTCATCGAAATCGGAGGTGAGGCCGCTAAACTAAATAATTACCAACTTATAAAAATAAAAAATGTTTGTTGATAAATAATCCTTATAAGAAATTAATAGTGGTACTGTAATAAATTGACGAGTGACAAATTACTCTTGCGCCTTGTAATTTTATTACTTTTGTACAAGCAAAATAAAAGTACTGCAACAATACTTAATGAAACAATAATTAATCACTGGCCAATATATATTACAGCTAGAGAAAATATATATTTTATAAAAGGATATTATTTAAGTAAACAAGGATATTATTTAAGTAAACATTAAATTTTAAATTTTGTGAAATGCTTACATAAATGTAATTCATTGTTGCGGCTTCGTTCTTCGAGGTAGAATCAATTTGTTACTGTCAACTGGAGAATGAAACCTGTAGGAGACGATGAAAGCATGAAAAGGAGAATAGAGTGAAATAAATTGATGGATAGACAAATGTCAGATAAGTAACTAATATTCTAAACCTATATAGATGTATATTATTTATATCTTGAAGATGCATGAATATGCAATACAAACTCAAAGTTAACATATTTTGCTATCGGCTTTGTGAGCACTATAATTTTAGATGTTGGATTGATTCTTTTCTTTGATTAATGTTTTTGTTCCAGCTTTGGGAACGAAGATATAATGTTTTTCCAAAACTGCTGGGATTAAATCATAACAGAGACCATCCAGCCAACAAAGGCGAGACTGATCCATTCAACAAAAAGAAGACAGATGATTGATCCAGCTAGTGAAGACAAAACCTTTGCTAATGTTTTAGCAAAGGTCTTAGCAAAGGAGCCCGATTACCGTAAGAAAAGACGAAATACTTATAAAAATTAAAATAAGAAATGAAGGAATCTTTGATACTATACATATACATATACTATGTATATGTTATATATACATACTTATTACACTTGTTATATGAGTATTTTATTTTAGGATAGGTTCGCTTTATATAAAAAATATACTCAGACGCGTATTGGATCACGTCGATTCTGTTGAAGGCGATCACTTTCACAAGGCTTAGACTGGAACGTAGTTAAATAGCGAGCAAGCCATCAAGTTGCATCCAGTTCAGTAAATATATTTTCTTTTTCTTCGGTTCTTTTTTTTTTT
>NW_022639459.1:1856234-1859335 GCF_010583005.1 Odontomachus brunneus
ATATATATATATATATATATATATATATATATATATATATATATATATATATATATATATATATAAACACGCGCAATAACACTGTTTGTATCTTATCAGGTACGGATATGGGGACTTAGAAAAGACCAAAGCAGTATGGAACAGAACAAGAGCTGCTGGAATCCCATTTGTAACATCCTCTTTTTTTTCATATTGTAAAATATTTTAATATACGAACAATTATAAAGATTTGCATTAACTATGTTGTATTAACAGGACACACAGTGGAACGATTTGGATTATATGGATAAGAACAATGATTTCACATATAACAAGAATACGTTTAAGGATTTGCCAAAATTCGTAGAAGAGATTCATTCGGTAAAATATACAGATATATCCATGAAAATGTCATTGTATGATCTGCAAACAGCAATATTTATAGCGATTTTTTCATTCACAGGCTGGAATGCACTATATTCCCTTAATCGATGCTGGTATATCCGCTTCCGAGGACAGCGGTTCTTACCTTCCATACGACGAAGGAATAAAGCAGGGTATATTTGTAAAGGACGCTACATCGAATAATCCTTTCGTTGGCAAGGTCTGGAATCTCGTTTCTACGGTGTGGCCTGACTTCACAAATCCGCAGACTGTTAACTACTACACAAACATGTTGAGCAATATGCACGATAGTTTCGCGTACGACGGTGCATGGATCGTAAGTCTTGATTGATTTGAACGATTGATCTTTCGTACTTATGTAGTTGCGAATATTTTTAATTGGTTCTCTTGCTTTTTTTCTTTTAACTTAAATATTTCAATTGCATCAAGGATATGAATGAACCATCCAATTTCTACAACGGTTACAAAAACGGCTGTTCGCACAACAGTCTGGATTATCCCGAATACGTACCTAACGTCGTCGGTGGTGTGCTCGCTACAAAGACTCTGTGTATGAATGCAAAACACTACTTAGGCTCTCATTACAATCTCCATAATACTTACGGAATAAGTCAAGCGGTTGCTACGAATCAGTAAGTAGATATACGAGTCGATACTGCTGTTTGTTAAAACGTCCGATTGTAAAATGCTTATGAATTTGTTCTCTAAAACCATACGCAGTGCCCTCATTAAGATTAGACAGAAAAGGCCATTTATAATATCGCGTTCGACATGGGTGGGACTTGGTCATTACGCCGGCCATTGGACGGGCGATGTTTATTCATCATGGTGAATATAATAGGTTTAAGTGATCATTTTATTATATATTATTATTAGATAAAAATAAAAGAGATAATTATATATAAATTAAAAAAAGAAAATTATATGATATATTGTTATAATATTGTAAACATATATATGTATAAATTACAATGTTATAACAATATGTCGTTGTAATCTTCTTTTTTAATTTTACTATATTTTATTATATAAATAAAAATGCTATACAATATAAATTAATTTTAACATAAAATTCGTTTGTTTACTAGAATTTTCATGTATTTATTTTGCGAAATGATTTTATCAGGCACGATATGAAGATGAGTATTCCAGCAATCTTGTCGCTAAATTTCTATCAAATCCCGATGGTGGGTGCTGATATTTGCGGATTCGACGGCAACACAACCGCTGCGTTATGCAGTCGCTGGATGCAACTTGGCGCTTTCTATCCGTTCTCCCGAAATCACAATTCTGATGATACGATTGTGAGTACTAATACATATCGATATCATTAATGAAACATTATACATGATACCTCTGGAATACAACGTAAATATATATCACACAGGAACAGGATCCGGTCGCTTTGGGCGACTTGGTAGTACAATCCTCGAAGAATGCTCTGAATATACGTTACCGGTTGTTACCGTACTTGTATACGTTATTCTTCAAAGCGCATAAATTCGGCGATACGGTGGTGCGCCCACTATTCTTTGAGTATGTATCGATTATCGCACGTTTCGTATTCAATATCCGATGAAATCAAATGTCATCGTGGTGTCTGTCGCATTTCGATTATCGAATCCGCAACTATTATGTGTGTAAAACGTATACAACATTAAATGTCTAGGTTTTCCTGCGACACGCATACCTATGATATTAATACGCAGTTCCTCTGGGGAAGTTCGCTCATGATCAATCCAGTTCTTGAGGAGGTTTGCTCCGTCATTCGATTATTTTATCCAATAAGTAACGTCTCGACACTTTATTAATCATTATTGTTGTTTACATCCTACAGAACAAGAGTAATATAACTGTTTACATACCATTTGGAGTGTGGTATGACTATTACGATCTCACAACTTTCTTGTCTTACGGGAAGAATTTCACATTACCTGTTCTGCCCACTGAAATACCATTATTGATCCGCGGTGGCTCGATACTTCCAACACAAAAACCGGGCGTGACGACGACTGAGAGCAGAAGGAACAATTTTGAATTATTGGTAGCATTAAATGAATTCGGTAGTGCCAGAGGAGAACTCTATTGGGACGATGGTGATAGCATAAGTATGTAATTTCAATAACATCGCTTGCGAGCTGAATCTTGCGATGCGTCCTGACTATTATATCCTTTTTCGAAATCCATAGATTCTGTGGAAAGGAATGATTATCTGTGGTTGTCCTTCGTAACCTTAAACATGACGAAATTATCGAGCTCAAGAATGGATGCCGGCACTTTCAACGACGAAGTAACACTTCAGAGAGTTGAGATCTTTGGAATAAATGCAGTCAAGGTGGTTTACCTAAACGATAATCCTATCACATTCGTTTACAATTTCGACACGAAGGTAAGTGTGCTATTGAGTATCGATTCATAAATTAAGGCAAAATGGTAATTCGCACGTACAAGCGCATATTGGAATATGTAATAATTATTTTAGAACTTGACTGTCTTTGACTTCGAAGTGGACATGAAGCAACCATTTGTATTTTCGTGGATTTTTTCTTCAAAATAGATATTCCTAAAACACGTAAACAGAGTGTTGAGTCTGATTCGAATATTTAATCGTGATATGTAAATCATATTACTTATGACAATTGATGTGATGTAGAGATCTGAGACTACTAGAATATATACACTATATGTAATATATGCGTATATATATATATATATAT
>NW_022639459.1:1859345-1859577 GCF_010583005.1 Odontomachus brunneus
TGTGTGTGTGTGTGTGTGTGTGTGTGTGTGTGTGTGTGATGAAAATATGTGGAGTCAGACATATATATTATACAATAGTGATAATTTTACATAAGATTCAAGCGATAATTATTTTTATTCACCTTTATTAGGTAATTATTTAGTTTAGCGGCCTCACCTCCGATTTCGATGAAAATAGACTCAATCGACGCGTTTTTGCATGCCAAATAACTTTTTCCTCTGACAAAATCGT
>NW_022639459.1:1859758-1862416 GCF_010583005.1 Odontomachus brunneus
ACAAAGTTGAGGGCGTGTTAGGTTAGAAAATCTGTCATACCATCTATCTCTAGCTATGTAACTGAGGTGCTTCGCCCCCCAAACCCCCCTATCACGGGGGGTGGGAGCTATAGTCTCTTATGCTTAAGCTAAAGAGTGAATTTCTCACAAAAGACTGTAGCTCCCACCCTACCGTGTTACGGGGGGCTGGGGGGCGAAGTCCTCCAGTTACATAGCTAGAGATAGATGGTATGACAGATTTTCTAACCTAACACGCCCTCAACTTTGTCTATTAATATCTCGCTTCGCAGTAGAGAGCGACGATTTTGTCAGAGGAAAAAGTTATTTGATATGCAAAAACGCGTCGATTGAGTTTATTTTCATCGAAATCGGAGGTGAGGCCGCTAAACTAAATAATTACCCTTTATTATTATCATTATATTATCATTATATTAGTAATTTATAATATTATAATATTAATTATATTATTCTATTATGCTATTTATGCAATATTCTTTCAGATAAAATCAGTTAAGAACTATTTCCAACAGTTAAGCATTATATCATTTTAATCTATAATTTAGAAAATAGTATTTGTGGGGAATTTACATTCTATAATATGGAGCACTGAAAGGATTTTTAATAGATATGGCAGAAAGTGATAGTAGCATAAATATGGATGTAAATGAAATGTACAAGCCATTGGAAAAAAAAGATTATATTCAAGGAAAATCAAACTATTTCAATAACCATGTTTATATGAAAAGGGGAATAATATGGTTTTCCTTTAGTTGCTTAATGATATCCATAGTACTACTGTTGGATTTATTGATACTTAGCAAACAGCGTTATGAGAACATTGAAATACAGTATATGATTGATATAAATAATGATATTGATGAAAATACTATTGAAAAAGCAAAATATCGTTATGTCATGGATGCTCCAACGATATATATTAATCGACATGATTTAAAGAAAATGGGCCTAATAGAAGCAGGAAATTCACTCGAGAAAAATACACCTTTGTCTATAGTAGAAATGTCACCTATTACTGATTATGTAAGCAAAGAAAACAAAAATAGTATATTTTGTATAAATGAAGTACACAATATAACATAAATAATGTATTAATCATATCTATATTGTATGTTCTAAACAGTGCAGTAATATTCCTGAAATATTACGTTTTGATTGTCATCCAGAAGATGGAGCATCGCAACTTTCCTGTGGAAACAGAGGATGTTGTTGGAGTCCTATTAATGAAAAGATCAAAACAACGAAACATGTGCCATTGAATGTTCCATATTGTTATTATCCTGAAAAATGGGACTTGTATAAATATATTAATTTTAGTCAAAATGGTAATGATTTCTCAGGCTTTTTTGAACAAAAGAAGAAATCTGCATATAAGAATGATGTGACTCTTGTGAAGATAGAAGCTACAAGTATAGACAGTTCAATCCTACGTGTAAAGGTACAATGAACATATATATTTATATATATTTTATTTATATAAATATATAATAAAGTATATTAGTTTTGCATTATATACAATATAAGAAAATAATGTAATGTATATACAATGTAATTTTCAGATGTATGATCCTTTGAACACACGGTATGAACCACCATGGCCGATTAAGCTACATAAGAAGTCGTTTTCATCTCGGATGAAAACCAAGTATCGATTTAGTAGTGACAAAACGAGACCTGGTTTTAAAGTTGATAGAATTAATGATGACACGACATTGTAAGTACTTTATTTGAAGCAAAATCTCTTTTTAAAGTTTTAAGCTCGGAAATATTAATAGTCTCGATGTTTTACTCCAATAAAAACTTTAACCTTATTTGGATTATATATATATATATATATATATATATATATATATATATATATATATATATATATATATATTTACATTTTGTGCGTAGATTCAATTCCATTGGTGTCGGTGGTTTCATTTTTGCTGATCAATTTTTACAAATAAGCACATTACTCCCTTCTACCAATATCTATGGCATTGGTGAACATAGATCGAGCTTAAAGTTAAATACCAATTGGCAATCATTTACTTTGTTCAACAAAGATCAACCACCAACAGAAAATGTAAGTTGTTTTGTGTTGTTATTAATCGTATACGAATACGACGCCATTATATATAAAATGAATAAAATTTTTTCAATTCTTTTGACCAGGCAAATTTGTATGGATCTCACCCGTTTTATATTGTCCTTGAAGATTCTGGTATGGCCCATGGGGTGTTATTTTTAAACAGTAATGCCATGGGTATGTGGTTTTCGCTCTCGTTGTGGTACGACATTATGTTATTATATTCGAACAAAAACGATTATCTCGTGTCTTTCAGATGTAATATTACAACCTACACCAGCTATAACGTTTAGAACTATTGGAGGCATTTTTGATATCTATTTCTTCTTGGGGCCTACTCCAGCGGATGTTGTGAGACAATATTCTGAAATCGTAGGCAAGCCGTTTATGCCACCATATTGGTCGCTCGGTTTTCACTTATGCAGGTGAAATATTATAAAATTCAATATGAGTATGCGCGATTAAAACTATTACATATTTTATTAGATACGGATATATATATATATATATATATATATATATATATATATATATATATATATATATATATATATATATATACACAC
>NW_022639459.1:1865738-1868848 GCF_010583005.1 Odontomachus brunneus
ATATATATATATATATATATATATATATATATATATATATATACACTCAATATATATTATAATATATACTTATATATATATACATATATGTATATACACACCATATATTATATATATTCTATAATATACGCTATACACGCTATAGTTCGTATATATCTTTGTGAACGCGTATATAAGTTACTTCTTTTTTAATTAAACATATACATATTTATCTCTGTAAGATAAATGTGACAAAAATGAATGTAACGAAGATAAATGTAACAATATGATACAATTGTGCTCTGTTTAAATAAACGGAATTACAGAGCTATATACACAAAAATAGTATTGACAAATTGATAAATTTTTATCCCTGAAAATATAAAAGTAAAAAGGAGCTTTGAGGGTATTTGACAGACAGAGACGAAAAAATAAGGAAACTTATTTATTTAAATTTTTTGCTTGAATTTTTCCGCTTTTACAATATATTAATGTACAATTATATGCCTGAGTTTATGGCACAAAAGGAAAACAATAGTATTGCGATCGCTGTTGCACCGAACGAACAGGCACGAGAAAACATTGTAATATCGTCCGTGATCAAGCGAGTAAAAAGAAACAAAAAACAAAACGAGACCAGGAATAGTAAAATCCGTGAAGACGTACATACGCAACGCGAGCCAATCGGTCTCGCGAGCATTAGTATATTCGCTTTGGTATCGTGACAGAAAATCGCTGTAATATGCTAAATCGACTTGGTCGAGGTAATGTAGGAAGCCGCGCATTTCTCAACGGCGGTGCGAGACGGTTCACCTCTTCGACCTCGATCTATATTCAAAATGCACTCCGACCCTCATTTGCAAACGCCGGTCGAAGCGTAGATTTCGATCTTCGGAATAAATTTGAAAACGATAAGTCACCGCGTGCGTCATACGCGCTCGTTCATGTTAACACATAAGATACGCTACGCACATGAAAAATGCGCTCGCACAACACCTCTTTTTCCCTTTATTCTTCCTCCGGCTCATATATAAAATAAACGATGCACGCGAAATGCACATATCTCGATATCTGCTAATAATAGTAACATTGAAATTATACATCAAAAGCGTATAAACATATTTGGCAACAAAAGTAACAAAGTCTTTGGATCCTATAGTACAACACATCTCGATCGTACTTTGCGTATTATTGCAAAAAAAAAAAAGAAGAAAGAACTGAAAACTAATCGTTCTTCTCTCCATAGTTTTGCATAGCGGAAAAAGATAAATAGGCATCTCTGACCGCGGCAGTTTTGATATTTTCTGCACGATCGAGAAATCGATCCTAATGGTAAGTCGAGGAAATAAGTTCGTATTAAGAGTAAACTACCGTTTTGATATATTATCATTTTTGTGTTATCGCGTTGGTCATTTTTACGATCATTCTCTCAAGATTTGTTTTTCCGTTTAATCAAGATGAATAAACGTGCTGCTTTCCTTTTTCCTCGCGTTACCATTAGTAACGTTGTCGCGTAATATCAATACATATATATATATATATATATATATATATATATATATATATATATATATATATATATATATATATATGTATATATATATATGTGTGTATATACGTGTTGTGTATATGGATATAATATAGATATATATATCTTCTCTCTTAATGATTATATACTAATCTTGTAACTTTCGCGTTATTATTGTCTGCTCACATTTACTTACGATTACTTAAAAATGGTGCAATCACTTGCCTGACAATTTATCCGTACCATTAATTACATCACTTTCGCACGTAAAGTCAGATAAATAACGAATAATAACTCTAACTACAAACGGGGACGCGTGCTTTGCTGGTGACGCAGTGTCCAAGTGTCCATTACAGGCGCGCCCGTGTGTGTGAACACATAACAGAATCTCATAATATAATATTCAATTTAGTAAATGTGTATACATATATAATAGGTATAATTGTAAATTCTTATAAATATAGGATAATAACGATTGCGCGAGTAAAAGAACATAATAACGAATGACTTCGCGATATGGCCTCGTCTCCGTTTTTTTCTTTTTGGTATATGCTTGATGAGCAGCAGTGTTTACGATTAAGTATAAGATGTAGTGCAAAACGATTTCCGTTGTCGTATTCTCTACTAGTCTGTGCAATTTGTATATGCGCGAATACGCGTGTATATGTGCATTAACACGAATATACGGCAAGAGAACGTCTAACTCTACCTCAGTCGCTATATCAAAGTCGCAAAGAAGTGGCAACACTTCGTTTCTACTGTCGCAGAGACGACGCATCTCATTTCGGCCGACAATCTGACGATGCGTTACTTCGTTAAATTCGCTCCTTATATTCTATAAATAAAACTAGGACTCGCCTTTAGCCTCTAAACGATACGGTATACTCACTGGTTTAGTATGGCAAGTATTATGACACATGGCACCTCGAGACATTTAACATTCGTCAATTAACATAGATTAGATATCACACAGAAAATGGTGTTCTCCAGATTAGAACAGTAAAAAAAGAAAGAACGAAAACTCTACAAGAAACGCGCTAGCAGTGACAATTTATCATCTATTACTCGACTGTTCCTGATCAGGGAATGATTTGACGCTCACTTGGCAGAACATCCTCCTCATACGTGACAATCGGTTGATAGTTTTTACAATTATCATTATAATTAAATGACTGTATAAAGATCGTATTAATTCGCTGTCTCCTCACAAAGTTCCATTTTTTAGGATTATTCCTTCCAGCGAAGCATATGAATTGGAAGTATTTTTGGTCAAAGTAGGAAGCGACATCATAACATTTCATAAATCTTTGAGCCACTCTGAAAAAGAGAATAAATAGAATTGTAAACGATCAGTTATGATTAGTGTCGAGTATAAACTTGCAGAAACATTCTGTTTACCTCGACGGTTTTACCGCCAAATTAATCTTGTTCCCTTTATGAATCAAAGTAAAAATATCAATATTTGAGGATACGTATCCAATATATGCATTAAATATTTGTATTTAAAGATCAAGACAACAAGAATGTGTCCAGGATTAGATGCGTATCTCTGAGCATTGGTTTTTACTTTGGTTCACGAGGGACTAACATCGATATATATATA
>NW_022639459.1:1868858-1906841 GCF_010583005.1 Odontomachus brunneus
TATATATATATATATATATATATATATATATATATATATATATATATATATCGTGCACAATTATGCACAAATCTTCTTTACTTAATAATTAAAAATTTACATGATTATTTGTAACATGGTAGAGGACTTTTTTGTTCAGTTTGACAAGTTCTACTTGCACGCAATGGATTGTGAATTGCCAGATACCCTGTGTAATGTATAATTTTGTGAAACAATCTGTGTGTGCTATTTTAATCTTCTACTATCCTTCACATACACTGTTCCACAAAATTATAACGACATAAAAATACAATTGTTACATTTTATCTGAAAAATTCGAAATCGTTACATAATGAAGGTTTAAAAATTTATACATATTTAAAAGCTAAAATAACAAGAATATCCAGGATTAGGTACGTATGTCTCGGAAAAGGTACTTTTACCTTATAGTCCAGAAAGATTTGCTGTTGATGAATAAACACGTTTATTCAAACTCATATTCGACTTCAGTAAGCGCTTGTAGGATGTCCTGGGTCGTCTTGTTCATCTTACGCAAAGTCTGCCAATGGTCCTTGGGCACCGTCCACTCCAAGAAAATCTCCAAGTTCCGAGTGAGCGCTTCGAGCTCGGTCAGACCACCCTCTTCGCGTTTGACCGGTTCCTTACCGGCGGACACCAGTGAGTCTTTAAGAACCTCGTCGATGAGTCGCTTGCCGAAGCCGAGCTCTCTCAGCCTCTCCTTCTTGCTGATTCTTTTCAGTAGTACCGCCAGCAGCAGCCTCATCTTCTGCACCGTCATCAGCTTGTATTTGGCGGTGACTGACTGTTTCTCGATGATTAGTTGATGTTCAGCGTCGTTCGATTTTCTGGGGTGATTTTCGGCAGTGGCGGTGGTAGCGGTGGTGGTGGCGGTGGTGGTGGCGGTGGTGGCGGTGGTGGTGGCGGCGGTGGTTGCGGTGGTTGCGGTGGTGGCGCCGTTGTCGTCGTTGCCGTTGTCATAGCCGTCGTTGATGCCGACGCCGGCGCCGACACCGACGCTGACACCGACGTTGACGCCGCTGTCGCCACCAGTGTCTGAGTCGTCCTCGCGCATCCCCGGGTGGGAGGTGGCGTTGTGATATAATAGCTCGCTCTTAATCCTAAAGAAGCTGTTGCACCACTTACAGGCGTATGGATTTTTCTGACCGTGCACGCACCTCAAGTGCTTCTTCCAATGCGGCAGTTGAGTAAATCCGGCGTTACATTCGGTGCATTTGAACGGGCGCTCGCCGGTGTGGCGACGAGTGTGTAGCTTCAGAGCGGTCGAGTGAGCGAAGGCCTGCCAACAGACGAGGCAGCGGAATGGCCGTTGGCCGGTGTGGGTCCTCAGATGGACGGTCAGCTGGGATTTCTGGGCGAATCGTTGGCCGCACGTGGCGCAGACATGCGGACGGTCGCGCGCGTGTGTCCTCATGTGTTGCGGCAGGTGACCCTTGAAAGTTCTGTTGCAGATCACGCAGATGAAGGACTTGAGGTCGCGGTGCAAACACTCCTGGTGCTTTTTCAAGGCGTCACGACGCACAAAGCCGCGGCCGCACACGTCGCACTTGTGATCCTTCTGGCCCTTGTGGCGTTTTATATGCAGCGACAAGTTGGCCGCGCACGAGAATTTGTAGGAACAGATGTTACATTCGAACGGCTTCTCCTGGGTGTGGATGCGTCGGTGTTGCACCAGTTGGCCACCCCGTGCGAAACATTTGTCGCACTCTGGACACTTGTACGGCTTGAAGCCGGTATGAGTGCGCACGTGCAGTTTCAGTCGTTCCTTCAGTGGAAACTCCTTGCCGCATTCGTTACACTTGAATAACTGCCCATTGCTGTGCACCACTTTGTAGTGATTACGAAGACCGCCGCTGCCTTGGAAGCGCGCGAAACACACAACGCAGAAGTAACTCTTCTGCCAATTCGGCAGTCGAGGTCTTTTTGTTTTGGGTATCCCGTCGGATAATTCCTTCGTCTCGATCTTTCTGAAGACTTTTTTGTCGTAGTTCGCTGACCTGTCGACGGCAGCGCAGATCTCCTCTGATCTCCTCCGAGGTCTCTTCACAGGGCAGTTGTTGTTTTCTTTTTCTGATGGTTGGTAATTATTTTTTATATTGATGTCGCTTTTCGGCTCATTATTGAATTTCTTCACCTTGTCGGTAATTTCATCAGCATTAGACTTGTATTCCTCTTTTGCGGAATCGTTGACATTATCAACGTTCTCTTGACAATCCGTAGCAGGATCAGAATCCGTATTATGTATATAAGAGATGTTCTTGGTGTTCTGATTTGATTCCTTGCTTGTAGAGTTCGGGCATGAGTCCGCCGATTCTTGTCTATACACATAAACCTCGTCCTTGTAACAGTTTTTCTTGCTCAAGCTACAGGAGAATTTATCGTCGTTGCCCTCGGGAGCAAACTCATCGTCGTCGAAAGGAATTTCCAGCTGGGAGATATTTGTTTTACTTGAGTCGTTGTTACGCTTTTTTTTGTCGTCTGTTTGTTTACATGATCTCGCCGGTTTTTTCCTCGCGATCATCGTATTATTTCTCCCACGAAGTTTCCTCTCGCTGACTTGCGATTCCTTCTTTCTTGTCACCCTATCGTAGTTCTTTACCTCATTATCCTCGGAATCCGTATCTTCTTCTTTAAACTTGCTCTTTTTCTTTGGATAAACCTTCTGTTCCTGTCGATACTTTTCGCCGCTCTTGCGTTCCGACTGTCGCTTGGCGTTCTTGCACTCTGCCACGTCGAGGTTCTCGTTCTTGTCATTGCAGTCGTTCGATATACTTCTAAGCGCCTTCAGACCGTCGGTTGCGTCGACGTCTTTGAGGACGTCCTCCTTGATGCGGGATCGCTTCATCGGGACCAATTCGGTCAGTTGAACTTGTTCTTGCGATTGCTCAGATTTGGCTACCCCTTTCAGGACCTGATGCATGTTGAGTGTTTCCATGAATGTGCGTTCACCTAGATCACGACTTCACCGCTAGTCTTCGAGAGACTTCGACGCTTGTCATCGATTATTGCAGCATACGCCGCGTTCCAATCGCCTATTCTTATACAATCCTCCACCTTTATCGATCACTTTTTCTCCTCTATTCATTCAAGCTTGCGAATGGTGAGTTAAGACGTCTCTACCACGAAGAACCATACTAATATTGCACATAAATCACATAGAATCCGATCGACAACTCACCGTAGATAATCTAGATGATTGTTGGGGCTACCTCAAGCAGCATCGATTGCAATCGCTCCGACGGCGAGTTCATCATTGCGATTGAAGTGCAACGCGACCGTCTTCTTATCAGTTCATAGCTGGAAACTGCTCGCCGTGTCTGGGATTTTCAATTCTTTCGCTCGAATATCCTGGTGAACGGCCTCAAGTATCGTCAATTTTGCACTGATGGCGGTTCGTTCGTTCTCGAGGAAAACTCCAGATTCGTCTTTTATCGGTGACGAGGTCGCCTGGAGAGCGAGAGAATAGCAGAGAGAGGGGAAAAAGAGAGAGATAGAAAGAAAATGAGAAAGAGAGAGAAAGGAAGACAGAAAAAGAGCGAAGGAGAGGACAAGCGCGCACACGCACAGGCGTTTATAAAACGCGGTCCGGCGGAGCGCTTATCGCGCTCTTATCGTTCCGATATACCTCGCCTACCGGCCCCTCTTCCCGCTCCGGTCTGCCGGTCTTCCCCGTCCCCGAACGATGACGATTTCCGATGCAGCGCCGAGCGGAGTCGAGTTCTTCTCCTCCGCTTCCTCTTCTTGGGTCGCGCGCGTGAGAGTCTCTCCCGGAAATACTCAGTGCGGGCGTTGGAATCACCGTGTCGCAGCCGATTGCGTCAGGATACCGGAAGTCTTCCCTGGACGGCGCCCGTTCTTCGTCGACGCGACTGAACGTCAAGAAAACGAGAGCACTCCTCCTCTTTCTCGGCGCACGGAGGGCGCCTCGTTGTTCTCTTGGAGCGGCCGCGATTGCGCGCCTTTTTCCACGCAAGCGCAATCCTCGGTCGATATCAGCCCGATGCTCTCTCGCACCCTTCTCGTCGCTGATAGCCGCGGGTTCTCTTCTCTCTTGCTCTCTCTCTCTTTCTCTTCACCTCCCCCTGTATGCTCTCTCCTATTTCCCTCGATACCGAATCCCTCGTACGCCCCCGTTATCGCTCGTTCGTTCACGATCCCGTCGCCCTTTCCGCGTTCCTCCAGACGAACCCTCGGCTTCCCTACACCGCCAACCCTTCCTGTCTGCCGTTGTGTTCCTTGTCTGCGACCTCTCACCTTTTCCTCCTGTCGCGTTCGCCCAGTCGCAGCACACTCGCCGTTTTATCTCATCATTAATTCCTTTCAGAGATCCTGAGCAGTGCTTCGCGCCCGAAGTGTCGCCGCACGACTTGCCCCGTCTCTGTATCTCATTGATCCTCAAGTGCCGCACTCGAGTCCCCTCGAGATGTGTGTTTCTTTGAAAACTGCCGTTCTTTCCGCTTACAAGCTGAACCGTCAACCTAGCACGCTTGTCGCGTTGGACCTTACTAGTCGTCTGATCAATCGATCGTCAGCTTCCGCAATAATAGTTTACGTTACTTTTAACTTGGCCTTGAAAACGCAATTTCGCGTGTCCTAGCGATTATCTCAATCGTCACTTCTTTGCGCAATCTATTAGCCTCTGTCTGTTCCGGGATGAAATTCAGTTAATGGCTGCCAGAAGGAAGTCTCGAAGATCGGGAGGATACTCTTTCGCAAAATCTCATTCTTGGCCGCGCCAGCGCAATTTTAATTCTTCTGATGGAGAGACTATTAAACAGCAGATTGCGGGAACATTTCTGCACATCCGCTAACAGTATCTATCTTTTATATACTTAACGTTGCGATTTGACCACCGTATCGCTTTCCTCTTCCTCTCATCAAGCCGCAGTAGAGAGATTACGATGAGCCACGCTACGTCCTCTTAGCGAGACACAGGCTTCTCGCGCACCGAGCTCATGTCGCTTTATGTGGTCGCTGACTTGGAAACGCTGACTCGACCAACCGGCCACCACCGCATCGATGTTACCGCGGGACACAAGCAGCCCGTCGCAATTTTGCCAGCCGTTGACATCCCTCGCCGGGCCGGTCGATGTCCCCCCCCGATGTTTCCGCGATACGTCCCAATCGATTTTCGAGGCGCCTTCAGCTGTACACTCAAGTAATCCGCTGCCGGAGTAACGCGTCGGTCTTTCTAGAGTGAAATCTTAAGTACCTCGATGGCACACTTTGGCGATACCCAGAGCAGGTCTCGCGTCTCTTATCTATTTAGTCGACCCAACGTCGGTCCGCAAGCTTTTGTATGGTCTAATCTCGGGCGATTAGTCGTCTCTGTGGATTTCGTCAAGTCCAGTGACTGCTTGTGAAGCAGGAAGGGACTCTTGATATTATAGAATCGATTTCTCGGTTTCTTTGGTACGTTATCACTACGTAGTAGATGTTGATTCGTGAATCAGCTCGGATATATATATATATATTGTTTTTTGTATATATTTGTATATATATATATTTTTTTTTTAGAATTTCATTTTTGGCTTTGGCGTCCCGACTCTTATCTTCATCGGAGTGCACTTCGCACCATCGTTTCTTTTTTCGCTGACTCACTTCATATTTTGTTCTCCTCCTCTTTTTGACTAGACGTTGACGAGCAAAGTAGGTGGGTATTACGCGAGCGCGTTAATCGCTATTTCGATACCGGCATGGGTGAGTGAGCGAGTTATATATGTAAGTATGTGTGTGTGTGTTGGTGCGTGTGTGTTTAGTGTGTTTTAGCTACACTGCATACCCCGACGTCCTGAATTAGCGGAAAACCGAGGAACCCGCCACCATCTGAAAGAAATTAAAGACACCAAAGGCAATTCTTCACTAGTTCCAATTAGCAAGATACCTTATTAAATTACGCGGAGATCATCGATAGCACATGTGCTTTCGATTACGTTCGTGTTACGAATGTTAGAGAAACAGAGGTATGTTACTGCAAAACAAGCGCTTCGAGTTATGCAACAAATTAAGATTGTACATCTGGTTAGTTCGTAATCTAAACATTACCTACAAATACACAAAGAGTATCATGAACGCGAGAAACATTGGTTTCTACTCTTCTCTTTTCAAGTTCAAGTTCAAATGCGCGTATAAGACCTGTATTAAGTACGGCTTATATTTCAGAGACAATAGAAAAATTATGAAAAATCATGGATTAATTTATACTGCATCTAAAAGTGATCACAAATCATATTTGATATGGATTTAGAGTTTGAATCAAAAGTTATTTCACTTTAAATTCTAGCAAGCATAATAACGTTAAATGACGTATTATTAACAAAAGAGATGTTATTGATGCGTTATTACTACGTTATTTCACGATATCCTGCTATGTAAAAGTATTTTGAGCAGTGCTGTTATGGAAAAATATGATGTTGCTATCTTTAGTAAAGGAAAAAATAATTAAAAAGTAATTACTAAAAATTTTTATATACATTGTGTAAACAAAGTTTTATTATGATTCAAAGGTAAAAGTTTAAAGTTAGAAATCGTATAAAATAAATAAACTGTAGAAAGGTGATGTTAAAGTAAAAATATGTTGTTATTCATTCAATTGTATATCATATAGTTACATGTATCATACTTTTTATATGACAAACAGAAATATTAACGTGTTTCTAATTTTCAGTGACTTTTTGCAGGGATTATACGAGCAATATACCCTTAACAGTTGTTATTTGAAATTTATTTCAAGTAAGATACTCATACGTGAATTTAGAGTTAGAATTTAGAGTTAGATGTGGATTTTTTTCTTAAATCGCGATTAAGAATGTAATACGTATATTATATGGTTAAAATAAAAAATTGAAACCCAAACTGATCTCTAAGTGCAGATCTGAGTATTTCACATAGGACAAGTTTCAAGTAGTGATAATACAAGTCTAAAAGATTCAGTTGAATTTATCATTGTCATTGTCATACAAGGTATCCAACGAGCATCAAAAAAGCTTATAGTAAGTTTTAGATTGTAACTACACTGAAAAAAAGTTTTGGTAATAACTATCGAACCTGGATAATATTTATCAAATATTTTGGTGAAATAGTTATAATTAAATGTATAGATGAATATAATTAAATAATTTGGCAAGTGTTAATAAATACTCTTAGCAATATTTTGATATCTATTGCTAAAACTTTACTATTACTACTATTAATTCCAATTACTATTACTAATTACTAACTTATATATATGATGCGTATTATCAAACAATTTATTAAATAAAATTGTTGTTTAATTTGTAGTAATTTTTGTCATCTTATGTGGTAACTATACGAAATGACCAAATATTTTGGTAGTAAACAAATGATTTAATGATTACTGCCTAATTTAATATTATTTATTAAATTGTTTAATTAGTTCAACTAAATGGAGAATTTGTCCTTTTAATTACTTTATGATTATTAGAGACGATTGTGTGGTAACTATTTTATTATATTTAATACTGATTAATGCTTATATTTAATATTGATACTATTTTATTATATTTATTAATTTATATTTATTTTTATTATATTTAATACTGATTATCAAATATAATATTGAAACTAAATGCATTTGTTAACTATTACAAAATTCCTTTTCAGTGTAATTTGATGAATTCTTTGTTTCATTGGTCAATTTACTTGACTCGAGTTTGGCACACAGAGGTTTACCATTACCTATTTCCAATATTGTACATAAAAAAAAATTTGAGAGATAAAGAAATGTTTATTCGATGGTAGTAACTAGTAACATATTTACTTACACTAGTATAAAATATCTTTCAAATAAGAAAATATACATTTTTTTAAAACCTTAGCTTTTCATGAAAGCAATTGTTTATTCTACTATTAAATAACGGAATTTAGATTTAAGCAAATGTTATTAGTATCCAGCGAATAAATATCTTTATTTTTATATATTTGTTCTTTCAATATATAAAGTTCGTTGGCAATTTTGCAAAAATTTTTAAGCTCTAAAGCAAATTTTCTAAAAACGAATTTGTACGTTTTTGAAGCTCGAGTGTCTCCGGAATTAGTCTCTGAAAATTGCCGCGTTTCAAGGGAACAGACATGCAAACTCGCGTTGAAGTTGCGCACGGTGGCGATGGGACACCTTGTATATGAGTACGCGGAGGCATTGATCGCGGAGGGCATTTATATCGCGCAATTGGAAGCTCGCACGCGTGACCCGATCTCCTAAACGCCTCGATCAATTTTTGTCGCTGCCGTCGTCGTGTAACGTTAGCGCGTGGCGTTTGTGAAAAAATTGGAGCAACCTGAAGAGCGGAGCATTAGCAACGCTAACGAGGAGGAATGCAAAGTGCGTCGTCCTCGGTGCTTCGTTAACAAAATCCCACCACGCTCGAGACGCAACTCGAGGCGATGTTCAAAGCTTTCGCTAACGTTCGGTAAATAAACGATGCGACAATGTTCGTCGATAAATTCCTGTCACATGGAATAATTTTTGGTGAATTTAGTAATATATTCAGACACACGTGCGAATAGATATTGTTTGTTAAATATAAAAAATATTCTTTAGTAACGTACACTAAGCCGCAACGATAATTTTCAGCAATGTATCACTTTGGGTCGCAGTAATAATTCTCTCTAACCTACCGAAAAAATCATTAGTCATCTTTTACGTCAAAAACAAACACGTTCTACGATCGTAAAGTAGCCAGTCATCAATAGCCACGTGTACTCGCGTCGTTCTCATCACGTTGACATTTTTTTCATCGACTCGTGGTGCAAGCGAGCGTTCAAGTGAGCCGTAGCGAACACGATACAATTTGATAGCAATTAAGGAACGTCTCTCGCAGTCTCCGTTCCCTCTATCGCTTCGTCATCACTTGAATTCTCGAGTGAACTGCAAAAGAGATCGATACGCTCCAATTTTGTACAAACGCCTCGCGACCAATCATCTAAGTATAATCCAATTATTCATTAATCTTTATTACCACGTTCAGTACACACACACACACATATCTTCTCTCTGCTCCGCAGCAGCACGCGCGACCTTCTTCAATCCTCTCCCGTATAGATTGGTCTCGCCTGCGTGCGACATCCCGCACGCACGATGTGCAACACGGGTGGATGCGCGCGTGCGCTCGTGGAGGCGCGCACCAACACACAGGCGTGCCGTTCTCATTTCTCTCTGGTCGTGCCGTGTGACACGGATCTGTGCGCATTGAACTTACCGAAAGGCAAGATAGCGCGAGATTTCGTCAACGCGCCGCAGCGCGCGATACTCGGTTTCCCGCCGATTGGCGGCGGCGCGAAGAGTCAAAGAGTCCGCGATGCATTCGGCGAGACGCGACGCGCGTGAAGAAGCTATCGGCGGGCTTACTCACCGTATTGGAAGCGGCTGGCGCGCCCTGATATCACCACCGCCGTCTCCACCGGGGAAGAGATTGCCTTGCGGAGCACGTCTCTGGCCCGACCCTACCCTCCAGCCGCCATCTTCGATGCGTTTTCGGCTCCGCCGAGCACTACTCCGGCGATCCCAGCTGTGAGCGCGCAGGGGGGTGAAATTAGCGACAACTCTGTCGGTAGTACAGCCTCGCGACGTCCGATGGCGCGGCGCGCGGCCGAACGCAGGTTCTTTTTGGAACGTCTTATTAGGCGAAATCGGCTTAGTTAGAACATTAGATCAATATCTGGAAATATTGACTTTACGCGGATCTCTTGAACATTTCCGTTTAATATCTTAAAAATATATTTCAAATATATTACCGGATAATACGATCTCTTTGAATATTGTAGAAATGTTTTAGAAATACTCAAATGTCCAAGTTATTCGTAATAATGTTGATACAACGTTAAAAACTACATATTAGAAAATGTTACTAAGCATTGTTGCAATAATGTTCTATTGATGATTTTTTGCTTACTGGAAAGGATATTAATATCAAAATAAGAAAGCCGTGTTTAACTCTCCGCATACAATGCCATTCTTCGTACAGTATAAATTATCAATTATATATTAATATCTTTATTCTAAAATATATACTTTTTATATGAAATATTCACTCTATTTTTTAATTTTCTGTTTATATAGTTTTTTTTCAAAGTTCTACTATCGAAATTGAGATAATATCGAATATTGGTAAACGATTCTGAATGAAATATCGTTTCCACGCTATGAGAGAAACCGACAAGCAATTATTAACAATCAACAAGTATTTACAATACTTTACATAGTTTGCATTATCCACATGAGAAAAGACCATGTAAACAATAAGCAGTTCACATAGAAGCAATTTTGAAATTTACAGCACAATTGTAGCGAGTGAGGCCCAAGGATGATGGCACGCAGCATCAACTTTTGCGGAACATACCATCAATGCAGATACCAATTATCGGTACAGTAGGTTCCTCTCGCGCGCCATATTGCATCGCGATCGACCGTTTAGCTGACGCACGAAGGCGTACGGAATGATACTCGACGTCTACTCGCTCGAGACATTCCGTTTGGAACTTTTCTCCGTGCCAATATTACGCCACTCGACAGCAGAGACCCACACATCAGCGTGACAAAATAAGCAGCTCGTGTGAACGCAGCAGGCGAGGCACGATCCGTTAAGCTTGATCGCATTAGTCGCGCGATTTCCAATGATGACTCACTCTGTTGGGCTTAAATAGCTACCACGGGGTGTATTGCGCAGTAATAGAACAGCAACGCCCACGCTGTCCCGTTTCGACGATGAATCCATTGGATGAGAGTGTTAACTTCTTACTTACAAATAAGGTACTTAAAAGCCCTTATTTTGAACTCTCTTTTGTTGATGCAAGTATCCCTAAATGTGACTTACAAACCTTCTGATCAACTTTTATTGATACAAACTTGATCGTCAGAGATTGCTGCACTGAAAGGAAAAGAAAGTTCAGAGTAAAGGCTAAAACAATCGGCGATTCGCGATTGACTTCCCAGTAAACACAATGTTACATATAACTAACATGTACGTTACATGTAACGTTGTGTTTACTGGGTTGTCGTCTATGTATCGCCATTTTTAGTTACTCATTTATTTAACGGGAAAACCTCCCTTTGCATTAAAAAAAGAAAATTGTATGAATTACATTGGACGAAGTAAATTGATATATAAATAAATGAGTAACTAAAAATGATAATACACAGACAACAACCCAGTAAACACAATGTTACATGTAACGTACATGTTATAATTAGTTATAATTTTTTCCTCAATAATATGACTGTTATATAATATACATGTTATATAATAGTTACATTGTTGAGTAGAAATTTATAACTAACATGTACATTACATGTAACATTGTGTTTACTAGGTTGTTGTCTCTGTATCGTCATTTTTAGTTACTCATTCATTTAACAGGAAAATTTCCCTTTACATTAAAAAAATAAAATTATATAAATTACATAGGACGAAGTAAGTTGATATATAAATAAACGAGAGAGCGTAGATATATAAGCTGGACAAAATATTGACAAATAACATTTTCATTTTTATTAAATCTGTTTTTTTTTGTGTTTAACGTGTTTTCAATAAGTTTTCCGACATTAAACCCTCTGTTCTTTCCAGCTGCTCTTCCTGTACTCTTCCTGTACTTCCTGTACTTCCAAATGATGCAACCATGAGTTCACAATTCGGATAGAGGATAAGATAATAACATGAGTTTCATAAATCCCAGTAAACACGAGGTTTCTGACGTCATTAATACGTTTGTAATATATTATTAGACATCATCATGTTTGCTCTGGGATAGTTTGAAAAAGATCTCCAGTTATGACGACCACTCTTCCCTGAAAATATCGCCATTGAATACCTTCTACAAGACAGAGTGCACGCTAAGACTCGTCACATTAAGCATTAAGATGGCAAGCCTCAATATAGCCGACGTTTTCTCGATTCAAAAAGGATTGTTAAACGATGCCCGCAGTCGAATTATTCGTTACAGAGATAATGCAATGGGCTTTCGTTTGCTCAGTGATCCCGAAAGTGCATCGCGTTGCGATTTTGCAATGATAGAATCTGGCCCGATCACGAGCGAGAGATTTAAACGCCAAAAATGCGCGCCTTCGCGCTGAAAGCTCGCCGAGAGATCACCGAGTCACTTATCATGCGCGTTTGGTGACTTTAACGCCTACCAGCCGCGTTCGTGGCCTGTCGGCTTTGGCTCAAAACACCGTTTGTTTCCAAGTCTTGTTTGCTTGAATAAATAGAATCGCGTGCCGCGGTGGTTCACGTCATCCATTAGTTCGTTAGTCAGGCGGCCAAAATCAATACGAAAATATAAAAAATGGCGAGCTGCCGTAATTGTGGATAACTTTTGCGCGATTATTTCGTGAAGTTGAAGAGGATATCCTGAAGCAACATGAATATAAATCGAAATATCGATGCTGTCGACTTAATTAGACTTCTCTTTCACGTCTTTTGGGAAAAAAGCGTATTTGCATTTGTTTACGGAGTCGCGGAGCAAACCAGTGTGAATCGTATAGTCCGTTAGATTAGCGGAGATTGTTGGAAAAGAGCGCGAATTCCACGTTTGTAACACGTGCCAGTCGCGAAATGCGCGTTGCGTGCACGCGATAATCGATCGCAGTACCGGACGAAGATAAGGATTTGTCGCTGTCGGCGGTTCGCGGTATCAACTATAAATTACGACGGTGGTTCCGACGACCCACTCGAGATGGTAGTACTATACCGTTACTTCTACGGAATCCCGCCTCTTTCTCCTGCGCACTTTGTCATTGTAGTAATCCCGTGGCTCGTGCATGTCGCGCACACACACACACACACACACACACACCTTCACGCGTGGAACATACTAGATTCTTCGTTACGGAATTACCTGGCGCATGAAAACGTCGCAAGGTGGGTACCTCAGCGTAGCGCTACAGTTTATTGAGCATAAATCTACATTGATTACGCAATATATAAAGATTTCGCGCACATGAATAAATAAGAAATTATTATTGGTGTATTATTGGATACAGGGAGAGTCATTTATTATTAATATGTATTACTAGAAGAGGTTAATACGAGTGTCGGAGGTAATGAATAACATACGTTATTTCATTTTGCTTCTCATTTGTTTTTAATAGCAGCTGGGCATTTGGAAATGTGCTGCTTGTAACGCTTATAATTTTAACAATATTTTTACGAATGTAGGTATTGTATTCTAGACAGCAAAAACTTCTAAACCTTTTATATATAATATATAATATTTAATTTAATATATAATAAAATAAAGTATATATTTTATTTTTTAGGATTCTTTCAAATTTGGGTTCAAGTGGGGGCTTATGGAGTCGTTGATTACGAATCTGAGGTAAAAAAGTCAAAATTCGAATTGATAAATCCATAAATTTCTAAAATTAGTAATCTCTTTTTAGTATTATACCCGGAAATAACGACGAAATAACGATATTTCCCTGATAAAAAGAGAATTTATATTTGTATTTTAATAAAAAAAAAGTTGCGACAAAGATATTATCAAAATATATTATTTCAATAATTTATTGTAAAAAAACAGGGCTTACAGGAAATTTTGCTAACAATTAGCTTTAAAAAGATTCTGTTTTGCACAAAGTATTTTTTTACTTTTATTTGTCTCTTAGATGTCTTTAGGTGTCTCTTACACATTTCCAAGATTTTCAGAAGTTTCTATTATTTGGAATAGCACAGAGAATTCGAAAAGAATTCAATCGTATGTCAATTCTGAGTTTATTTTCAGATGCAAAAAGAATTCTTCAAAGTTCAGTTCAATGAAAAGAATTATTTTTGCACCTAAAAATGAACTCAGAATTGGTGAAATACGACTGAATTTTTTTGAATTCTCTGTGCTATCTGGGTATTTATATCTCAAATATTACATTACACAGTACAAAATATATAAGATTGATATCCACTTGTAACACTTGGCGAATACATCGATCAATAATAACGAATTGTTCTCTCTTTTCAGACGGATCTCTTGATTTCGCGACACGCAGCGATATCGGAATGTCGATACTCCATCGCGCGAACTCGATACCACGTTCGTACACTGTATTTCCGAGCGGCGACGCGAGACGGCAGCATCGGCGGCGGCGCCTAGCGCGCCGAGCCGAGCCGAGCGCGGCCGAATTCATACGAACGCGAGCTCAGCTCGGCGAGCGACGTGAACACAGACGCGCTCAGTGCGGTTAGTGTGACGGTTGAGTGTGGTCGCGCCGGGGCCCGATTTTGCCGTTTTTGCTCGGTCTGTCAAGCCGCAGGAGCGTCCTACTCTCTCACGGCTGTGAAAGCGGTGTTTCGTGAGTGACGCCTCTAGCACGATCACGCCTCGCGCGTATCTCTCGGTCTTGTCTCTCTCCCTCTCTCTCTCTCCTCCTCTGTCCGCGCGACACCGCGCCTGTCTTTCTCGCACGTTGCTCCGCTCGATCTGTCAGTCCTTCCTCCTCTCTCTCTCGCTCCCTGCCACATTGTCTCCCTCTTGCCGCGGGTTTCTCTCTTTCTCTGTCTCGCCGTGACGCGCGCGGTCCGCGTGTCGCTCTCTTTCTCTCGTCGCGGTGCGCGCTCGATAATCGCTCGCTGGGAGATAACACCGACGACGTCGGCGACGGTGACGTCTGCCGCGGCACTGACGTTTTTGCTCGCGATCCGCCGCCGCGTCGCGTGTGCACCACCAGTTGCGTGTTGCGTAACTGCATTTTACGACAACCCACCTCCGTCTTGCGGGTGCATCGGCCCTGTCGTGCCCCCTCCTCCGGCTGCAGTCTGGGACGAGTTTGGTGCCTGCAACCCTTGCATCTGACGTTTGGAGCGCATTACTTCACCGGTGAGTCTTTCTCAGCGAATCTCGCTTATTCTTCTTAAGAAATGGCGATTTGCGCCTAAGTTGTCCGGCTTTTCCGGCTTCGCTCGGCTGTTCGTGTCTTTACTCGCGCCATCAGACATCGTCGTCGCGAAAGTGTCAGCGCTTCGCGGCGGTGATGAATGGAGCGAGGACAAAAAGAAGTCATAACGATCAAAGAAAGAAAGATTCGGTGTTTGTAGCAATGCATGAACGTGTGCCTTCTTATCATTCGGTGTCGCCGAGTTTGTGTATACTAACCTGTATTGTGTACTGCACCGAGCGGGCGTCGGATGTAAACAATACGAGAGGCGGTGTAAGAAGTACGCGTAAACAAAGAATCCGTAAAGGGGCGTCTACATTGGAAGTAAGTAGTAGGAAGTAAGAGTAAAAATTGACCAACCATAGTCGAATGTGAGAAGAATGATCAACTATGATTGGTCAATTTCTTATTCTTACTTCCTACTATTTACTTCCAATGTAGACGCCATTTAACAAGTGTGAAATAGACTCCACGTTCCATAAAAACGGCCATAACGTGATATCGTTATGTCTGTTAAGTGATTGTTATACAGAGTCGATTTTCCGTTTCGTCGCGTGTATAATGTATCTATTGGATCATGTACACCGAAAATAAAGTACTGGAAATTTTATTCGGGATATAAAGTTTATCCACAGAAATAAACTTTATTTCACGGAAGTAAGCTTCGTACCTCACAAATAAATTTTCAAGTATTTCTTTCTCAGTGTAACAGACCATTTCGGATTTTTTTAAATAAAATGGAATGATTATATTTTTATGTCGTTATGATATTACGATGGTAGAAGATCGTAGGTCAAAACGGCGCGTATGTTGCTTCATGAAATTATAATGACATAAAGATACGATCGTTTCGTTCTATCGGGATAATCCAAAATTACTTATTGCACAACTCAATACGATAAATTATACATATCTCTATGATAAATTATACATGTACACAAATACACATGCATACAAATACACACATATGTTTCTCGATGCTCTTTGCGCAATGAAATAAATAAATAACGATACACTTGGAAGAGAGAACTGAATATAATAAGAATGGGGCACGCGAGAATCGCGAATATTTGTTTCATTGCTGTTCAATTTAGTTTAACGAGTTCGATCTCTACGGTACATATTGATTACTATAATTCAACGATCACACAAACAGCCCACCATTTTTCTTAATCGCTATCGTGGCGGCGAGTTTTTACGGCGTTTAAGTATGAATAGCTTCGCTGACTCGCGCGCTTGCTTGCGCATTTGAATATGCAACGGAGTCGCAGTAATGTCGAAGGTAGCTTAGTGTTGGGGAGGTAATGACGGGTTTATGGGAAGAAAGAACTGCTGTTATTATATGCTGCGTTTTTACGAGGGCATGACCAAAAGGAATCGCTTGTGCGTTCGATTTCGCGGAAAGTGTAACGAGTGAGTATCGCGGAAACGCTCTGAGATAACAGGCTATTCTTCTCGATCATCACTTCTCTGCAAAAAAAAAGAAGATAGCAAAAACGGTTGTACATTTAATGACTAAGTTAGAGAACCTGTGCATTAAAATATCAGACATTATGTACAACTACAAAATATGTACAGTTGCTACAACTATAAAAAATTAGAAGTTATTGTTCTTTTGAAATGACGATTGCTTGAATACGCAAAAATACAAGATTTTACCACGATTCAAATCAGTTAGAGTATATAAATATGTAAATATAAATATATATATATTTATATTTATATATATAGGTAGTTCTATATTTACATATATAACAGATGGAGTTATATATTTATAAAATATAGAGATTATGTTTATATAAACGATATACTAAGGTTGCATTCTGAAATGTCCCTTTTGAGAAAAATATTACTGAAAATTCACGGTATATATAACACGAACTATAGATTTTCAGTAAAATTTTCCTCAAATATAACGTTTTGAAAAGCAACTTTAGTATAAAGTCTCTTAGCAATTGTACACAAAGAGAATTTTATAGTCCAGGAATAAATTGACATTTTCGTAGTAATTGATTGTTCTTTTGTTTCATATATTGCTATTTGTATTTTCTATTTAAAATTTTCTACTTATTTACTTAATTTTTGTTACTTATTACTTTACACTTGCTATTGTTATTTATGTTTTAGGAATTCAAATATGCTTTTAAGAAATGTGCTATATTTTTAGAAAAATTGACTAAGTTTCTAACCAAATTTATTGTAGCAAAATTTATTTGAGCAAAACCTTGCTAACAGTTGATTTTTTCCTGCGCTACTTTCTAGTAACATAGAAACATAGTAAAATTGAAAAGAATTTACATGAAAGAAAAGACCATTATATTTTTTCTATGTGTAGAAAGTTTTAATAGTTTTTAATATTTAAAGGGATAAATTTAATTTTGTGAAGTGTCTTTTAATATTTAAAGGGATAAATTTAATTTTGTTAAGTGAAATCAAATACATAGAATTTGAAAGGGAAGAGGTATATAAAGAGAAAATGATTTATCAATGATTATTTCATTATCATTAAATAATCCATGATTGTCATTTTGTTAAGGTAATTACGAGAAGGAACTGGCAACTTCCACATTTTGTCATTTCTTGAATTTAACTTATTTGTTGTTTAAAGTTTAAAATCGTGAAATCCAAATTAAGATAGCAAGATTTCTTCGCCCCTCGTTATTAGCAATCTAACGAATATCTGCTCTTACATTCAACTCGCATTAAATGGCTAAAGTTCCGCTCGCAAAATCGATGGCTTTGAGACCGTACAGTCGATTTGTATGGACGATCGGCGCGATTTAAATCGCTAAATACTTCGTCATCACGCTGTCGCGAATGGACGATCGAATTATGCAAAAATAAATGTCGCGCCGCTTCATAGATGGCGTTCCGTCGCGCAAAGGTCGATGCTATTGATGTTTATGCTTATACGAAACGCTACTGCTGGTCGTAAATCACGTGTTATACGTTTGCTTGATCGTTAAAAACGGCAAGAAACATACGACATGTACAAACAGTAAACTGGAAAAGAAAAAAGAAACAGACTTTCGTAGTAGAGATGTGTGTGTATGTGTGAGCTATGTGTCTATGTCGGGAAAATTTTCAAGGGTAGCGTATATGTGCGGACGTGCACAATAGTAAAGGTAGCCAACTACCGTGTCGTGACTACAGTAGCACTTGCATATGCAGTACGTTCGTCGACGTGAAATTATCCGGTGGCCATCCTTTTGCTCTCTCTCTCTCTCTCTCTCTCTCTCTCTCTCTCTCTCTCTGTCCGTGTCCCTGCGAGTCCCTTTTACTTCTCTTCCCTTACGAGGACTCCAAAAGGGAACAAAAGGGTAACTTCATTGCCCTCGTCCGGTCTTCTTATGAATCTTCTTGATATGCCCACCTGGGTTCTTTTTATTGTTGCAAACTGAAAAAGAAAAATGATAAAGAATATCTATCCGGTGGGAACTAATAACACATATTCTTGCACTGAGGAGACATTGTTTTCAAACGAGGAAATATACACTTTCCTAAAATCGTGTCTTTTCACGAAAGCAGTTGTTTGTTCTATTTAAACAAGAGAATTTAGACTTGAGTGAGCGTGATATTAGCATCCATCGAATAAATATTTTTTATTTTCTAGATTTTTATTTTAGGCTTTTATTTTTTGGATTTCTCTATTTTTCATCTCGTTTCGTGCACTTAAAGTTTCGTACGACTGAGCTTGATATGTTGAGTTCTGTTCACCAAAGTAGTAGCACAACTCAAAGTAATTAATATCTCCGAACTCTTCTTTCCCTCCTTTCTAAAATCTCATTGGATCGTCTACACTGCGAGCTTCATTGATAATATCCATTTGTGATGTATGTCGCGCGAATATTTGTTATCTGATCTTGTCTTTTATGCGAGATCTCGCAAAATTTCGAAAAATCCACCCCACACGTTCGCAGTGAAAAGAAGAGAAGGGAGGGACAGACGAAAAGGAGGGTAATTATCGTAGCTGCGATAATCGGCGGCGATTTGTTCGAACCGAAAGGAAGGCCATCCGACGAGCAGCGAGTGCAAGTACTTAACCTTGCCGCGACTTTCGAACCTACGATCGAGCGGGGTTCAAGGGGAAGGGTTATTAAAAGGCTCCCCACCTACCCAGTCATTAAAGGCGGAATCGAATTGACCCACTGCATGTCGGTTGCTCATGGTTTGTACGTGTGCCTGCGTCTATGGCAGCATCATCGCGATTCAGCACGTTGCGATCGAATTTATTATAATCGCGAACGCGCGCACGCGATGATTCAACCCTCTCGAGATGGTCCTTTTTTCGCTACTCGAAGTCTATAGGAGGGCACCTCACTCGATTAACTACTTAGAGAAGGGCGCACATTCATTTCATTAACACGTAACGTTGCGAAATGCATTGTTCTTATAAATTTTGTTTCTTGACATCGTGTCTGACAATCGTGCAGGATAGGCTACCGAAAATTCGAGATTTCGTTGACCATGTTTATGCCTTCCAACCAGTTTTTGAGCTTTTTGAAGGCGATTGATCTATTTTAACAAAGTTTTAGATACCATAGAGATGATACAATTTCTTTTGTATTTTAATAGAAAACAAATTTAATCTTTTACTTGATCCTTCGTAGATTTTGGGGGGATGGTAAATTAAAGTTCCTAAAAATTGCGCATTCATGGTTTGATTACAATTGACCTCTCGTGTTATCTTACATTGACTGAATATTTCACGAGTCACACAATAAAAATATCGATAATGATCTTCCATTTGCACTACACGGTAAACAACGGAAACTAATGTGACCATATTTTCCAGCCCTGAATTCGGGACGCTTCATAAATGTGTAAAGCCGGGGGAGGGGAGTAAAAAGATCCGAAAATGATTTGACAATCATTGAAAATGGTGACAAATCGGTGTCCCAAATAGCACTTGAAAAAATTCTGGACAAAGGATGAAAAATCGAGACGTCTGGTCACCTTACGAAAACCCCCGTGCGATTGTATGCGAGCAATCTTCTTTCAGCCGCGCAAATCTTTCCGTCCTCGTGGTCCGCGCGTGAAAGAAGGTCACTTCGTGCTCCCTTAATTCCTCACTCTTTTTTTGTCACTGACTGCACCCTCGTCCTGCACGTACGCACGCACGCATGCACGTTATGTTGCAGATAATAAGGTAGAATCGTCAGACGAACGAACGAACGAACGAATGGATGGACGGACGGGTGAGCAAGGAGGTAGGCAAAGATGAGAGGGAGAGGGAAGGGTTGGGAAGAGGCTGCTGTGGAATGATAAACACAGCTTTTGCGTGTACTTAAAACGCACGTGCGTGCGTGTGTGCGCGCGGGGTAGGTGGAACGAGTGGACGATAGAAGGCGCGAGGAGGACCGAAGGGAAAAGAGGCAGAAACGAAAGGGCGGCGTGCACGATGGGATAAGTGCACGTCTCTGACAAAATACCGGGGCTCCTTCTCGCTCCTCCTCTCTCTCTCTTTCTCTCTTTACGCACACGCACGTATGCACGCAGGCATGTACGCAGGCGTGTGCATACACACACACACACACACGTGACGTTCCGCAAAGCCGTATTTATTAACCGTTTTCAGCGGGCGCGGGGCTTGATTCGCGCGCGAGCAACATTGTGGAACCGACAATTTCCGCGCCGGGCCGATTATATCCGCGCGTACCGCCGTGGATCGCATCGGCTGCCGCGGTTTCTCGGGCCTCCCCGTTCACGGCGAGGAGCTCACTCGTGGGAATAGGGATCAATCGGCAGTCTTTGCGCGCCCGCGAAAACCTGTTGCGTCGTTGCGTTACGTTCGTTGCCCGACCTCGGAGAAGCTCGGCCGGCGAGGTGAGATTTACGTCATAATGAAGAATGTGAATGAGATTTTCTTCATCTCTTATTCGCGCGATACGCATAAGCTGCAGGAACTTTCTCAAGTGGAGCAACGTTATCTTGAAGTATTCCATTTTACTATATAAAATTAGGTCAGGATAACTTTATTTTCGGTAAAAAAGTTAAATTTCTGTTTACTGAAAAGGTTATCTAATGTCTGCCCGAAAGATAACTTTTAATATCCAAAAAGATATCATTTAGATATAAAGGTATCAAGTTGGTATATGGATACAAATTAAATATATACTAAATGATAACTGTAAGATGCATAAATAAACTAGCTATTAACCAACTATAAACTGTTATTTAATCAATGTCATATTAATGGAGACGAATTATTGACATTGACTTGTTATCTTATAGATACGTTCCAAAAGTTAACTTCAAGAACGTTAATCAATAGGCAACCTGTTCTACTTGGGTTATCTCGAGCAAATGTTTATTCCAGCTGACAGCTCGAGATGTTAATTTTGAAATTATCATTTTCGTTATATATCGAGCAATACTCCCATCACTACGCGTATTTTCATTGTACAAAAGGGTTTGTAATTCTATCAATACTACGTGAACTTTGCAGAAAAAGCCGGTATTTTGCCGGTAAAGCTATCAAAGTGAATTGAAATTAATGGCAAGGATGACTAACGCGACAAAGTATTACAGCCGTCAGGAATCTAGCGAGGATTTTTTGTGATTAGAAAGTTCATCGCGCGATGTCTCTTGAGGATAACACGTCGCCGTTGACGCACAGTTCGCGCGGCTCTAAAACAAATGATTGCGCAATTACAAATTCCGCATCACAACGCAGTGGGATTAGCCTGCCGTCCATCGCTATTCCTAATGACGGGCACTTTTTTCTAATCATGCGCCCCGGAGAGTACTCATTATTCCGCAATTCCTTGGTCCTTAAGTGGCGGCGTGCACTTAACTCCCGCAATTATTGGCACGATACCGTCCGCGTCGGATTTGCACGCGTGTCGGATGCATTTTCTCGCGGGAGGCAAAAAGCATGCACGTACTGGGAAACGACTGGCGCGTCATCAGCGAGAGAACGCGATCTGGAGCTTCGTATAATCGTAATGGTAAAAGTCGCGCGTGACATCAAAGATCGATCTGTGCTCGCGGATGAATCAGAACTACGTGATATTCAAGATGAAGTGCATTTCTGAACTTTGCATTTCCGAGTGACTGGGAAGTCTCGAAGCGTCCTTCCTGATTCGCAAAATGATTCCAAAATTTCACTATATTTTCTCCTCTCTCGCAATCTATAAAGTTACAGTTCAACGAGAAATACTTGCGATGAAGCGAAACTTAAGACTTTAAGCCTTAAATCGTAAGAAATTGACAAATTACAATCAATGATTTTTCTCATATTTGACCGTAATTGATCAATTTCTTACAACTTAAGGCTTAAAGCTTAAGTCTTATGACTTAAGTTCTCATTGTAGATTCTCATTGTAGACACCGTTTTAGGTCCGCTTTGAATTGATCGTGGAACAAAGTTGTTGCACTCGTTTGTCAGATGATACTTTTGACTGCGTTCACACGAGAACCCGGCATCGATTCGGTAGTTTTTCTGCGTTTTCGCATTAACGAGTCGGTTTTCTTATTGACGTTGCAGACGTTGCATAAATTCGCTCTGCAGTAACATGAATGCGTGCAGCTGAAAAACGCGACACACGTTGCAGCGATCGCCGCGATATCGGATGCTGCATAAAAAATAGTATTGCGCCTGCTGCTTTTACGATATCTATCTTAGATCGGTATCAAGGTAACTGTTTTTCTTTCTGCACGTTACATACACGGCTCCATGTGGCGCAATTTCCTCTTAAGCGTCCCTAGGAGTCTGCTTTTCGCGCGCTATATATAGATGAGCATTATCGTGTGGTACATGTTGTATTTTGCTCTCCCCCATTAAGCAACTTAACGGAATTAAACATACATTTTGGAGCAAATTTTAAACGTTAACTTAATATTACCTAAAATTAGACTTTTATTCGACATGTATGTGGAGTGTATTTCTACTTAATTTTCGCTGACATTTTATTATTATTTTAATTCATTTAGCTGATGTTTTTTTTAAGTAGTTTTGAAATACCTAACAATATTTTACTTTGAACGCGGTCACTCGTTTATGTATACCGTCTGTTCCACTTGCCGCAATTTTTTATTGAATATTTCTGTGCCTTGGAGCCATGTTGGAGCCGGTCTGTTTATTAACAATCTCTCTGGGTATTTTTTGCGATGTGTTAAATGAGGGATCGCAACGGTGACGTTTTTTCTACTACGACTTAGATGATAAAAATATGCATATTTGTCTTTTCTCACAGTCCTCATAAAGGATGTTATTGAAAAAATTATTTAAATCATTTTTCTCTTTCTTTCACACACATACATATTTCGCAATTATAATTTAATATAACCGTGATTCATGTAGGTTCATGCAGGGAAATGTAATACATTGAGAAAAGGAGCATTTGAATCGATAAAATTGGCGGCCACCCGTCTTCAAAGGAATATTGTGTTAACAAATTACAAATTATAGTGTTGGTGTAAGGTGGCTAGATTTCCCAGCTTTGAATTCGGGACACTTTATAAATATGTAAAGCGGGGGGAGGGGGATAAAAAGATCCGAAAATTATTTGACAATCATTGAAAGTGATGACAAATCGGTGTTCCGAATAGCACTCGAAAAAATTTTGGACAAAGAGTAAAAAGTCGGGACGTCTGGTCATCTTGGTTAGTGCAATAAGTCGCGAATTTTGTTCGTTCAAGCACAGTCTCATTGACTCGATCACTTTGGGTCGGTTTTTCAATAGCAGTTTAAACTAGGATTCAAGTTTAAACTCTGTTCTAGTACAATGCGTTTGTTTTGTTTAACCCAGGAGTGGGCGCGTATCACCTCTCTCAAGCTAGCAGGACCAAATGAGCAGAATTGAATGGGACCTATCGCATTTTTTAGTACTCATTTTGTACTATTTTGTACCACAAAAAAAATTTGTACCATGTGCCATTTAAAAAAAAATCGTGGCGCTGCTAACTTGATATCAAGCTAGCAGAACCAAAAAACAAAATAAAAAAAATAAATAAACCATGGTACACACAATTAGTACTGAATTTGTATTAATTTGTGCCATTCGAAATAAATCGAAAATTTTATATTTTTCCTTTTAAACAACCCCTCCCTTATCTAAACTTAATATAAAGATAGCAGGATCACGATTTTTTCACTTTTTCTTGATGGTACAAATTAGTACAAATTCAAAAACGATAAAATCTATCATTTCTTGTCGTTTTTTACTAGTTTTTATTTTATTCTCTTTATATTAAGTTAGCAGGACCACAATATTTTTTTAAATAGTATGGGGTACAAAATTATTTTTTATGGTATAAAATAGTACACAATGAGTAATAAAAAACGCAATAAATATAATTTGCTTCTATCGATTTAATTCTTAATAATCGAAAGAGAAAAATTTTATTTTTGAGGTTGGTTAAATGTGAGGTTGTTACGGGATAAACAGAAATATTTGCATACTTTTCTCGGTGGTACAAATTAGTACAAATTCAGAAACAATAAAATCTATTGCAATTTGCCGTTTTTCAATGATATTTACTCTGTTAGCTTAAAATTAAGTCAGCAGGACCACAATTTTTTTAATAAAAAATGACATTCTTTTAGTTTATTAAAATAAAATAAGAATTTCTTGCTTCTCTTGTTTTACTTTGATTAACTTAAACATTGATTTAATAAACTTAAAAATTTATTTGATAAATTTAGAAATAGAGAATAAATCTTTTTGATTTAATGGCAATATTAAAATTATCACATTATGTATTATTTCAATAATTCAAATATTAATTTTAATAATATCGTTATTGAATCAAGAATATATACTCCAATTACGCGTGTTGTTTTATGCTAAAATTTTATTGATTCAACAAAAAAAGAGAAAACCGTCCGTCCAACTACGATGTCGAAAAGACAATAGACGTTCGGCGGCACATCGAGCGACGCTGACTAACGTTAGTAGACGCGCTATGGTCTTTTAGACCGACTGCTAAAAACGTATCAAATTTCACATAGAAATGAGCGCGTCTACGCCGTCTATTTCTCCATGCTATACGAGAAAACATCAAAGAAAATTTACGTAAAAGCGAAAATATGATAATATCAATAGATTAGATTATATAAGTAGAAAACGAAAAAGTACGGGGAAATGACCGATACGCGTCCACTCCCGGGTTAAACAGAGCTTAAGTTGAAATCTAAGTTTAAACTATTATTGAAAAAAAAACCGGTCCTTTGTTTTTTTCTCGGTGTGTTATGCATTCGATATACACAGTTTTCGACTCGTTCCTCGTTTTGTAAACACCACGAGCCGATAACGAACGCTGTATGAAAAAGAAGTGTCGATTAAACAATTGCAATGCAAAAACACGAAGAGCATCGCACGCTCGTGATAAATCTCGACAGTGGGCACCATGCGATAGAGCGTACAGTCGGGGTTAGGTCCTTTTCCTCGCGGCCCCCTCGAGGGGACGATAACTCGTGTTAATTTGACAGTTAATTAGCGCCGATCGGATCGATCGTACGCCCCGCGATGCACTTCCGCGATTAGCATTTTTCCTCGCGGAGCGGCCCGCCGCGTTTACTTTGCCGTTTGCGACTGGCAATTAATTTCGCCCCGCTACGACGGCTCGACTATGTTGTAAAGATGGATGTTTAATGTCACGTTCACATCGGACTCATTTGCGGATTCGAGGGAAGGTCACGGTCGTCTTGAGGATCCAATTTGTTTCCTCTTGGTTTGTGAAATATCGCTGCCGTCCTTTTCAAAATTCCAAGTCCCACCTCGGAGTACTTTCAGGGGCTTTCCGTCAAGACTAACAATCTTTTCGTCGGAACGATTCCTTCGGGGATTCGGCCTTCATTCTCCGGAAGCGAAATCCCACATGTGAGCCATCGAGATTTTGTTCCGTATTCCTCCAAATACATACTCAAGTGATGTTTGAAACTTGAGTGGAGCTCTTGATCTTGTTACCATAAGACGACACCATAAGAGGATAAAGAGAACACACACACATACATATTGAGAAATCGCAAAATAAATTCAAATGAATCAGACACATGTATATTCGAAAATCTCTACTAAAATTTTCGAAAACTTTGACATTTTTCCATCGTTTGATTTGCATTTTCCACGATAATAGAGGATGATTTTACTTTGTAGATAATGGGACGAGGAAAATGAGTGTGTATACACTGAGAGAAAAATTATCTTAAGATCAACAAATATTTCTTTGATGAGTGCCACTAACATATTTACTTAAATCTAAATTCTCTTTATTTAAATCAAATACTGTTTACCTTTGATTTAAGTAAATCTAAATTCTCTTTATTTAAATCAAATATTACTTATCTAATTTAAATAAACTATATTTGCTTTAAATAAAGAGAATTTAGATTTAAGTAAATATGTTAATGGTACCCATCAAAGAAATATTTGTTGATTTTAAGATAATTTTTCTCTCAGTGTATAAATTGAAGATTTAAGGAAATGCTGAAATGGATGACGAACTCCAAAAATGTCAATAATGTAGAGACAATCGTCACTAACACAATCACGCCTATTCTTTTCGTATTTCTTGTATATACAGAACTTATGTAAATATGTGTTGTTTCGCTTTATCATATTCAGCGGAAAACCTAACCACGCATATGTAGAGACTTTTCTGCAAACTTTTCCAATATTCTTAAGCTTCTGTGTCAGCTGCGAAGGTACAGCAATATTCTTCAAAATTATTCTGTTTGGAGCATCCATATTTCCGCTGTATACGAGCTACGGGACTTTTAGAAATATCACGCTGACAGTTTAAGATTTTACACATTGAGCAATGCTCTCATTTATTTTTGCACCTACTTTTATTTGCTTAAAAGCATTTGTAATTTTGTACAACCAATACGACGTAAACTTTGCAGAAAAATATCTGTATTCTGTCGATATTTTTCAGCTTTGGCATGCCCTTGACAGGCAGCATAGTCTCGTTGTTAGTGCAACGTGCTTAGTGATTAACGAAATTCAGTCGTCTCTTATTTCTTGGTTTGTCGGCGGATTCATTCGCTCAACCGCGCGCCCGAGATCGCGAGATTTCTCAAGATGTACACGGCACACCGCGTGAAACCGCGCGTGTTGAAAACTTCCGTCATCGCCCGCGGCGCGTATTAAGAATGTCGTTGATTAATCCCGCGTTTTTCACTTTTATATCTTACCGTTCTATAAATAAAAGACGCCGCGATAGCGCACAGCGGTGCTCGAACCGGTGGGCGTGCGTCTGTCCGCGCGCTTCCTCCGTTTCTCGCGAGATTCCCTCCCTCCCCCTCTCTTCCCCCTTCTCTCTGAGAAAGCACTTCGGCAATAAGAGAAAAGCAACGATCGCGATCAGGATCGTAGGAATCTCTTGATCGGTGAAATTCCTATCATACGAGAATGGCCGGCGTTGAAACAACATTAAAACCCGAGAGGGTTGCGTTTATTAACCCTCCTTGTGATATCCGACGAAATGTAGTTTCATATTTCGGATTTTTAATATTCCCGTGGTGTTCACTACGAGTGAGAGCTGTGAACCCTTCCGTGTGTGTCTTCTTGTCTCGATCCCTTCACAGTTTCTTGGCAATTATTGTAGTATTTTGTAGCTGAAAACTTGATAACTTATTTCGTCAGTAGATCTAAAGGAGCATTCACACTTCAGCAGAATTTTTTAAAATTAAAGGAATTGTTCTTTCGTTAATAAAGTGAAGATAATAAAGTGAATATAAACTTAGAATTTTGCTTCCGCGAATTTCTGACACGCGAGTTGCTCCTGTAACAATTGACTTACCGTTAACAAAATAAACAAAAAGACAAATATAGAATGTAAAAAAAATACATATATATGTCGATTATATGTGATTTATCTATTGGGATCCTCGATACTTCAATGCGAGATCCGCGAAACAAACGTGAGATGCGAGAGTTAAAGTGAAATAGCGGTTGTTCGACGTCTTGTGTTGTCGAAGCAACGTTATAATGTCATCTCGTTACGATAATGGCACAGAGCTTTATTTGCCGATCACAGTCGGAGTCCCTCTATAGGTGGCTGCTATCTAATTTGAAGCGTGACTAAACAGAATTAATTTTCCTTTAATATCCATACGGCGGACATCTTCATTGTTTTATTCACCGGTCCGGCAAACGCGCTCGCTCGCTCGCTCGCTGCCGTGATGGACGTTAACAAATGGTACCCATCACTTCAGAGATCAGCGTCGGCAGTCCGTCGATTAAGCTTCGTTTGTGTCTTCCAATTTCGGATTTTGTAGCTCAAACCAACGTCGCTTTTGTGCCGCGGGTCGATCCTACTTGAAATTATATTAAAATTGAAAGATGCATTGCCGCCCCTTCCCCTTTTCGTCTAGTCTTGCAAAAAGTCACGGGAGATCAGAAATACGCTAATACTTCTACATGTATAATACAGTTGAATAACAACGTAATCTTATTTTAACGTTATATTATTTATATTTGCATTATTTTATATTATTTCTCTGTGACTTTTAAACTTTTATCTCTGCACCACATAATAAAACTTTGCATATATCATTCTGAATGCTTTACACTGAGAAAAAATACTAAAAAATTAACAATTATTTATTAGATGGGTACCATTAATATATTCATTTAAATAAAAGTTCTCTTCATTTAAACTGAATATTGTTTACTTAAGTCGAGTAAATAATATTCGGTTAATTTTTAGATATTTTTTCTCAGTGTATATGTACGCAAAAATCGAGATTCTAGTCGTTATCTTTTAATTATCTTTTTCTTTACTAAAGGTAGTATTATATATTTCCTTTATCAAAGATAGCATCATATATTTCTGTAACTGAGCCAAAATCATGTAGAAGAATACTGTAGAAATATATAAAATTACAAAAAAATATAAAAATTGAACAATGATGGCTGTGGAAAAAAAGGACGACTTACTGTTTTCTGGTAGTAAATTCTGACGGTAATTACTTGATAAAGTGATACACAGCGTGGTAGACCGTGTATCATACGAAAAATTAAGTGTTCGCCACGCAGCCGTTAATCGGTGTCATTTACAAATTGTCATTATTTCCAGCGTGATTCAATGTTGACCTAACCCCGCCGGCCACCCAGAGGCGTTTGTCAAAAGTTCAATCTTTCAAATTGATTTACGATTGTTCTCATGAATGTATGCCAAACCGGTTCGGACCTTAAGAGCACTTAGTCGGTTTGAAAGTTGATAATTATCGATTTCTTGATTTATCTCCATGCACTGCCGCCGTTTAGCGCCGAGAAGCGCGCTGCAAAATTTCGCGAGATTATGACGATATTCGATCCATACGATAAGCGAGGCAATACACTCGCTATAACATCAATTAATCTTATAATAATTAATCGCGCGGTGGAACGTACGAATAAATAATAGAGATACGATCTTCATCAATTCATCTAATTTTTTTTCCTAATTTAAAATCTGGGAGTTATAAATGTTCATAAAACCCGAGTCGAAATTTTGATTCTACTTTCAGCCTTACTATTCTATTCAACACTTATTTTGACGTTAAAGAAAGTGAAAAGAGAAATCTCGGACAGTCAGAGTAGGAGGAAATTGTATTATTAGAATTAAACCTACTTCACTAATTTAGTTTCTACTGTGCGTTGTAGAAAGGTTTAACATAAGGCCAAAATTTCGACTCGAAAAGATATTTATCTTTGAAATAACTTCCTTGCAACTTTGTTTTTTACAAAAAGAAAAAAATTGTTAAAAGGTTCTGAAAATCAAAATAAAATAGAATCTATAAGAACCACTTAGCTTTTATTTTATTTTGATTTTTGTTTCTTACGTCGAATCAGCCGGGAAAGGTCCGACAATCGCATAAATCAAGAGACACGCAGATGCAACTAAGAATCATACAAATTCATCAGTGTCACACATCGATCCGCAGCTTGCTTATGACGTCTGATAAATTTTGCTTCGCATATGAACGGGGGGAGGGGGGAAGGGGAGGGGAGGGGCGAGGAAGATACACAGGAGATAGGAATACTGAATTGATCGCACGTCTTTTCGTGTTTCGCACGCTCGAGCCACTCGATAAACGCAATGTCTCTTCAGCCGCTGTTAATCGGTACGTGCTGATCGCTAAACAAACGTCGAGAACGAACGGCGCGACTGTCGGATTAAATCGCGGCCAGGACCTCGAGGCAATGAAATGGTCCTCCGATGATTCCCGGCCGCGGCGAGCTCACGTTTCCTCGGGCCTTTCCACGACGGGCGAAACGGGCCAGACAAATCACGGCTATTACTTTCTGATCACCCTGTACATCCGTGTTTTTATTCGAGCGCACTTCTACCTGCGTGCTCATGTTTTTATTCGCGCGCACGTAGCCGGTCCACGTGCACGGTCTCTCTCTCTTTCTCTCTCTCTCTCTCTCTCTCTCTCTCTTTCTCACATACGTGCATGTACACCGGGGACATAATGAAGCGGGTTGCTAGCCCGCGTGCGCGTGTGTGTATACACGTGAATGTGTATTTGTGTGTGTGTGAGAGCTCCGCGCTCATGCACGACTCATCTCTGTGTGCGTCTGGAGCCAGCGCCCGTCACTGAGGGTCGAGTGCGCGCTCGCGCTCGTGTATTGTATCTAAGAGCACGTACATACACGTGCGCGGGGAAACGTGCGAGACAGTGCACACGTAGACGCGATACAAGACGAGGCTCCAGGCGCGGTCAGATTAATGAAACTCATGCGAGCAGCGGTTCTCAGCCCGCACTATCCGAGTATATTCTCGACCACGAGAGACCACCCCTCCTGCGATCGTGAAGAGTTTCAGATACATTGTATCTCGTATGTCGCGATTCTGCGTTTGTCAACCAGCGGAGGCGAGTTAATAGCGGGAGGAAATCAAAATGCATTTGACTTTGGTAACTCACACTCGGAGAAAAACATGGTGATATGGGTGATTGTATGGGTGACAACTCCACATGAGTTTTGTGCATAGAATTGTGTAATGTGTATAGAGAGTTTGATAAACTATATATATTAATTCGACGTATAAACCTCGTATATACAGTAAAAAAAATTTTGTCGAATTAATTTAACACATTTCGCACGTCTCAATTTATCCACTCTAATTTTGGTGTTAATTTCACTCAAGACAAATATGTAAGACACAAATAATATGAGTAATATGTAGAAAATTAACACAAAAATGTAACATATACGTTATTCTGTTATTTAAATACTTGAAAATGGCGAATATGAACTCAACGCAAAATAATCAAGCTAACACAACGATATATGTTAAATTAACACACGGGTGTGTTAAAAATTTAATACACAAATTTCTACACAGATTGATTTCAACACGAGTATAAAATGTTTTTTATCGTGCAGTTGTCACTTATACAGTTGCTATCATCATGCCTTTTTCTCTGTAGTATAGAACTTCTTGTCCAAGAGTGTTGATTTATTAGAATTATTTCATCAAAAATTTGGATTTCTCTGCGCAATATTATATTTTTTTCTATTACACACACACACAAACACACACACACACACATCCCAGCATAAGGAGAACGTCTAGATATTTTCTTTGTTTTTAATGATACGAGATACGTCCAGTTCATACTCTCTCGGTCAAAGTAGTCGCTCAGAATAGTAGGGACTGCAGAAAGTAGCACGTTGCAATTAGAGTTCCTTTTCTCTCATTTGCGTGTTAGAACATGTTCCTTTTGGAAGAAGAGATAAGAGAGATGAGATAACGGGGCTATATTTTTTGGGTGTGTGATTCCACAAACAACTGATACAGTTACTTGGACTGCTATGCAATATTATGCAACGAGCTTACGAGACAAGTCTCTCGCATGTTCGACCATGCAATCGAAAAGGATTAAATCGCCGGGTACTCTCGCGCCCGCGCGGAAACTATCGTGGTCGTTACAGTTCTACACATTGTGAGCGGTAAATATATACTGTGCATCGCGTGAAAACAGCGAGAGGATGTGGCGTACGACGTTCATTATTGTCTCGCGCTTCCATTCTTGATGATGTGTTACGTGCAAACACCGCCGCCGCTTTATCTCGGCCGAAACGGGCCGGTAATTGTAATCCGAACTCGCCCAAGAGCCGTTACTCGCACGGGTGTAAATCATACCGCGAGGATTCGAGATGTTCCGGGAGCGTCATTATCCTCGCCTCCTTGTGGAGAACGCTTCGCCGAAACGCTCGCGGAGAGAGCCGCTCCTGCAACGAACGAGATAGTTTCGCGAAAAGTGCAGGTGCATCGCGCCATTCGTATCGTTTTGTGCGTTGGAAAAATGACTGAGGATACATCTGAAGAATACGACTGAGGAACGTTGAAAAATCTTTTGTAGTTTAAGATCTTGTTTCATGAAACGTATTTAGAATTTACGGATACTTTGATTAAAATCAATCCATTTTATTTGAGACTCGAATTACTTCGAGTCTTTACCATAGATTTTCCGTGGTACAACTGTATGTATTTAATTGATAAAATCTTCAAGGCTGATTTCATCATTGCTTATCTTTAAGGATCTTTAAGGATGTATAGTTTCCCCAAGAAGTCACTGAAAATTAAAAATACACTAGCATTTCTATTTTTTGTGTAAAAAACCTATAATACATGTACAATATAGTTAAGTAACAACATATTTTTACTTTGATTTCATCTTTTTATAATTTACTTATTTCACATTATTTTTGACTTTTAAACTTCCATTTCTCTGAATCACAGTGAAACTTTGCATAACATCATTTTGAATATTTCAAATACACATATATATTAAGATTGTTGCCATTATCTTTTAATTATCTTCTCCTTTGCCAAAGATAGCAACATCATATATTTCCATAACAGCATAGGTAAAAATACTTCCAACTAACAGGATGTCGTCAAATGACACGTATTAATGACGCATTAATCGTATAAAACGTCTCTAATGTCAGTAGTACGTCATTAATTGTCGTTTGACATCATCATGCTGGGGCGTACACTTCAAAGAGAGTTAACTTTTAATCCAGGCTTAGAATCAATGTGAAATTGTTCGTGATCACTTAGATGCAATATAGATTACTCTGTAATTATTCCAAAATTTTTACATTATTTCTGAGATATGGGCTTTAAGGAGATACATCCTTAAAGTCATCAAAGTGGGAATTTGAAGTAGTGGGAATCTGAGGTTTAGAGATATCACTTGGAGAGATTTAAATATTAATATAAATGTCACGGGATATACGAAAGTTTCGTGTGGAGCAACCTTCCTCTCACGGGACCTCTCCTTGGACGAAAATCGCACGAGAATGTATCTTTTTGAGGAACTTTACTTTTTTCCCTAAATTCATAACGCGAGTTCGCACTCGGCGGAAAAATGTTTCGCTTACATTGTAGCGAAGCTGCTTCGTTCTTTTCGATCCCGGCAATCTCTTCTTACCGACATGGACTGATAGAGCGTACGAATATGGACGCCCCTGCAACCATAACTGTATACTTTCACGTAGCCGCCGACTTTAATCGGAAGGTACTTAACCGAACCGCGGTATAGAATTATAACCAATACCTCCTATTCCCATGCTCGATGCTCGCTCGGAGAGTTTCCCACGACTTTGGTCTCTGTTCTTCTTCGACGTCTCCTAACGGGAGACGACTAGCGAGAAGCGCGAGGAATTTTCGAATTTCATCTCAACCGGGCCAACGAAGCGCCGCAAGCGTGAATTTCACCGAGCAATAGCAAATTTTCTCCCGACGCATCATAGACCCCATTACGGTGTCGGGTCTCGTCTTCTAAAAGATTATCTCTCTCAAGAGATCTCTTGCCGTTTTGTCGTAATGATCTCTCCCTCATGCATGTTTCTATTCAAATCCGCGATATCAGCACAACGTTCAAACATTTGATAACGTGGAAAGTCACAGATTTCGTGATGTCGCTACTCTCTTAAGATGAATCAGTCAAACATCACTGAAAACAGTGAATAGTCATTGATTGTAGTTATAAGTATAGCACTGAAAGTGCTCAGTGCTATACTTATAACTGATATCAATGACTATTCACTTTAAGAGAGTAACTTAACAAATAAAAATTCGAAAAATTGAAATGTGTACGATCTGACGAAACAACAAACTGATAAGTCGACGGATTGAGACGACACGAGAGTGTTGCTGCAAATCGACATCGTCGAATAGTTCCTTAAATTTCATCATTTCTGTTTAATTTTAATGCATTATTCACGCACTTTCAGAAGATTTACCTCGGAAATGATCAGCATCCTGACGATTATCGCGTCTCGCCGTGACTTATCGGAGCGCACCCCGACGATACTTTCTAACGACGGCATTACATTGTCGTAACGCTCGCTGCGTAATTATTACTTGTACCGGTAGCGTAGTTATTACTTGCTTATAGTTGGGTAACTTCGGTGCTGATCAGTCGTTATGAATACTAGTGTTCCGTGAACCATCGTGAATGTTGTTCCCTTGCCGCGCGATTGAATCGCAATTAGATCGTATTTACGTTTGCGGTGATTGATTGGTGTCTTGGAAGTTAAGTAGCAAGTATCCCTATGAATGATAACAGGAACGGGTTTTGTTCTGCAGAATGAATGAATCGAAGGTTGCGCTTTTCCCTAGTTTTGAGTATTTTCATGATTTTCATGCTAATGTTACAATGTGTTTTAAATTTTTTAAATAATGCTTCGAATTTTTTTATAGTGAGTTTTTAAGGCTTGTCTTGATACATGAGAAGAGTTGTATAGTAAAGTTTTCTTTCTCATATAAATTCTTTTCAATTTTATTATGTTTTTAGTAACGCAGAAATAGACTGTCAGTAAGGTCTGTCTTACTAAAGAATCTAATAAATTTCGCTAGAAATATATGAATGAATCGAAAGTTGCGCTTTTCCCTAACTTTGAGTATTTTCATGATTTTCGTGCTAATGTTACAATGTGTTTTAAAATTTTAAAATAATGCTTCGATTTTTTTATAGTGAGTTTTTAAGTAGGTTTGTGTTGATACACGAGAAGAGTTGTATAGTAAAGTTTTCTTTCTCATATAAATTCTTTTCAATTTTATTATGTTTTTAGTAACGCAGAAATAGACTGTCAGTAAGGTCTGTCTTACTAAAGAATCTAATAATTTTCGGTAGAAACATAGCAAATGTTTTGTAACATTCCGACTTTTATTTAGGATTAGATTCAAGTTTTTTTATTTGAATTATGTGACATTTGTGCTCATAATTGCTATTCAACTGAAAACTCTCATCTAACGTTGAATTCAAGTTTGAGTGACTCACTTGAGACGAGTTTCCAATAAGAGATAATGCGAGCCGACATCTATAATCGCGATTCAACTGAAAATCTCGCGTCTAATTTTCAATTCAAATCTAAGTATTTCACTTGAGATAAGAGTTTCAAACAATAACTATTAAAAGAAAAATAAGCGCGTATGTTGCGAACAAATTAGAATGAGGGAACAATGATGTTTGACACTAAAATCTAAATCTTGCATTCATTCTTGTTGAAACCCTTGATTGATCTCAAGCATTATTGATCTAAAAAGTAAACTATCCTTTGCTGCCAACAGAATCAATCCGCATTTTTACGCGGAACACGCGATAATTTGCCCAACTGTAATACGAAATTTCAGATTTTGTGCCCATGTTATTCCTTCAAAAATCAGGGGTGGAAATTATCAGGGGATGATTTACGAAGGAACAGCGTGGATACTAAATCTCAGATTAATGCCTAAATCTAATAGATTAACCCAGGAGGTTCATTATTTTTTCACTAAGATCCGTTTTACACAAAGTTACCGGCTTCGCTTCTTTCCGAGAGAAGTGGCGAGATTCGGGGCGGTTGAGATCGCGCGCGAACGGGCGTAACCCTGCGATTACACCCGTCCTGCGTGTTTCAGCCGCAACACGCTTGGAATTCCGACGATTCCGCCGAATTGTCCGAAGTGCACGCGAGTTGCTGCGAGAGCGAAAGAGGGTAGAGTCGCTCGTGGAACGCCCTCGCTCAATCGGGGGGTCCCTCCTATCAACGGGAAGACAAGTCGGCGGCTCCTCTCCGGCGCTTTGAACTCTCTCAAGTCAGTCGAGCTTAACTGAGTTAGGATGCTGTTACGGAGGGCCGGTAGACCGAGGATGTTAACCTCTCGCTAGCCCACCTGCGTGCGATAGCTGCATTCTCGCTGAGTCTCTCTCTCTCCTCTCTCTCCCCTCTCTTTCTTGCTCTCTCATACTCTCTTTCTCTCTCTCTCTCTCTCTCTCTCTTACACATACACACACACACACACTCTCTTTCTCTCTTGCTCTTTCTCGACGATACGCTGTCGTTTTCCGTAACGTTTCAATTTGACACGCGAGCCCAGCGTACGCTCGGCGTTGCTTCCTCGTTGCGGCGCGCGGAAACGTCGAGCGCCGCGTCGTGAATCGCCGAATTTTTCGCCGCGGCTCCGACACTTTGATCGGCGTGCGAAGTCAGACGTCTCTCGGTTATTCGACGTGCTCGGAAGCGGTGGGATGAGCTACCGCGAGAAACGATCGCGCACGGCTGGTTCTTCTGACCGTACGTTACCTCGGATCGCTGGTCTGACGCGAGACGAAGTACCGTGAGACGAGAAAAGGATCTTTCAGCCTGAAAAAGAGAAAGAGGAGGAGATAGAGGGTGGGAGAGAGAGAGAGAGAGAGAGAGAGAGAGAGCTCTCACGTACAGGATTAACGTGATCAGTGTCGCGATACGATAAATTTTACGGAATTTTTTTTGCAAAGGTTACCCTTTGTTTGCCAATGAACAAAGGGCGTTCCTTGGTTCGTCATTAATACGCGATATGATTGCATAAATTCATGGATCCGTCAGTGGAACTGATCCGCGTTAATTAACAGTAGTTGCTGTCAATTAACAGTAGAACTACCAGTCGAAATGATTGGTCCGTGATTTCTTGTATGGATCACTCAAATTTGAAACGGTGCGTTTTATATCTTTAATCGACGTGTTGAAACTGAAGAAAACGAATATATCTTTTTAAAACGAATCGTTGAAAATATTTTTGATTGAATCAATAAAAGAACTGTTTCTCATCAATGAGATCAGTATTTTCAGAGAAGACACTACCACTTCACTGTTTCGTCTTATTTCTCATTGATTTTGGCCGGTGGAAGTAAGATTTCACCTTTTCCGCGAGATTTTCGCTGATTGCAGTGTATTACGACCGAATCGCCAATTATGCGGAAAGAAATACTCGAAAATTTTTGTGGGGTGAAAGTTCATTTCACAAAGATGAACTTTATATCCCACGAATGAATCTTCAAGTATTTTTTTCTCAGTGCTTAAGCACAGCACTTCAGCGAAGAATACACTTGACTGCGCCTTAGAGAGAACGTATTTTCCCCTGCATTACGTGTTTTCTCCTGCCAGTTCGAGCGCTCTGACAAAAATAGGTCATTAATCGCCGGCAATTCTAGTGCTAACGAACGTGAGCAATTTGAAATCGATGTCGGGTGAACCTTCCCTTCCCCTCATTCCTTCATAGGTCGTGTCTAGAAAATTTCACACTGGAGCACTAAGTAGCAAGTAGTGCCTCGGCAAAGAGCCGGGAAGAATTCTCACACGCGAGATCGCCTCGCCTCTCAGCTTCGAGACGCAAAGTGGAATGGTCGGGCCGCGAGATCGAGGGTGGAATGATCAGTATGCTCCGTGAGAGAGCACGGAGCTTGTCTAGCGTTTCATTACTCGAAATGCAAGAAAGTTAGTCCGCGGCGTTTTCCGCGGTCTCCCGGACGCGGTATTCGAGGCGAACCTCCACCCTTTAATCGTCTCTAATGATTGGCTCTTTATGCGCGCACTACGCGCACGTCGGGACTCGAGTACGAGCTCGCGTATTCGCTCTCGCGTGCATGCTACTTTGCGGCAATTGACAGGTTCTTAGATAGGGGCTCTCGATAACATTACGGGCCCGTGTTTCTCTACCCGCCTGCGCACGAAGATCGATTAGCGTGCCGCGACCGGTGGAAACGATCTTCCGACAGTTTTGACGAAGTAACGTCCAGCGTACACACACGTGTCCCTCGATCATGCGTTTCGCGATGATTCATGGACAAAGGGATCCCGTCGAGGGATTCTCTACCGCCGAGGCGTCGC
>NW_022639459.1:1906851-1911473 GCF_010583005.1 Odontomachus brunneus
TTATACAACATATAAAGAGAAGAAAAATATAATTTTGATAATCAAATACTCAATATAAGTGTATACTACATGTAGTTAAAATATATTTCGTTTTTCTTTTCAAAGTCGTCATTTTGCAGTAATATCTTGATTGTCGGCAATTCAATTAAGCTGAATTTTAGGTAGAAAATTTCCGTAAGCTTGTCGTTATCGTGTGAACCACTGACAAACTCGTGAAAATATTTAATTTTGAAATATTAATTTTTTTGCTATAAAAGAACTGAAAATTTAATAATATTTTATTAAGATATTTGCAATTTTGTTAACTTTTACTCAATTTCTATTATAGTGGTTCACACGATAACGATAAGCTTACGGAAATTTTTTCTCTAAAATTCAGCTTAATTGAACTACCGACAATCAAGATATTACTGCAAAATGACGACTTTGAAAAGAAAAACGAAATATATTTTAACTACATGTAGTAACGTCCAGCATACACATACGTGTCCCAAGAGTCAAGATATTACTGCAAAATGACGATCTTGAAAAGAAAAACGAAATATATTTTAACTACATGTAGTAACGTCCAGCATACACATACGTGTCCCAAGAGTCAAGATATTACTGCAAAATGACGATCTTGAAAAGAAAAACGAAACATATTTTAACTGCATGTATCATACTTATATTAGTGACTATTCACTGATTCACTTTAGAAGAAACTGCACACACACTGAGCGAAAAAGTAGTTAAGGGGATGTTGAAGTCGATGACGAACTCGAATAATGTCGATAACGTAGAGACGATCATCACTAAACAATCGCGCTACCCTTTTCGTATTTTTTGTACTTACGGATCTTACGTAAATGTGTGTTACTTTGTTTTACCATATTCAGCGAAAAACCTAATCACGCATACTCTCTTAAATTGAATCAGTGAATAGTCATTGATATCAGTTATAAGTATAGCACTGAGCACTTTCAGTGCGACACTTATAACTGCAAATCAGTGTATATTCACTATTTTCAGTGATGTTTCACTGATTCATTTTAAGAGAGTACACGGAGAAAAATAAATTTGCTCTTTTAACAAAATTGTCGTTGTTTTCGTAATAATGAAAAGATTTTGCTAAATCAGCAGAAAATTTGCTGGGCTAGCAAATTATTTTTCTCCGTGTAGACATTTTTCTGCAAACTTTTTGGAGTTTTTAAGTTTAATTCAAATGCTGAATTCAGGTACAGCAATGTTCTTTAAACATTTTTTGTTTGAAGCACACTTTCGGTATATGTATACAAGATGTGGAACTTTTGGATTAGACTCTGACAGTTTGAGAATTTTCATTTAAAATTTTGTTTTCGTTTTCGTCACAAATTAAGCAATGCTCCTATTTTTGCACGCACTTTCATTGCGTGAAAGCATTTGCAATTCTGTATAACCAAGACGACGTAAAGTTTGCAGAAAAATGTCAGTACTCTGTCGATAAAATTGTCAGCTTCAGCATCCCCTTAATCTTACCATCACTTTTTTAGTAGAAGTACAAGAAGACATAGTTGGCACCGAAAATAGCGAAAATTTTGAACTCAGTTGAACTCACTAACTAGTTTTGAACTCACTAACGGAATCATGTTTTCCGTGTATTGGAGGGAATTTTCATTGAGTCATTGACTATTGATGAGCGAGTTGCGTTATCCGCAGCCAAATAGCCAAAGGATTTTAAGGCGCGGGATCCCCCGTGCTGGTTTCCACGTCCCGCATTTCGCATATCAAGGGACTGTACCTACCTCGGACTAGGTTAATCCGGTTGGCCACGGAGAGCCGAGGTGTAGTAGAGGGAGATGGAGAGACAGCGAGAACGAGACTTATATCCAGAAGACACACGGAGCTTCTCCCGCGGATATAACTTGGAGCATGCGAAACGTACGGCTGTGTACTCGCGCATAAATGTGTCCCCTAGCGAGATCCCGAGAATAGTGAATGTGTACGCCGTATATATGACCGTACGCTGCAAGGTTCAAGCACTAGATTCCAACTGCGCTAGAACAAACCGCCGTGTTATACCGCCGGTGTCGATTGCCAAACGCCACTATAAAATCTTGCCGTTGATACGGAGCTTAATTAACTTTAATTACGGCCCTGCGCAGTGTTAGCGATCGCTGAAGAGCACTTCATGCCTCGCACAGTCGTTCCGTCGTACCGTTAACAGCCGCCTGCTTCAATTGGAATCTTTTATACTATTAGTCTGAAAATCATCCGGATTCCGTCGAAACCGTAACTGCACTCGCGTCAACTCTCCGCGCACAATGTTGAGGTTGTGAGACCGTTCATTAACTTGAAGAATCTTTCATTTTCTCTAAAATGGCGCAAATCTATTTGCAGATTTAGACTCATTGGCGCTACTACACTGAGAGAAGAATATTTTATCATTTATTTGTGGGGTAAAAGCTTATTTTACAGAAGTAAATTTTATTTCGTAGGAATAAACTTTATTTTATAGAAACAAACTTTATATCCCACAACTGTTTCTTTTCTTGGGGTATTCAAGAAGAGTGATTAGTGGATTTCCTTTTTTAAGTAATAAATTTATCTTCAACGAAGAATATTTTCTTGATAATGGTGTTACCAAGAAATATATTCACCGCAAATTTGAGAAAAGCTCATCGTGTACTCAATAGAAGAAAGAATTTATTCTCTTTACGAAAATGCTATAAAACTTTTTTGAAAAAAAGTTGCTTCGATTCTACGTAGTAAACAAACCAGAATTTTTCTTTTCATTTAATATTGTTGATTGAAATGCCAAACTCACCAGAATTCAAAATGTATTTAGAATAAATTTGTGACGAGATTACGATAAGCTGACAGACTTGCGCATGCATGAACTTATGAAGCATTTGAAACAAGTTACATTGACTTGAATATATACGATATGTACTTTTGTGCGTGAAAGATTAATCATTGCGTGGCTCCAAATTGTTATTCTTTTTTTAATGCGCGCTGGATTCTTTCGACTTGAGATTCGCGGGTACATAGTGCGACGAAAATTGCGATTGCGTCCTCTTAATTTCGTGTAACTTGCAAACATCATACATCGTAGTCGTATGAAACATGTTAATATTCAATTTCATGCCTCGCGCGCAGCTCCGTGAGTTACTATCCCAATTAAGCGCCTTTGCTACGGGATATAATACGGTGGTTTCATTCGCTCGGCGGATACGTAACGTAAGGTTCTAGTACGGCTACATGAACTGTCATGGCACGCGCTTGTATGTGTGTGTATGTGTGCGCGCGTGGAAATGGTTACATCGCGACGCGCGCGCGCGCACGGAGAGTCCACGCGGAATGCAGATCAAGGTTAAAAAATACATGGCACCTGAATGCCTGTATGTATGTGTGTCGGTGAAAGTCACGTGATTCGTGTGGTCCAGAGTCGAACAATGTAAGTAGGTTGAAATCACGCGAATAGTCTCGAGTTTTAATCACGTTACATTGTGCGTTATACGTTCCCGGCTGTTTCTCGTGCCGCGTCATTTTTCATATCGACGAAAGACAATTTGATTTTCGCAGCAAACCGCGCCGTGAGTCCAACAAACGGTTGTCTTCTCGACAGAGACATGCACTCGCCCTTCTGTGAAATGCTTTGCGTCATACTTGAAAACCGGCGAATTACTGACTCTTTTCTGCAAAGTTTACGGCGTAGTCAATAAGAAATCAAAATAAAACGAGCAACTAATGTATAGGCCGCGAATTGTATTTATTTGCTGCATATTCAATGATTCAAGATTGAGTTAAATATCGAAATAATCGGTGGAAATCAGTATGGCAGTCAACGTGTTAACTAACAAGCAAACTTACCCAAAAGTTACACTCCGATTTCTTTCTAATTTGGCACAAATGTAAAAGTACAAAAAATATTTGTCATTTTTTCATTTTGGTTCACTTTGAGTTTCACTTACAATCACTTCGGAATACTTACAAATCGGAATGCACCTTTTGGGTAGGTTTAAGTGACAGAAAATGGGAAGACAATTCCGCGCGAAAAATGTTTGATAAACATGGAAACTTTTTAATTAAAAAATTGTGACGACTACACGACGATGTTGCGTCTGAGGAAGCGCGTCGAGGATAAAGTGCTCCCGCATTTCCAATCGAGTATCCGACACTACACTGAGAGAAAAGACTGGTAATTATAACAAATTGCATTTAGTTATAGAAATTCGTTGAATCCTTAGTATCTAATACTAAATATTATAATAATTACCAAATATTTAATAGATCGGGAGTATGACGTAATTGCATTCACAGTAACATCAATTAAATAATTTAATAATAGTTACTTAATGTTAAATATTTAATATGAAATATATTACAGTTATGAACAGATATTTGATAATTGTTATGAAATTGTTATATCCCATATAATAAAAGATTCAGTAGGTACGAGTTCTATTTTGTTACTAGTATAAGTATGTTTTGTTGTAGCACAACGAAAAATTCATTCATTTGCAGCTATTACATCGTTTCAATATCTATTATTACAGATGGTTGGTTGAACCTACCAAAAATTTTGTAACTATTACAAAATCGCTTATTTTGCTCAACTATTCAATAAGTTTTATTTACCAAATATATTCTGGAAGCAAATA
>NW_022639459.1:1911693-1912076 GCF_010583005.1 Odontomachus brunneus
GAAAATAATTGTGTATGCTGACTGAATGTTATCGAGAAATGTCGAAATTAATCACAAACTACCTGTTTCGTTAGTAATGACTACTAGAACTGTTTGCATTGCCATCTAACATTTGCGGGCGGAAACTAAGTTAAGGTCCTAATACATTCGAATATTTTGAGGAACTTGCGAGTCTGCCAGGTGATCGCAGATCGAAAGTACGGAACGGTTCATGTCGAAAGAGAGTCATTCTTCGTTGAATCAATGACGAGTAAAAGACACGCGAGAAGGGAAGATAAAAACCAAACTGCAGATGCAATTTGGGTATATTTATACCGTACTGGACTCTCTTAAGGGGACTGAAGGGTCAGATTCGTACTTGTTCTTTTACAATTTTTTATGAC
>NW_022639459.1:1912086-1925629 GCF_010583005.1 Odontomachus brunneus
AGCACAACGAAAAATTCATTCATTTGCAGCTATTACATCGTTTCAATATCTATTATTACAGATGGTTGGTTGAACCTACCAAAAATTTTGTAACTATTACAAAATCGCTTATTTTGCTCAACTATTCAATAAGTTTTATTTACCAAATATATTCTGGAAGCAAATAAATTTTACTTCTGTCAAATAAATAATTTATTTTACAGAACTAAATTAATTAATAAGTATTGCCATAGCTTTGGCCCGCTATATTTACGTCTATTTAGTAATAGTAACCAAATTTTAGTAATATTTACTAAATCGTTCTCTCAGTGTAGCAACACTTACACACGCCCCGACTGGAAACTTGGCCAGATCGAAGACGGCCTTGTTTCCGGCATATATAAACTGTGCTGCGAAGTAGGACGCGCATAGCAATTGTGCCTTTAATTATTCACCGGCCTGTGAATTTCGTCCCGTGTATAAGGCCGCTAACTTTTTGCACCTGCGCGCGAAGCGCATCCGCGTAGCGAATCGCGTTTGCGCTATCTTGTAAGCGCGTGCGAGAGGAGGCACGCGGGTGTTGCCGCAAGAGTCCCTATCGTATGCATTAATCTTTATTGTATAACTTCGCGCACCTATAATTTTACGTTGCAATTTGCCGCGCGGAGAGACGCATAAGTATAATCGTGTCTCGCACCTCCTCGTCGCGATACTGCAACATATGCGCCAGACACTTACACGTACACGACTCCTCGTTCTCAGAACGAGGCAGATAAGTCGTTTCTTCTCGATTTTATACGCGTCAGACATGCGTCCTTATTAATTGGGGCATTATATATAAATTATTTCAAATATTTTCTCTCTGTTCGGTCGTTGATTTGTGATTTTTAACCTTTTTTCATTCTTTAACGTACAAAACGAAAGAAGAGGTAATAAAAATGAGATATTAACTAAAAGAAGGAAAGAGATGATTAATTTAATTGAATTTATTAGATATTAACTAAAAGGAGGAAAGAGATGATTAAAATTAATTGAATTATAGATAGCAGCGCTTCTTGCGTCATTTTTTTACAGAAAAAGAGAAACTTCAAACAATATTGGCAAATAATCGTGCATGATTGTTCGCCAATCTTCTTGAATGAGTAACTCAAAGATCTATATAGTTATTTACAAAATGGTACAGGATTGTTAATACTTTCCTGTTAAACAAGTTGGAAAAAGTCATTTTAATGTTTCCAGCGGTTCTCGAGTTGTGAGGAAACATATAAACAAACAAATATGCATGTAGGATAAGCTGAGAGTTCTTCTTTGAAGTCGATTAAAATTAGCAATATGTATAGAAGATTATTATCACTAACGTTTTTGTAACGTTCACCAGAGAAATGCGTCTCCTGACTGTAATACTTTCGCCATGCGATTATGGCGTTGCAAATACCAAATACTTTATTCCTGCATGTATGCACTTCTTTTCCTCTCGAGAGTCAGAATTACGTCGGCGGGTCGGCGCGACTTTCGCGCGTATAAATAATCTCTAGACGTAAATCTTCCGATTTGAAATATTCCGGCCATTAACCATTATCGTCGTGCCATCCGCGAGCTAACGGGCCGCTGCGTAGCGCTCGATGAAGATCGTGAATTCCGCGTTTCTCAGCACGCCTCAGTCGCGATTTTCATTTCGCGGACAAACAAGTGGTAAGCGCTGCGCGCTCGAAAGTCGTCAAGTGCATCTCGCGGGTATAGAAATCCGCACCCACGCTCGGAACTCCGTACTGCGCTCAGCTCGGCGCTGCGCACGCATACACACACACACACACACACACACACATACATATTGAGCGCGCTTCTTGCGCGCTGCTTGCGTTGCAACGTGTGTACGCGTACACACACGGCGCGGCGTGGGTGTATTGAGAGACCCGGCGCAACTGGACTCCCCCCGGGGGCCCACATAAATCAGAAACTCAGGTTCAGGCCTAGCCCGCGAAGCACGACGCCAGAAATTTAGATGCACCGGGTGTCCCCGAAGTAATTTCCCTCGCGAACGGCGGCCGAGGACGCAGGCGGAGGATGAGAGAGGGAGACAGAGGCTCACGGAATTGGGAATTAGGGCGGGACGCTCGCCCTCCCGTTGTTGCACCCCGCCGGAGTTTCGGACGATAATTTTAAGCGCCGCGCCCTCGTCGCCGGCCGTAAATCAAACCGATGGGTCTAAGTGCGTTAGGCACACCCGATGGAATCGCGTGCCGCGCGACGCTGTTAATTTTTTTTGTTACCTATCTCGCTACTGCACGTGTGCGATAAATGTTGCCGGTTGTGTGCCAAACGGCTCCTATTATTTTTGATCCTTTGGGTACTGTCAATTCGCCGTATCCGGACAAGCTTCTTGTCCGTGACGATAACGTTCGTGTCACGGGTTCTCCGCGAAATTATCGGGAAGGGAACATTGTTAGGAACATTATTAAAGGAGGCGTTGGGAAGCACTGGCAATCTTATTATAAGGGTTTGATCAATGAAGATTGCGAGGTGCGAAAACTGACCAATGTTCGTTTTAATGCAAGCGGTTGTTAAGTGAAACATGTTTACAATATTTCGTTTATGTAGTTAATATATGAAAAGTACAACACATAATTCTTTGAAGTAAATATATAACAAATATATAATAAGTACAACAAGTAAAGGATGTTTTATATAGGGGGAATATTGTATAGTTCGTTTTTATATAAGTTTTTTTTTCAATTACACTATGTTTCTAGCAGTGCAGGAATAGATTATCAGTAAGACCTATCTTGATAAGGAGTATAGCAAATTTTGCTAGAAACACAGCAAATATTACAGTTCTTAAAACATAAATATCACATATAAAGTGGCTACAGTTATGCAAGAATGAGAAATCCAAACCATAAAATTGTAATTTTTTAATTTTTGTTACCAATAGGTACTTTATACGTCTTCCTACATAAAATAAAAAGACCTTGTGGACACTTAAAATGAATTAAAAACAGTGTTTTATTTTCTATTAGTTGCGTCATTTTTACTCATTTTTTCAGACTTAAGTTTATCGATGAGTACTCCTAAATAAAGGAAAATTGGTCATGCTTCTTGAACAATTGCGAAGAAATCATGTATCAAATGATTTTAATCATGATTTAATGACTTAAATCATGTATAAAATTTTCATTTTCATTTTTGTCGAAACATGTTTCATGTAGGTTGGGTCATTTTTGCATAGCTAGGACTAATATGAAATGAAACGATAGGCAATTATTGCGGAATGTCGATATATTTGTTGGTTATAAAATTCTACGGTAACTTTTATCGTAAAATTTTTCTCATTTAACATTTTTCCGGTTTGACTTGCGGTGATAAATTAGATACGTTTAGATACGCTCAGTTAGAGCAGTTGCTGAGATAAGCTCTTATCATATAAAAAGAATCAATTTTGGCTTTGATTCGATATTACTTGATTACATTAACTTGATCACGTTGCTCCGCAATTCATTTTGCGTCGAAACGAAGGTCGGCTAGCTTTCGCGCGTGTATAGTTGCATATTGTAGATAGCTGTACAGAAATATTTTTCGGTCGCGATGCGATAGAGATCGTTGATTGAGCGAACCAGTTCTCACATTTCGCTCGGTTTTCCCGCGTAATTTCGCTCTCAACGGCGTTTTATGCCCGGCATTTTGCAATTTTCTTCTAACCGCAGACGAGATGTTCGATATTACCGCGGCCGATCCCTATCTCGATTTCACGCGACATTGATCGGCGAACGAGAAACAGCGTCGTGGATTTAGCACCGTAATAAAAGGCGCGCTTTGAGTGTGTGTCGAAACACACTTTCATGCGATACTCAACGATGCTCCGTCGCGAGTCGCGTGATATCGACCCTTTACGAGTCTGACGCGATAATTGCAGATTTGCATAACCAGATTATTTCAACGCCAACATTATGAGTAGTCAGCTGTATTATTTTATGTACAGAGTGTTTCAATAAAAGCGAGCAGTCTTCTAGAGGCGTATAGATCAGGTGAAAATAATCCCATAAAATTCTGTCTTACAACGCACCTCCTGTTGAGATACTCACTTCTCAAATTAGGATCTGAGGATTGTAAATAACTCTTATATTGCTTGGCGAGTTTTCATAATCTTTGTATCGTTTTAAAATTAAGCGAAGATCGTGTTATGATTGTTTGACACATTTTTTATATTACGATAGAAAGTCGGAGGGCTAACCATCCTCCACTTTAGGGGATAAATTTCTTTATCCCCTAAGTTTTGGAATAGTTTTTTAATCCTAAACTTGCTAGGATTCGTTTTTTTTTTAAAGAAAAGTTTTTAAAAAGAAGTCCAAACTTTTTTCGAAAGAAAAGATATTAATACTGCAACTCTAGACAAAATTGTAAAACTCAACTTGTTCTCGTAAGACTCGTAAAAACTTATGAGTAGATTTGCAATTCTACATAGAGGGAAAGTTACCTTAAAATCAATAAATATTTCTTTGATGGGTGCCATTAACATATTTACTTAAATCTAAATTCTCTTTACTTAAATCGAATATTGTTTACCTGATTTAAGTAAACAATATATGGTTTAAATAAAGAGAATTTAGATTTAAATAAATATGTTAATGGTATCCACATCAAAGAAATATTTCTTGATTTTAAGGTAATTTTTCTCTCAGTGTATGCGGACCATATGCTGATCATACCATAACTCTTACGATTAACTAGAAGTTGTCTAGACCAACAATAAAGTAACGATTTGTGAATTTTACCAATATTACGATTTACTCGTATTTGCTTATAATTGCAGCATAAATCTTTTCTGAAGAAAAGATATTAGATCCTAATTCAGATGAGAATATCTTAGCAGAAATGTGTTGTAGAGAAAAATTTTATATTAACTTATCGGGCTACTTTCATCATTTTACACGCCTCTAGAAGATTGCCCATCTTTATTGAAACGTTTTTAATAAAAATATATACTCGATATATTTTGATAGATATTATATGAAATCACAAACTGTCCTACAAACCCGCTTATTAATGGCAATGGTGTATACAGATAGATCATAACATAACTGTAATAACTCCTTACAAAATCAATTTAAGCCCGTAATATCGAAGGGTGAACGAGAAAAAGAAATTACTTGACTTGATTGAAGAGAAATTGCTGTCTGAATGTTTCCATGGTGGATTATCGATTATCAATCGATCTATCTTCCAGAGTGGATGGTCAGACAATATCTCGTCGCGGTGAAGACAAGTTCCGCGTAACATCCGGAAGATAAATGCGGACACGTGCATTCGCGGAGTATATCACGTCGAAAGAAACGACGTCAGGAAAATGACATTCCTCTCGCTGTGATGCACGGTTGTGTCCATCCTCGATGGCGGATACCGTTACGTTATCGTCGCTATCGCCAATAAATGGGATTGTCTTGACTCTTGGCGATTCCCTCGCTCTGTCGCGAATATTAATTTCCGGCCCGGCTACTGGAATAATACTCATTCCCTTGTCGTCATCGCCAGGATGTAATCTCCGGGTCGATTAACTCTTCAGTAGGCGCGTACGTTTTTTTACAAAAAATGTTACTTGCAAAAAAGGGTAGAGGAATTTTATGTTCAGTTTGACCTAATCTACCTTCACACGAGAATTGTGTTGTGTCAGACATTATTGTATAATGAGCGAGAATAAGCAAGTTGGATTTCCTTACTTGTATTAAAAGAAATCGATTAACGCAGAATTAAGCAATTAAAGATGATGGTGTTCTAATATTAATAATTGGAATTCAAGATACAACCATTATTCCAGTATATAACTTCGTGGAAAGTGATATCATTCAAGTAAAAAGCATACAGTTATAAATGTTTTATATTAGGAAACGCGCGGCACAGAAGAAAAAATAGTGTTCATTGCATCATTGTTTTTGTGTAACATCCGATTATAAGCCAAAAGATTAGCAATTAAAGATGATGGTGTTCTAATATTAATAATTGGAATTCAAGATACACTGAGAAAAAAATATAGTTGTCTTTGGCGTCAACTATACTCTTTTGTCATTTTAATCACAAAAATAGTTAGAAAAACTATTATTTTAATAAGTGTTATTAGAAAAATGGTTCTTCTAATTATTTTTTTGGTTAAAATCACAGAAAAGTATAATTGACGCCGAAAGCAACTATATTTTTCTCTTAGTGTAGTTGCAAAAATGATTCATCGCGTATGTTATTTTCGACTATTATTACCACAGTTCAAAATTATTCAACGATTAGCTTCTACAGGTCATGTCCCTAACTATGTTAATTGAAAATTAAGTTTCAATGATTCGATTCAACATGGGAAATCCTTGATCTGCACATGCCTGTGAGGTAGCGTGTTTATTCGAGAGTACCGAAAGCAAGAATTATGGGATTCATTCGTTACTAAGCACCTTTATAAACTCCTTCGACCTTTCGCTTATTTACCCATCATTTCGTAGAGACACGTCCTCGCGATATCTCATCTCGTTCGCTGATCTCGTTCTCCCAGCCATTACTATCGTTACAGAGTTAAATAGCCATCAATGTCTACACGAGGCTGCATGAGATTGCATCCACCATGCCGCTGATGATACATACGTGGAGGCAAAAACGCGGTCATTTAATACGCTCAGTTACGGGTGATTCAGCCGGTACACTCGCGGCCAGATAGATCGTCCGCTATTTTTTGTATGAGTTCCGGAACGTTTCGTCTAATAGGGGAGAGTTATACCGTCGGAAAATAGATTCTCTCCTGTTGAACGGATGAAACTTATCACACAAAGTCGATTCATTTTTCTGTCCACGATTGTGCTGATCGAAAGTTGCAACCCTTTCCCGATGAGTTTCGTAGCGTTCTGTATCCAATAGGAGAATTTGTTTCTAGTAATTCTCAGAAGATGCGTGTTCCTATTGGATGTTGCAAAACGTTTCTTATCGAGGAAAGGTGTCGCTACACTTAAGGAGTTCATTCATCAGGTGTGTATTTTCAAGGCGCCCAAGGGGCGTATCTTCAGTGGCGCATCAAGAGAGCTACTCATAAATTCATTATTTATCGAACGAAATTACGTTTTTATATATTATCGAAATTATGTTTTTATATATTTATTTCACTATCTAAATAATAAATATTAATTTGAAATTAATTTCATACATGATACCACCTTGCTACGTTTCATTCAGTGCAATACATAAAACACCAGTCTTTTGGCTTACAATCGGATGTTACACAAAAACAATGATGCAATGAACACTATTTTTTCTTCTGTGCCGCGCGTTTCCTAATATAAAACATTTATAACTTGTATGCTTTTTACTTGAATGATATCACTTTCCACGAAGTTATATACTGGAATAATGGTTGTTTTCATCAACATATGCAAAATCGCGATAAATTTCTCACAAACGGTGCGGACAAATCGCACGAAATTTAAGCTACGAATCTGTCTTACTGCGATAAATGTTACATCAAATTTTCATGTAATTTTAAGCATTTTGACTTGAGTGAACGTGAACGCCTTAATCAAGCCGACTGTGCGCGATCAAGGTGTCAGCAGGATATATTTCGGCAGGACCCTCGCGTGGGACAGTTCGTCGGCAGGATCGAAAGGGGATCACTCGGCTTTTTCACGCACTACTTTCGATTTCGACGGGCCGGATCGCGCGCACGCGCGGTATACACACGTGTAGCACGTAAAGGGAAATAAAAAAGAAGGAGGAAATAAGGGCGGGGAGATCCGGAAGAGAGAGAGAGGCCACCTCATCTCCCGCGAATTCGCCGGGCCACTGACTTCTTCCCTCGCGTTGCATAACGCGTTGCTCCGCTCCTTCCTCGCCTCCTGTCGGGAAACGACGTCGCGTAGCGGCAGATGAGAGCCACTGAATCGTGTACCGGTTGTTCCACTCGTGGAATGCGGACCGGCACTCTGTGTGCGTGTCCCGCCGCTGTGTGCGTGCCGGCTCACGTACGCAGTGCCGTAAGCTGTTCCACGACGCCCACGATTGTCCAGAGTCATTTGCTCGACTTTTCCTCAACCCGTTAACGCCAGTTAATTTTTGAACATCAATTTTTCGGACGTTTCATCTGCTTCATTTTCTTCAATTTATCTTCTTTTTCTTTACTTTGATCACATTTTACTTAATTTGCGCATTAATTAACACTGCCAAATTATTGACGGCTTATATTTTGTACGAATACGATGCACGATATCAACGAAAGAAATACAACTGAAATACAATAATCATTCGATAAAATCTAACAATGCTGATAAAAGGGTTTAGTACACTGAGGGAAAAAATATTCAAGAAAGAAAATAATATTTATTCAATGGACAAGTATTAATGACATATTTACTTCTAACAATATAAAATATCTTTCTCAAATAAAAAAGATATATGTTAAAATATATTTTCTTAGAACCTCAGCCTTTCACGTGAAAGCGATTGTTTATTCTATTTAAATAAGAGAAATTTAGATTTGTAAGTAAATGTGTTATTGGTGCTTACCGAATAAATATTTATTATTTTACAGATGTTTGTTCTGTCAGTTCATGAGTAACGATACCTCAATTGCACAGCAAGTAGAAAGTTTTTCCAGACGATAATAGTACCGTTCTTAAAAGTATGCGTATGTCCTAGTTACGAAGACAAATTAGAGCCTACGTGCTGCGGCGTGATTACGTTCATGCGTACGCACATGCACGCACGCACGCACGCACTCACGTACGTAGCAGACAAGCGAAAGGGACAGCTGTGCACGTGTGCATCTTTCACGTGAGCCGCGGACGCAAATATTGTTATTATTGTTTACGACCGGAGGAGCGCGCACGCGGCATTCGGTGCACTCACGTTAAGAAAGCATTGTTTGCGTCTCATTGTCTATGCGCCTTTGCGTAACCGCGATAGTGCGGGTCGCCGGCAACTGCGACGGCCCTTAATCCTGGAGCATAACTCGAGCGATAACACGGGCGAGAATGTTAGACCGAAGATAGGAATTTTGGAGGGATTTGACAATTATGTGCGCGAAAAGTGAAACGGAACAGCAGCGGACGGACGTACATCAGAGCACATCTGATCTTAATTAGAGCGCATACCTAAGTGATAATTACCGCGACAGAGCAGTCAGCTGATTTATGCGAGAGAGAGGTTTTATTGAGTCGGCGTTTATCGTGATGCTTCTGTTTTTATTCTGAAAGATTCAATCTCCTCTCTTTTGTAGAATTGAAATATTTTTTGAAGCAATTTTCTAAAATTGGGGTTATAGCCATCGCGGGAAAAAAAGATTTTGCTGTCGCAGCTAATTGCTGAAAATGTGTTTGTTGCTGCGACTAAAAATTTGATGCTGTAACTAAAATCTTTTGTCACTATTGTTACTACATCGATTTCATAGCTAAATATACACATACTGAGAGAAAATATAAACAAATAAAAAATATTTATTTGCACTAATATATTTACTTAAATTTAATTCCCTTGATTTAAATAAAGTAAACAATTACTTTCATGAAAAGCTAACAGTATTTAAGAAAATGTATATTTTTTTATTTGAAAAAATATTTTATATTGATATAAATAAATAGGAAGTGTGTGCTCTTATCGCAAATAAATATTTTTCATTTCTTAGATTTTTCTCTCAGAGAGAGAAAGAGAAGCTAAGATTTTAAGAAAATATACATTTTCTTTGAAAAATATTTGATATTAATATAGGTGAATGTGTTATTACTTTCTACTTGTGCGCTGTGCAATTGAGGTATCGTTACTCGTGAACTGACAGAACAAACATCTGTAAAATAATAAATATTTATTCGGTGAGCACCAATAACACATTTACTTACAAATCTAAATTTCTCTTATTTAAATAGAATAAACAGTCGCTTTCACATGAAAGGCTAAGGTTCTAAGAAAATATATTTTAACATATATATTTTTTATTTGAGAAATATATTTTATATTGTTAGAAGTAAATAACCAACGAATAAATATTCTTGATTTCTTAGCTTTTTCTCTCAGTACGTCTTCTGGCAGTATTTTCGGATATACATTAAGTGACAACGAGATTTAGCTACCATACACAGCCTCTTGCTGTCGCGCAGCTGGCTTTCCTTTTCCCGTGATGAAATTCAAAAATATAATGGAGCGTTTGCCCTCGAATTCCGTGGGATTTCAATTTGCATGCGTGCGTGTTCAATGTGCATGCATGTATGCATCGTTACTCGAACGCGGCCGCCGGTCTGATTGTAGCCGTGCGCCGAGCGAGCCTTCGATCACCTCATATAATAGTGCTCGCGTGAATTTTCCAGCGCGCATTAATCAGCGGTAATGTCGCAATTCGTCTTACGGCTGGGATTTTTTTAATCGGCCGCGGCTACGGGTATTCTCTTAATAGACACATTAACTTTGTGCCGGTAATCGTCGGCGGAAATTAAATCTTATGTTCCAGTTGTAAATCACCGGGCAACGTGTCCTCGGGCGCTAAATAAAGAACGTGATTATTCATCCGATCAGGCTCGGCGCGGAGGGGAGGAATATCGACTGGCGCGCTCTCATAATCGACACGAGTCGCGCGAGCACGTTTCGCAATCTCTAATTGACTCGCTCGAATTATCACATCTGTAATCGGTTGTTTGTCGGCGGTATCGCGTCAGAGAGAACACACGTCAGTTTTGCGCATACGTCTCCTTCGCGTTGTTCAGCAACGCGGGGAACTCTTCGCGTCTTGCTACGCGCCGACATCAGCGCCGGGGAATTGAAGTCAATTACAGTCGCTGGATTAAGAGATCGTGCTCCGCAATCAATTTCCCCGTGACGATTCCTGTGCGAAGCCGCGACCGGAAAACGCGAAATGACGGCGTCACTTGTACGTAGCCGCTTACAAACAATAGGAGGAAGTCGTACCTCATAAATATTACGCGGCGAAACTCGCCAGTCGGTTGCTGGCGGCCACTGTATGCAAATTCAGCCGCTCGTCCGTCGCCTCGCGGCTGCGTTCCAATCGAGCACCCGGTATGAGCAACCCTCGGGCATATCGCAGTGTCGCGCAGTTTCTCCACGGATTTCGCACTTGCGAAAATGATCGTAGAAATCGTAGAGAATTGGTTTTGCGCTCAATGTTTGTAAAAAGTTCCGATATATGATAACGAGAAACAAGTATAATTAAAATTATAATTTATGAATTATATAATTATAATTATAAAATTATAATTTTAATAAAACAATGTTTGAATTACACATCATAATTTACACTATGATATAATGATAAATCTATTTATAAATTCCAATTACTAAATTAAAATTTTAACAAGTTTTGATAGTAAATAAAAATAAAATAAAATTAAGTAACTTAAAAAACTAGATTGCATACTCGATATACAGCCAGGATAATTCGCGATTTTATTTTCATTATTATTTATTTTATTTTTATATCTTTTTATTTTATTTCCATTATTATTAAAATTATAATTTAATAACTAACTTTTATAATTAGATTTATTATCATATAGTATAAATTATAATTTGTAAACACTGTTATTAGTGGACACTTGGTGAACGAAGGGACGACGAGTTTCACCAGGTGCACGAATATGGTAGCGACATAAAGTGACGTATTTAAGATGACTTCAGTGATTCGCTATAAAACCGAGGTTAGGAGGCAGCTAAATAAAGGGATAAGCAACGGACTCAGAGCAGCTTGCGACTTTTGACACACGAGGACTCGAGGGCAGGGAATTTACAATTTCTCCGACGGTCAAAATCTGCAAGGCGGAAGAAATTTAATTAGCATATTCAGGAGGGAGAGTCTGTCGCATGAGCAGACGCTCGAGCCTTGGTGCTTGGATACTTTCACCGGGACTTTTCTTACGTTATATTATTTCGAAGTATCGAATTATTAATTATTTATTTAGAACACACGAAAAGTAAAAGGAATAACGTAATTTTTGAGATAATACGTGGAAATATTGATGAGAAACTGGCACTACATGTACAAAAGTACATTGCGTTCATATAAAATTATAACGCACAAAGAGAACTAAAGGAAATTACTAACTGGAGGATACATGAAAAAAACGCTGTTATATCAATAGTAAATTGGAATAAATTCTCTTTATTCAATAGCAATATTATTAATGACATCAGTTCCAATTATATTAATGCAATCATACATTAATTGTATCAATACATTATATATTGTTTTAATAACTGGAGTATTTAATATTTTTAATACTACTGCTATTGGAATGAAGAAAATTCATTCTTGTTACGGTGCTGTTGGCCAGTTCTATTGATACAGCAACACTTTTTTCCGCGAATCACCTCTCGCTAGTAGATGCATTAGTCTCAAGATGATTCTACTAAAACTGAAAGGAAAGTATTCTAGGCACAATATTCTTAAAGTTAGAAGAATTTCGTAGTACAAGTAGGAATTCGTAGTGGAACAAGTTTTGTTCTTAGTAGAGATGTCTTGTAGTAAGAGAGCATTCTACTTCAAGTAAACATTGCTCTTGGTTCAAGAAGGGAAAAAAAGTTACAACAATATCTAGCATTCTACTTGAAGTAAACATATTCCTCTTGATTCAAGAGGGAGAAAAAAAGAGTTGCAATAGCATCTAGCAAATTTCCAATTAACAATCCATTTCACTAGAAGAAGAAATACTTTTTTCGATAGAAGTTCGCCTAGAATATGGGATTACAAGAAATAGCATCTTGCAATTAGAGTTCTTTTTTTGAGTGAGAGAATTGTGGAGACATTGTGAGGATTACAAATTCGACATTTTATGCGCGCAGCTGCGTTGATCCCCGAAAAAGCTTTATAAATTTCGACAGGTGTGAGGAACGCGTCTTAAATTTCAACAGATGCACGGACCAGCATGTCAGTCGGTGACTCCTTATGCGGAAAGGTTAAACGAATAATTCAGCGATTTAATTTGCAACGAATGACACGCGTTGCCTGCCTTTCAGTCAGAGCCGTAAACGCACAGCTTGGTATCGTTATTCTCACTTATTAGTCTCAATAACGTAGTATTGAATCAAGAAGATTTAGTTCAATTACAGAACTCCGTTGATCAAATCTATTGATATAACAGCACCTTTTTACGTGCATCAATTCTCATCGGTAGAATCGGCCAACGGCGCCATAATTGGAGTAAATCTTCTTGATTCAATAGCAATATCGTCGAAACTAACACTTCAGTTATTAAAACAACTTTTATACTATTAACTTCAACAATATCGTTAGTGAATCAAGAATATTTACTTAAATTATGACGCCGTTGACAAGACTTGTGTGAACTCGGCACACCATATTTAAAAATGTGACATTTTTTTTAGAGTTCTGATACTCTCTTGATAAGTTCTAGAGCCCTATGCAACAATTTTAAATAGTTCCGGTCATTAAATGCAAAAAACAGACTTTTAAAAAAAGGTGCGCTAAGTTCACGCAACGCACCTAATCAGTAAAATCAATTATTTCTTTAGAACTATTGTTATATATGATATAAAACTCTCGAACTATTGTAAAACAAACCGGAACTCTAAAGAAATAGTTGATTTTACT
>NW_022639459.1:1925729-1928373 GCF_010583005.1 Odontomachus brunneus
AAAATGGCACATTTTGAAATATGGTGTGCCAAGACTTGGCGCACCATAGGCAGTCTATTTTTTTGTATTTAATGACCGGAACTATTGAAAATTGTTGCAAAGAGCTCTAGAACTTTTCAAGAGAGTATCAGAACTCTAAAAAAAACGTCACATTTTTAAATATGGTGTGCCAAGACTTGGCGCACCATAGGCAGTCTATTTTTTTGTATTTAATGACCGAAACTATTGAAAATTGTTGCAAAGAGCTCTAGAACTTTTCAAGAGAGTATCAGAACTCTAAAAAAAACGTCACATTTTTAAATATGGTGTGCCAATTTCACACAAGTGTTGACCAGTTTTGCTGATACAACAGCATTTTTTGCTGTGCACCGAATCTGATATATTCAAAGTCAACCAACAAAATCCTTCAGAATTCCGCTAAAGACGGGATTATATTTTTTTACTACCGTAACTGGCGCGATAACATCCGCTCCGTTAATCATTTTTCAGATCCATAAGAAATTATGATTCGTTATGAAAATCATTTTCATTATCTCTCTCTCGCTGTGGGCGATTATCAGCGCGCTCGTTCGCCGTCCTATAAAAGCGGGAGGAAGCGGCGACTGATCTATCGCCGGTATTTTTTTCTCGCACAATCACTGGGCGATAGGCAGAGATTTCAGGGGGATGATATACGATCTCGATTATCGTTCGGTCGTCCACGCGGTCGTCCTCATAATCGTCATATTTGTCAGCCGTTATCGGTCACCGTCTCGGTCGCCGGTCTCACATTGAAGTCTACCTACTTTATCGCGTATTTTTTACCGTATCCCTCATATATATCATCATTCGTTCTTCCAGGGTCTCTCTCTCACTCGCGGTACACGTGGTAGCAGCAACAGCAGCAGCGCGCCGCGGACGTCGCGGTCCAGGAGGCGGAAGTGCCCGTTGACGATGGAAGCGGGAACGTGCCGATTCGCCTGAGGGGACAGTATCCGAGACGCAAGGTGAGTCCCTCTATTTAGCCCGCACCGGGTAGCGGCGGAGCCGACCGAATGAACGGAACGCTCAGGCCCAGCGCGTCGGTCATTAAGATTTCAAGAGATACGGAAAATAAATTAGGCGGATAAAAGCGGACGAGCGGAAACCGGTGAGGCGGGCTCCGCGAGATAAATCGAGTGGCGGAAGAGACGAAGAGCCGCGCGAGATAAGGACTGCGCGGTGGCTCGCGGAGCACGGAAGGGGGGGAGGAGATGGGTAGAGAGGAGGAGGAGGTGAGGCCGCGTTTTTCAGGATCGCGAGGAGAGCTCTCTCGGCTTCGCCTCTATGCCGGCCGGATAGTTTCCAATAGCGAACGAAGATAAGGGCAACGGCCATCGCTTCGCTGAAGACGCCGACCTCGCAGGAAGAGAGAGAGAGAGTGAGAGAGAAAGGGGAAGAGGGCGGGAAATGGAGAGAAACAGCGAGCTCGGCTTCCGCGATTAAGATGTGCGACGACGAGGCATCCATGAATTCCGTCCCGATACATATCTAATCCGGCATTGTCGTCGATAATCTGCTCGCCGTTTTTTCGCGTCGCCCGCGATCGCCGGGGATGTACCTCCTTCTCGTCCCGGAACTCTTGATTGGTAACGTCGGAGGGGAGAAAACGCACGCCCAAAATTCTCGTGTGCCATTTTCAAATAAAAGAGAAAATATACGAGTATTCGAAAAAGCATATGAGATCACACTCGCTCTTTAACCTACTAGGTGCGCAACTAAGTTTCCGGGTTTTTTTGATCAATGAAAAATGGAAAATTTCAAAAGAAATACAAAAAATGGTTTATTCAAAGTATCGTCCCTCGCTAGCTACACAATTTTGCCATCTCTCTGGCAATACATGAATACCGCGACGATAAAACGACGCGTCTTTGGACCGAAACCATTCATCCAGCCAATTTTGCGTTTCTTCGAAATTGGCCAAGTGTAGCCCAACCAAGCCATGCGCCATCGACCGGAACAAGTGATAATCGGAAGGGGCCAGGTCTGGTGAATACGGCGGGTGCGGTAGCAGATCCCATTTCAGCGTTTTGATGGTGTCCTGGACGATGGAAGTGCGATGGCACGGAGCGTTGTCGTGCTACAATATCACTCGTTCGTGTCTCGTATCCCATTCTGGCCGTGTTTCGAGTAATGCATGGTTCAAATTGATCAGTTGTTGTCGGTAGCGATGCCCATTGACAGTTTCGCCCGGTTTCAGCAGCTCATAGTACACGATTCCTTTCTGGTCCCACCAAACGCAGAGCATTGTCTTCTTTCCGAAGCGATTTGGCCGTGCCGTCGATGTTGATGCTTCGCCAGGTGAAAGCCACGATTTTTTGCGTTTGGGATTCTCGAAATATATCCACTTCTCATCGCCAGTAACAATTCGATGCAGGAAACTCTTTCTTTCATGCCGCAAAAGCAAAATTTCGGAAGTAGCTCTTCGATTTTCCATCTGTCTCTCAGTCAACTCATGCGGCACCCATTTTCCTTCCTGTTGAATTTTTCCCATGGCATGTAAATGTTTGGAAATACCTTGGCGAGTCATGTTTAATGCCTCCGCAAGTTGATCTTGTGTTTGCGTATCATCTTCATCCAATAACGCTTGCAGATCGGCGTCCTCAATTGTTTTTGGTCTTCCGGA
>NW_022639459.1:1928499-1961635 GCF_010583005.1 Odontomachus brunneus
CTTGGCGAGTCATGTTTAATGCCTCCGCAAGTTGATCTTGTGTTTGCGTATCATCTTCATCCAATAACGCTTGCAGATCGGCGTTCTCAATTATTTTTGATCTTCCGGAGCGCTCCTTGTCTTTAGTGTCGAAATCGCCACTTCTGAAGCGTTTAAACCAATCTTCACAGGTAGTTTTCGATGATGCATGTTCGCCGTAGGCCTCCTCAAGCAAACGACGTGCTTCAGCTGCATTTTCTTCAAGTTAAAGCAGAAAAGCAAAGCTTCCCGCAAATGCTGTTTATTTGGCACAAAACTCGACATCTTTATTGTTAGAAAAAATATTTTTGCGTTGCGATATGTGTTGGTATTATGACTGGTTATTGTTGACAGATGTCCAAGCTATAAAAGAAACACAACTTTAGACATGTATGTCGACTACACGTGCCGTTAGCGCTATCCATGTGTGAAACCCGGAAACTTAGTTGCGCACCTAGTATTTTTTCTCGTGATTTTGTCATGTTCATTTTACGACTACTTATTCACTGTCAAGGGGAAGGAATAGTTTTCAAAGTATTTTACAAGTACGCTCAAGCGACCTGAAGTACACTTCTATTCAAATATCTCTTTTGAAAATAGTACGTAGGAATTTTGATCGTGTCGTTGCAGACGTCACGATCCAACATGGCCGCGACGAGGTGCCCCCATAATCCCCCCGCCGGCCCTTGACGATCTCGCGCCCATGACGATGTTTCTCCGCAGTCTTGGCCGGAACGAACATAATAACTGCGTCAATCGTCATTATCAGAAGTGCCGGGTAAAAATTCCACTCTAGTGGTTTCACCGCGCGGCCGACTTGCGTTCTTGAATTCGCATTTGATGAAGACGTCGCGATGCAGGCCGTTCGCACACAACGCGTCTTGATAGCTGCATATTTTCCTCGTAGAAGCTTAACCATTTACTGCTCACTGTAACTCCGAAGTCAGAATTCAGTTTCATCATTATTTATCTCTAATATGAATGTTGTTTCTGTCTGACCGATGTGACGTGAAAGTCAAAATATGGCTGCCTTTTTGTTGGCAGCAATAGTAACCAATGTGACCTCATAAACCTATTTTGGGAAAATAAAAAATTAGGAAAGTAAAATTTCATATTATATATGTTGAATACTTTTAATTTTTAACATTCTATATACATGAAAAATGTTTGAAGCTTGAGAAATTAATTTGGGCGGTAGAAAGTTAAGCGCGCGTCGTAAGCACTTTTTTACGACAGAAAACTGGTCGCTTTATCGCGTCATTTAATGGTGTTTGTGTCATTGTTATTCTCATAACGGTGGCGAATAGCGGGAAATCCCGGTAAATCGCGGTTAGGTCGTAAAAATCGAAGAAAAGATACGTCCTACTCGCAGCCCGAGCGCGCTTTGTTGAAGCTGCCGCGGATCTGTTGGTGGTGGCAGCTTGGATGTTAATGCGTGAATAATAATTGATGATTGAGAGGGGGTATCTTGACATTCGTACGCGACGTGAGGGATCGCATCGGGGAGAGTTCCTTTGTTGGAAACTCACGCGAAACGCGAGCGATAATTCGGAAATTAAATTAACCAGGAGAGTGTCTGTTTTTCTTAGATACGTCTCGAGAAGTTGAATCGCGCTAAATTATTAGATTACACCGTCGTTGTTTCCTCTCCGCTCGTATGAGCCGTATGATATCAATCCAAGCGTGTGCGGTTCAGCTGGAAATATACACGGGCGCTAACAGAAGAAGCGGGAGAATTTTATGGCAAATATCGCACTGCAGGATTTTGTAACCGAGAAACAGATCGACATTCTGCAGTAATTTATTATTCTTACGTTTCTTGTATGTGCTGTTTATATTTTACCAGTTAAAATGTGTTGTTAAAAATATGTTCCTTAGCACACTTAGATAAATGATTCGATAAGAAATCAATAAACAGATATTTCCGGTCAAAATACCGATTTTTGTATCAGAAAACATCCGAGAAATATTGGTTCATAATTTTTTGATCGGTTTATCTGATGAATTATGATCGGAAGTATTCGATAAAATTTCGAAATCGTATCCTGGATCGGATGTAAAAATCGAAATTTGGTCGGAAATATCCGTTTGTTAATTTTTTATCGGATAATTTTTGTGCACACATACAGTTCAATTTCGTTAAGTTAACTGAATAGATGTCAGAAAGATACTGCAAGAAAACGGAAGAAATTATTCGTTCGCGAAATATGCATGCTTATATTGTCCACATGCTTGAATGACATCAAGTTTCACTTGACACTGCCGTAACACAAAGATTCGGGACGCTTCCTGCGTGCCTTCTCCGCGTGATCCTTCGACCATCGGCCACTGACGCTAATCTTCGCTATGCATGGACCTCGTTTATCGCAACGCCGTAACTTATACGTCACCCGTTATCTGGGCGCGCTTATTATGCATGTTATCGTCTCCCCCTTCGACGAGGGGAGAGCCATAAATTTAATAGCCTCCGGTGTACGCGCAGAGGAGGCCTCCTTCGGCATGAAAATCCGAATCGTCCCTTCGGGACTCGATTCCTCGTTGCTCTTCGTCCCTCTTCTCCTCTCTCTCTTTTTTTCTCGTACCTCTTAGCTTTATATATATAATCTTTATATATATATATATGTATTATATATATAATTTGTTGTATATATATAATATATACATATATATACAATATATAATATTTCTTATAAATAATTTCTTATAAATAATTTTCTGTAATATATATATATATATATATATATATATATATATATATATATACAATAAATAATATTTCATATTAACACACACACATATAGTACGTATTTTGAAAAAATTCGGAGTAGTTAATCGCATGCAAACGACCGAGATTTTATTTAAGATTTTGCACATATCTAGTATTTTTATTTATCTCTTATCATATGTTTTTTACACAACACATACACAAAAATTATACACATTTAAATAAGCTCAAAACATTTCTCAACTGGAAGAAACGAGGATTTGCATTCACAAGTTCTTAAAACTTTCTTCTGTCAGAGTATTCAATTACTTGAAATTTAATTGTCAGCAGGTTTACGATCGTTAAAAGTACACAGAGGTTACCTCGATTGACTTAGAAAGTTAGACTGACCTTTCGTAAACCACTCACACCCTGAGTTACCGTGAGTTTTGGCCAAGGTACCGCGAATGACGTCAACTAATCAGCTAATCGAGGGAACCTTTGTAAACCCGGTTTGAATCGCGGTTTCACTCGCGGCGAAGAGACCATCTCTCGGAGAGACCCATTAATCCAATTACGTTGGACAATTCGCACCCGCTGCTAAGAGTGAACGCGGCGATGAAAATTTCTCACGATAAGCGGGCGATCTCTCGAGCCTCGGCGATAACTTCGCGGACTCTGTGTGAGACGTCGGTAAAACTACAGTTATCGCAGTCCATTATTTGCGCCGAGGGGCGTTCAGTCCCCGGACAGTGGAAAATTTCGCGCCGGTCGCGACTCGCGCAGGGAAAACAGATAGACTGTGTTATGGCCGGCGGCGGCGACGGCGTAGCTAGCTAGTGTTTACGCGGAACACGCGGATGCGAAATGAGAGATCAACCGAGGAATCAAATCGTCGCGATAACACGAGGCCGACGAAGAGGCCCCCGACGTTACGCGTCGAAACTCGTCTTATCAGCGAGGCGGGAACGATTCTGTAACGATTGGCCGCGTTGCGAATGCGGCCACGATTTTTCATGCCCGATGTACTTCCGGCTGGGCAATCGCGATTTCTCCTAATCGTTCGATGCCCTTTTCGCTTGACGCCTCTTTTCCTGTCTGTCTCTCTTTCTCTCTCTCTCTCTCTCTCTTGTTTGTTATCTAATATATCTATTTTGAAGTCTCCAACCGAATGAACTGCTTCAACCGTTGGATAAAACTCTATCAAGTTCTTGTCCAATTCCTACGCAATATTTTTGCAACTGATGGGATCAACACTAGACAATAACTGGGGCGGGGGGAGGTGTCTACGCAAACTGTACGCGCTTTTACCGGGGTATCTAAAGCTGAGTGTCAGAAGAAGAGTTATTGGTAACGACAGTGCTAAATTACCTTCGCTCCGAATTAGTCGAAAAACTGAGGAGAAAATGAGGGATGAGTAAACCCTAGTGAACCCGGCACACCCTGTGTAGTAAGGTCAGATACTGGCGGAGTGTAACGAAGCTGTCCTTTTGCGATTCACGTATAGCATGCCATAAATCGATGCTGATTGGCCAATAAAAGCGTGGCGACTGTACCGATTGGCCGGCATCGCCCACGTGCACGAGTAATGGACACGTGCGTTTTTCTAATTACCCGCTCGTACGCTACCCTAATCGTTCGCCATCAGTCCGAACTCGTTCGAGCCACCTTGTCCTTCTTCGTTCAGTCGGTTGTAAGCGGCTCACGCGTGAATTAAACTAATAACGCAAACGCCCTTGAACCTTCGCCTTCATCCTTCGCGGCAAGCTTTTTCGTTTGCGGCGACCTGATTTTTCTCTTGGCGTTGTTGATATTATTCTCGTCACTTGTGTGCGACTTTATGAACGTAGAGAGAAAAAAAAATGAGAAGAACGATTAAAGAAGAAAGAAAAGTGCAGTCGCGCAAAAATGGCAGGCCTTTCAGTCGCGACTCAAGACGTTCAAAATTGTAAATCTAAAATGTGCTAGAATTGATACTTTTGGAGTTTGAATTGTTGTTTAGAGTAAGGAAAAACACTTTCGGATTCTACAGTGCAAGCCACACAGAGTAGCGAGATGTAACATTTTTACCATATTTTTACACAAAAAAAAAGAAAGAAAAGGAATAAGGAAGAGAAAAGAAATTTAAATAATAAATAGAACGATTGTGTGATATCGTATGATAATTGAACAAAGTCTATAAATTGTCCAATTATCGTGTGATATCAATCAATGGCTATAGTTATGCAAGAATAACTCAAACTACAAAATTATGATTTTCGAGTTTATGCATTTTTACGTTTTTTTCTCTTTCTCATTCTTTTTCTTTTTTCCTTTATGATAAATATTATTTCCTGGTGTATTGTCTTATTTATTTTATGTATGTTTATACATGCATATGTATTTATCATCTTTTGCCAAGAGGAATATACCGTTTACAAATAAAGAAGTAAATAGTAAAATATCAACGATTCGAACGTTCCCTTAAGGCTTCTGACCTCTCGCATTGTCTATCTCTTTTTAATGACGTCAGAAGCGAGAAAATGCATGCTAAAAATTCTTGCAAAATACATTGAAATAAAAATATATATCCATAAAGTAACACTTGCAATTGATTAAACAAATTTGTAAGATATTCCGTGCACTTCTCTTTTGCTCTAACAATCAATAATTTATTATAAATTAATCTGAATAGAAATAGGCGAAAAAATAGGTTAAGGAGATGAATTGTATGTCACGTTAATTTACGACAAATTATTGATTGTTAGAGCAAAAGGGGAGTGCACGGAATATCTTACAAATTTGTTTAATCGATTGCAAGTGTTACTGGATATATATTTTTATTTTAACGTATTTCGCGAGAATTTTTAGCATGCATTTTCTCGCTTCTGACGTCATTAAAAAGAGATAGACAATGCGAGGGGCCAGGAGCCTTAATTTGTGATCGAGATAGTTCGCCGTAGACGCGACGTTTAGAGAAAGTCACCGGGTACATCAAGTCCGACCGCGAAACCTGGCGGCATCGCCATTTACGATTAGCGGAAGTCGCTCGTTGCGTTTTTATAAGCGGCGATCTAGTATGAAAGAACAATCGACAATAATGCCTTTATCCGTCCGACCTGGCGTCGGTCCGGCTCTCTTTTTCGTCGGTGGGCACATATTCCCGACATCAATGGGCCCCTGTCTCTCCTATGTCATTTATCGAGCACCCCGCGCATTCCGGCCAGAAGGAACGCAACATTCCTCTGCGGAGGATCTTCACGGTCAGTTCGTTTGGACGACCAAAAATTTGGATTGTGCAACTTTCAAATTTGCTGCCTGATGAAAGTCTTTTTTAAGAAGCACTTCACGTACTGAACGCGAATGCGAGAAGTTGTATGACTAATTATTTATCGGTAAACACACACGAGTGAAGAAACTTTGGCATATTTGTACACGGAAAAAAAAGATTTGCTAATATATGGATAAAATTATTAACTGCAGGAGCAAATTTTCTTGCTTTCATAGCAAAGTTACTTAGTTGTGATAGCTAAAAGATTTGTTAATATTAGCTAAAATTATTAACTGCAGGAGCAAATTTTCTTGCTTTCATAGCAAAGTTACTTAGTTGTGATAGCTAAAAGATTTGTTAATATTAGCTAAAATTATTAACTGCAGGAGCAAATTTTCTTGCTTTCATAGTAAATTTATTTATTTGTGATAGCTAAAAGATTTGTTAATATATATATTAGCAAATCTTTTAGCTATGACAAATAAATAAATTTGGTATGAAAGCAAGAAAATTTGCTCCTGCAGTTAATAACTTAACTAATAATTTTTTTAATATATATATATTAGCAAATCTTTTAGCTATCACAACTAAATAACTTTGTTATGAAAGCAAGAAAATTTGCTCCTGCGGTTAATAATTTTAGTTGTCCATATATTAGCAAATCTTTTTTTCCGTGTACAAAAGCGCCATATTCATTGCCGCGACAAATCAAAATTTTTTAATTTGGCAGCTGAACTAATTCAGTAATAATAATCACAATTCTATAATAATAACAATTTCCTGAAAAGATATGATTTGAATATTGAATATTGAGAATTGAATATTGAGAAAATATTCCGAAATACAAGACTCGAATTATTTTTCATTCTTACAGACTGAAACTGACAGAATTTTTCGCTCTGAACCGTTGAGTATTTTCACTCGAAATTGAAAACTAAATCTGACGAATCTCACCATTAAAAGAACATATATTCACTTCAATCATACAAAACTTTCGCTTGTAGTCTTTTTGGTTGCCTCGGGTTTCGAATTTCGGAGAATTCTCGGGAACTTATCCCATTCTTTCGGCGCAGTTTTTGTTGGGACAATGTCCACCAATGCGTCGCAGCTCCGATTTCTGGCCGAACGAACGTACGATCACATGTGAAAAACTAACAAGCTACTTACGACGAGCACTCCCGTTATCCTCGGCGGGGCGCCCGATTAAATAATTAAAGTGAGCATCGAAGCAGCGCGCGGCCGAGCAAAATTTACGACGTCGAGCGCGAATTCTCGCCAGGGCGGAGGGAGCGTCTAACGGGTGACACTTTTGCAACGTGTGGACTGACGACGTACGATCCGGGCTGGCGGCCGCGCACCGTCGTGTCCAAGCGCTGCACGCGCGCTTAGTGATTAATTAACCGGCTTAATTAGACGCCTAATTACCACCAGATACGGATCTCCATCGGGATAATCAGGCTCGGGGACCGGGACAACGTGTACGTATTATACGTATACGTATCGTGATGCCCGATACGGGGCTCTCGGTTACATCCACGGTTACATCCTCGTGTTTCGAGACACCGGAGAAGACGCTGTTTTAACGCGCATTAGAATTTCCACTACGTCCTTGGGCGTCCCCTAATGAGCCCCGTAAGATTTCCGAGCTACGTCGAAAAAAGGATCTTGTTGTCGAGAAGGATATTTGATATATCGAGCCGAAATTTGTTTAACTCTTTTGATATTAACGGGACATATATTCTCTTTATCATTAACAATAACCTTGTCAAATTCAATAAACAACTTTTTTGACACTCAGAACACAGCTATCACTCCATTTATATCGCTGCTGGGACAGATATTCTCTCTCAAAAACTGTAGTAGAACATCAGCCTTGTCCCTTTGCCGACAAACGTACGACTTTAATTCTTTTACTTTTATTTTAATTAAGATTTTATATTTTAGATTTCAATTTAATTTAGTTTAATTTAAAAGGCTTTTAATTTTTTTATTTCTATTTTAATATTAAGATTTTATATTTTAATTTTAAAATCTCTCTAAGTTTAGTTTTTTTTTATTTCAAGTTTAATCGTTTTTTAATTTGATTAAAGTCACAATTTAGTTTAATTAAAACCTCAGGAAAAATATTGGGATATTTAGAGTGCATCGATCTCGAATCGAAATTTTGGTGCTATGTCAAACCTTGAATTCTACAATAGGAACTAAGTTAACAAAGTAGATTTAATCTTTAGACTGCCAGGGAAAGCCACTTTTGTGGCTTTGTACAAATCTCAAAATTCTCCGCAATGTGTATGTTACTTAAATAGAAAAATTTTTGAGAAAAAAAAGAACACTTTTTTTTAGAGAAAAATGCCGGCAGCTTAAAGGTTAATTCTAATGCAATTTACTCCTACTTTGACTCTGATAATATCCGAAATTTCTTCTTTCACTTTCTTTAGCGTCAAAATAACTGTTGAATAGAATAATGAGGTTGAAAATGGAAATAATCAAATTTGCCTCAGGTAAAAAGAATCAAAAGAGGTTGATATTCAGTGTATCAAAATAGAGTGGAATAATAAGGTTGAAAATAGGGTCAAAATTTCGACTCTGGATAACTTGCGCGTTGTGCATCCTCGAGTGTTTAGATAGCTAAATAAATGGCGAGGATCAGCGGCTTTCGCAAAGCTGTTGGTCTATCTATTAAATCTATCTCTATTAAATGAGCAATCGTTATCTCGCCTTCACTCACGATTAAAGATGCGTTCGGTTTTCACGTGTCGCCGATGTAGTTCCGCTCGATGAAGCTAAGCGGAGAGGAGAGTTGAGGAGAGTTCGTATCGCTATCGCGAGCAATTTCCAGGGCAACAGTTCGTAACGAACCGCCGGTGTATCGCCGTGTGTATCCCACGCGACGCGATTAATTATCGGAGTTGCACGCACACGGAGTTCCAAATCCGTTAATCGTAACGAGCCCACCGCTTGCATTCCCTCGACCCTTTTGGAATTCCACGGCGATTTATACGGAGATAGTTCCCGAGGCATCCCGCTTGCGCTTCCCTCAATACGCCTGCGTCCGGCTCGACAAGACCGGAACGCGATCCCCGCGTATGCAATTACCAGATTAGAACCGGACTGAGACACATCGTGGTGAGCTCTCGCGAGTCCTCGCGCGTTTCGAGAGTCTCCGAAATTAAATTTAATCCTCCGTCCAGTTGCGTTGGACCTTGTGTCCATTTAACGTCCACTAAAGAGAACAGTACACCCAGATGGACAGGTGTGTGTTTTGGCCGGTGGTAACTCCATTGCTCGACTTGCGAAGTCGCATATTACATAAGTGCTTCATGCAGCACTCGTATTTATCACGTAGAATGACGAAATAGAGACGCAACGGATGCACGAGAGAAATCCTTGAAATTTACCCGAAACAATGCATCGTGCAAAATGTAATATGAAAATCTGAGCGTAACTTCTGGTAAATTTGATGCGACATAGATATACACGGAGGAAATTTTATAGTAAATATCACTGTAGAATTTTGCAATCGAGGAGCAAATCGACATTCTAACAGTGATTGACTGTCTTTTCATATTGTATGCGCTGTTTAGATCTTAGAAACTGAAATATAGATCCGACTGACAAGTCAGAGTTTGATGCTTATTAACGATCAACGAGTTAAAAACTAATTTATCAATGAAAGATGTTTTATCTATGAATTTTATTTTTTATCTATCAATTTATCTAGCAATATATATATTTTTTATTTACTCATTAATATTAAAAAAAGAGATAATAAAGAAGAACAAGCGTTGAAGCAAAATTACAGATAACGAATTCGAGGTATTCAATCGCTTTCAAGTGCACTTTGATTTGAAATTGTCACTTATAATTTCGCAACAACAGCTCTCGTCCGCTTTGATTCTTTTCTTCCCATTAACGAAATTTATTACTTAGAACATTCGCGAATAAAACAACGAAGGGCGATAAGAGCGAGTTCTCGACATTTACTACGAAAAGTGCCATACAGTCCAGTCACTTTCGCGGCTCACTCGCGGATCCCGTTTGTCGGCATTACTGAATTAACACACGCGTGCGCTCCGTTCTCCGGCGGTTAATAGGATATAACAACCAGAAAAGACACCCGCGGCTCGCGATATGAGCTCTGCTCCATCTTCGAGGTCGCCGCCGCCGCCGTCGGCGATGGCGACGGCGGCATCGCCGGCCATTAGAATACCGACGTCGCGAGGAAAGAGGGTGATTCGAGGAGAGAGGCACCCGTTAATGACTACGGCCCTTTTGCACGCTTAAATAAATAACTGCCGCACGACCGCGCGAGCGTAATTACGCCCGTGGATACGTGTACACGCCCGTGTACGGTGCGTGCGTGCGTGCGTGCGTGCGTGTGTACGTGACTGCATGAGTGCGCGCGCGCGGTGCGTGCTTGGCGTGCACTCTGCGAGTAATCGGCGCGCGAGGAAGGCAGAGGGAGGAAGCGGATAAGAGAGCTTTCTGGTATGCCGTGGCCTGAAAATTACAGCCTGAAAAGGACGGAGATCGCGGATAAATCGACGTTTGATCGCGCTGTCAGTCGCGAGGGTCGCTCGCGTTTACGCCTCTCGCGTGTACAGCGAGTGCCTCATGTCGGGTGTGCGTGTACCGCGCCCGCGCGTGGTGTGGGTGCGTGTGTTGGCCGCGTCGGCGGCAGGATGAATGTGCGACAACAGTTTAAAAGTCATTTACGACGTCTGCCTCTTCTGTTGGAAACGGTCGCAGCTTTTTAATGCGACGAATGCCAAGCCTCGCGACCGAGACTCGGCCTTGGAATTTTTAGCGTTTATAATAATAAGCCACGCGCTCGTGTGCCACGCACACTATCTACATAGCAAAAAGGCGATGAGAATCTGTCGGCTTGTTGAAGTCGCCAAGCTAAACGTTGACTGGACTAACGGAAGTTTGACGAGCTTCTGCGGCAGAGAGAAAGAAAGAGAAAGATAGATTGATTTCAACTCTAGTGAAAGAGATCTCTATGAAATTTAGTTAAATCTATATAAGACACATAATATATAATACAGATACGAATAAATGAACTCATAAGATAATATATTAGTTGAAACTATCTGGCATTGTCTGGGTTATCACAAAATGTTAAAGGGATGAAATCAGGGGAAAGGGTGAAAAAGGTATAGGTTTCATGTAGCCTATATTTTCTACATATAGAAAGTGACTATGTAAAATTTAATGCAGATTAGTCTAAGGATTTAGGAGTGCATAGAGAATATACATATGAATAGATATTCTATTTTATATATTTATATAATGTATAAATAACACATACATACATATATATATATATATATATATATATATATATATATATATATATAATATATTTATATATTATATATACACGCAAAAAAAATTCAGTTGGTGTAACCAAATAGAAACCAACTGAAAATTAGTGATCGGAAAGGATATCTCTGTTATGAAAAGTAATATTTCTGTTGTCGCAACCGTAGATATTCGTCTGAATATTCAACAATATTAAAACTCGATTGAGGCAACTGAAAACAATTGACTATACAGAAGCCTCATAAAAGAATTTTTCTGTTCTTACAGCTGAGTTTTCGTCTGATCTCTGAGCAACCGAAAATTCAGTTGCACCAAATTGCACCAGAATTGTTTTTTCCGTGCACTGAGAGAAAAATATAGTTGCCTTTGGCGTCAACTATACGCTTTTGTGACTTTAACCACAAAAATAATTAGAAGAACTATTGTTTTAGTAAATGTTATTAGAAAGATGGTTCTTCTAATTATTTTTCTGGTTAAAATCACGAAAAAGTATAGTTGACGCCGAAAGCAACTATACTTTTCTCTCAGTGTGTATATATATATGTATGCGTGTGTGTGTGTATATAAAAATATAGATAATAATAAGTGAGAGAAAAACAGGGAGATTGAGAGAGGCGTCAAAGTGCACCGGCGAAGACACGGAGAGTTTCTCCCGGACGAATTAGTTCTCCGCTAATCGCTGATCCGCTGGCCCGTACGAGAGCATCGTGAATTAACAGCGGTACTAGCTAACTTACCCTCTCAGCCAGGCGGCGGAGAGCCACTTCCCCCCGCTTTCGGTACCGCCTGCATTATGAAATAGCGTGCAACAAAGTTGCTGCGCGCCGCTGCACCACCATTACCGCTAATTCCTTAAGTGAGCGATGCCTCGCTCGATCGAGGCTTTTTCGTTGATCCTTTTGCGGAGTCCCTTCGAAGGAGCCTCGTGAGCGCCGATACGCGGTTATTAAAGGTCGATCTACTCTCGGCTCGCCGATCCTCCCTGCTTCCTCCCCTCGTCTGACCTCCGTCTTCCGTTCTCCTTGTCTTCGTCGTCCTCCTCCTCCTCCTCCTCTATCTCCTCCCCCTCCTCTACCTCCTCCCCGCGCGAGCTGCTGCCGATTTATTCGAATTCCACCCTGGTTTTAATTACTTCGTTTTTCCCGCTGGATCGAAGGGTCACTTGGGAGTCGGTCGCGATTAATTCGCGCGAACGCAGCACCTCGGCTGCCGCCACGATTTATTCCTCGCCGTGGCTCTCCGCCTTCGTTTCCGCCGACTTAATTGGCTCCTTTTCCCCTTTCCACTTCGTTGTTTCTCTGTCCCTCCCCTCGTCCCTCTTCCTTTCTCAGCGTTCTTCTCGGCTGTGCTGTACTCTCGTGGACATCTATTACGCTCGACTGATGAGCGAAATTAGCTTTTATTTTCCTTCGAATGAGTCGTAATCGTGGAGGGACACGGTCGGGCGTTCTCGACTTATGAACACGTTGGAACGACTCCGTGGAATTATTTTTATTCCCGTCAGTCGATTAGGCTGTTCTTCCAGATATCCTTTCTTCAGTAATGAATCCTGCATACAACAAAATGCCGTTGCACCAATAGAATTGGTCAACAGCCACGTGTAATAATTGGAGCAAATCTTCTTGATTCAATAGCAATATTATTGGAACTAATATTTCGAATCATTAAACAATGTATGATGTATTAGTTTCGCTGTTGAATCAAAAATATATGCTTCACGGCGTTGTAGAAAAATTCTGTCGATTCTTTTTTCGCGCGTCAACTCTGTATCAAGTTACATAATAGGTGATAGAATTTTTTCCACTCCAGAGGAATATCCTGTGAAGTCCGACCAACTGTTAATGTTGTAACTTTCCATTCAGACATCAATGTTGTAACTTCCTATTCAATAATGCAACTGTTACGTACGATCCTATTCAATAATGTAACTGTTACATACGATGTTGTACTGCACATCGTTAAGTGGAAATCTATAATATTAATCTTTTCGCACCCGTCGTTGTTCTGAAGCAATATATATTTTGAGTCTATTCAAACGCCAAACTATCAAACGTTGTTGGCAACTTTGTCTCTTACGATTCTAGGCGGAATTTTAATTTTATCACTTAGTTATAGTAGTAAAAACCAATAAATTGTTGCACTCGTCGTCTCTTCAATGTTGGCTGTTTCATAAATAATTGCAATTTATTAATATTGCACTTACTTATTATAAAAGTGGACTATACAAAATATTCTTGTGCATTATTACGATGTATAAAAAATAGAAAGTTATTATTATGCGGAATATAGTTTACACTACAAATAATGTAGCACACATCAAAGGATTGTTTCTCTGAAACAACATTTTTCCCCAAAATGGTTTATTGCAAAAATTATGAAAAAGATCAGATATCATCTTTATATTACTAGGAACAATAATGAGTAGAGAAAACAAATTGTTTTTGCGAATAGAATTAATTCGGAGTTGGTTAATATCACTGTTGGCGTTGGTGTTTACCGGGTAATAGTCAGTTTGTCCTTGCGGAAATGCCTGAGATTTTCCTCGTCCTTTTTTCCCCCTGCTTTCATCTCGGCGGAAATGTCGCGCGAGGGGAGTCCCGCGGGATATCTCGTCGAGGACTGACGAATACACGATGCCCCACGTACCCCGATCCCCGCGGTGGCCTCTTAGAAAGGCCGATAATTAAGGTAATGGCTACTTTTCAAGTGGATTTCCGTGTGGCTCGATCTGCGCGGCCTCCTCCCGGCCGATTACGGTCACGAAGGGCCTCGCCGTTTTGCCCTCCCGCCTCTCGCTGGAGGGACTCCTCTTCGTCCCTTCCTCACCTCCTTTGTGTCCCGGGCAGATCGCTGCCTCCCGCCCCCAACCCCTCTGTCCACCACCCTCAATAATTGCATATACTCACCGCCGATTCTCGATCGATATCGCCGTAATTCCATCCGCCCCTCTGTCGCGCCGGCGATTTTTTCCCTTCGCGAACGACGATTCGCGATTAAATCGAACGCGGACGGAATGATTTCAGTGAGGAAACGCGAGGGGACGCAAGGCGTTCGCGGGAAGGCCTGAATCGCAGCGAAAGATTGCGCCAATTGTTGAGTTTTAATAATAGTTGGCTATCTCCAACCGAGAGAGAAAACTCTGTATCGAAGACCCGATAAAATTCTTCAGTTGTGTGAGTGCGAAACCGAGACTAAGAAGATTTCACCAGACAGACTTTCATAATTTTCACGAAGTGATACTGTATTTTTTTTTTAATCAAATTACTATTAAATATATCATTAAATTTATATTGTACAATATAATCGACTAGTTGCTGCTAAATTTATGCATATATGTATCTACCTTTTAGAACAGAACTCTCTACTTGTCTGGGAATTCGTCACGAGATCGATGTTTACGCGAAGACGGCTTATCGAGCTGAATAGTTCCCGGAGCCATTGAGTCGTCTTAACGGAACTATACATTCCGATTCTCGCTCCGCGGTTTCTTATCTTTGCTCCAGATACTCGCGAGAAGACATTTATGTTCGACGCTATCTCAATGACTTTACTTTCTCGATTTTTCTATCGCTCTCTCGTTACGCGCGCATGTACGCATTATCTCCGGATGGCGCGAAGTAAAAACCCGCCGTTAAATCAGTCGAGACGTTGAAAATAAGCGCTCGTCAAAGTGCACGCACAATCTGGTGCTTGATTCGCCGTTTACCGCGAATGCCTTGTATGCGGAAAGCTTAATCGCTCGCGAGTGTGATTAATAGCCGATAATCGAGAAGCGCGAAGAGCTGAAGCATTCACTATTGTTTTGGCGCATCTTCCATCTCGGAAAGGGAAGTGACACACGTCATACACACAAAGATGGAGAGCAAAATATATTTTATACAATAAAATATATTTGATAAATATATTATAAACATATAAATTCTTGTTTATGAACTGGGAGATTTTTATGAAAATAGGAGGTTTTTATGATTTTTTTTCAGAGAAAATTGGGTAAAGATATTAAAAAAATAGAGGTCTTTGATTATATTATTTATCATTTTGTTCTAAATATAAAAATATTTTTAAAAAATTGAAATTTTATCTAAGTTTTCTATACTGAACGCGGTGTCACCGGATATCTCTATCTGGTGGACATCAGCTCATGTAATAATCTGAAACGAATGGGACAAGAAAATTTAAAAATTGTATTAAATTTGCTGGAGACTGAACCTAAACCGTTTTGGAAAATTTCCAAAATTAGTATTCTGCCCGGGACATTAGATAAAAATGAAAAAGAGAGAGGAAAAATGAATTGTAACTTCGAAGTCCATCATTTTGTAAAATTTTTACTTTCCGCATGTAACAAAGATTTATCCTCCAACAAATTGAATACATTTGTTTCAGATTATTATGAGTTGCAGTATTATTCATTAGTCAGAAATATCTGGCGACATTGTGTTCAGTATAAAAACCTGAACGAGGAAATTTTACAATTAAAAAAAAAATATAATTTCTTTATATTTAAAACAACGATAAATAGTAGGGTCAAGATACTATATTGATATCTTTATTCATTTCTTTGATAAAAACTCATAAATATTTTTTATTTTTATTCTTCTACCTTTTTATCATTCCTATCTAAACCAGAATCTCTCCTAAATACGGCTAATTGGAATTACGACCGAGTTTGGCCGCCACAGAGTGAAACTTTTTATTTTACAATTTCAGATTCAAACATTGCATGCTTATGTGTACGATAGGTAGATAATTAACAAAAGAAATAAAATAAGGAGAGAGAAAGAAACTCTCGGGGCTAAGTCCAGGGGGAGGCTAGTGAGAGAGAGAGAAGGTGAACGTCTGACGGTATCGCGGTGCATCTCACGCGATGCATCTCAGCCATGCGGCATCGGCCACGCGAAGAGCAGCTCGTGTATCGGAAGCGAGCGTCCGGAGGATGAACAATACGGGGGTGGGAGACGGGGACGCTTATTATGACGACGACGACGGCGGCGGCGGCGGCGGGGACGACGCAGAAAATCCAGCGCGACCGGCAATCTAGTACAATGGATTTTGAAGAGTGTAATTTTCGTCGGCGTGCAACAATGGCCATACCTACCTACCGCGCCGTATAATCTCATCGTCCGCGCGGTTCTAATTTTCCGTGCGTCATGGGAATTCTCGGTCGCGACTTCACGAAGAGCTCTCGAGATTCTCCCGAAGACGGGGTCGACGGCGATGCGAGAACATCTCGTCCTGCTCCTCGGGACGCGGTTCATTCGATCCGAGCCCTTTCGTTTGCCGTCGATAATTCGTGCATTTTTGAAAATATAATAAGCAACGACAAAAAGGATAAATACGAGGTGCAATTTGCTCGATGAAGTGGGCACGATTTTACTGTTGCATTATTAGGATTAGGTTGTATTTTCTTTTCTTTTAATAGTACTCTCTTCTCTCTTTTTCTCTCTCTTCTATAACCACGTAAAGTGAGTAAAATTTTTTACCCTTAAAACACTTTTTTAGATTCTTCAAACTTTTATAAAAAAGAAAAAGATATTTATGTTTGATTTCAGAAAAACAAATTGTAAATTTTCTTGAAGGAGAATAGTGAGGAATATCTTCTTCCTCTTATTTGTGTTAATTCACTTTTAAAGTGCCTGATATCTACGCCTTTCTCTGAATAATTGATTTAAAAAAATACAAAGTCACATTTTTCTCTCTAGTTATCTGAATCGTGGCATCAAAACACCAGGATCATTACTCTACTTAAAGTTATGTTAATTTTCTCCCCTGCTTAACTTATTCCGCGTTTATTCGATCCGGCACGCGATTAAATCCCTCCTTTACTTTTAATAGTATTAATCACGTAACTCAGATGTTACGCAACTTTCTGTATGTCTGTATATGCACGGAGAAAATTTTATAGTAAAATTACTTAGAAATTAGTAGAATCTTGTAGCCGAACCAGATCAACATTTTGTAATAATTGTTTATCCTTTTATTTTATATATGTGTATGTGTTATGTGTTATGTGTTATGTGTTTATATATAAATTAAATAATATATAATTAAAATTGTTAGCTACACGGAAAAAAAGATTTGCTAATATGGACAACTAAAAATATTAACTGCAGGAGCAAATTTTCTTGCTTTCATAGTAAAAGTTATTTAATTGTTCTCCGTGCGTTACTCATCAAAATAGTAAAAACTAAAACTGACTGTACACGCGATATTTTTTGACAAAGTCAAACTCGAAGTCAAGGGAGCTATTATGAAACTGTGTGGAAGGGATTTTGATCGAATAAATTTCCTAGAATGTTTCCCTAGGGAACACAACAGGAATTTAAGAAACAGCAAAATTATTCCAATCGATATCACCATTCCGAACAGTTCCACAGCTTTTTTTTGCGTGTAAAATTGAGGGCATGATCAATGCCTCGCGATCGTTCTGGGGCCCCTTTCTGGACGCACGACGAACGTCAGATGTGTCCCTTTAATTCCAAGTTTTACTTCTCTCACACCAGCATCACATTGTTTCAGCTGGAGAATCGGAAAGGCACATTTAACGTTCAATGCGTTGTCCAGAACGGACGCCCGCTCGTTTCCGGTCGAAACGGCCCGTGTAATCTATAGACATAGTATATATGGACTCCAAATTCCCTATGCACTGAGAGAAAAAAAATAGTTGGAATAACTATAATCTCACTATATTTTATAGTTCATTTTGGCCTCAAACATATATATTCATCTAAACATGAAAATATAGCAGAATGAACAAAGATTTATAGTCACCATTTTATTACTCTATGTGTATAGTGAAGCACACTTTAGGAATATAGTTACATGTACCTACATTTGCCAAATATTCCAATTGTATTGACTATATAAAATAGTTAATTTCTCTTACTATTCAATATTTACTACCTTACTATATTTTTTATTTCAAATAATTATAATTCTTGATAAAATTTTTACATGGGTCAGTTATACTATGTTTATATTATAAATATTACAAACATTATGGTGACATTTACTATAAAAATGATATTCTTAACTATAATCTTTTTACTATGCCGTTATAGTTCCAAATATAAATTTTTTTCTCAGAGTATTCTGTCGTCTAATAGAGTAAAGTCAACATCTAGAAAGAGAGCGAGAATAGAAGGGCTATAGTTTTCTTCCTATTTTGTCACTTTTTTATTGCGCGTGCGTCCAGTTCTCGTTTCCATAATATTATAGAGTACAACAACACCCCGACTAGACTGGCAAGTAAAAGTTTTACTTAAATCTTATTGCACACTTTGTCTGTACAGAAAGAGACAGAGAACAGAGGGGCTGTACATATTGGCTTCTCTTTTCTGACTGTATGCGGAGTCTATGTATATTATGTCTATGGTCTCTTTCTACATGTTGGCTTCACTTTTCTGGCCGTATGCGGGGTCCATGTATACTACGTCCATGGTGTAACCCTTCGCTCTCGTGCGCGATAAATTCAGCTCGCGCGTTTACACGGAAAACGCACGCTCGGCATTAATCAGCGACGCGTTAAAAGCCGTCCGGCCGAGAAGGGGGTTAATACTTTCATTCCTCGCGCCACAGAGAGAGTGAGAGAATGAGGGAGTGAGAGAGTGAGGGCGTGAGGGAGTGAGAGAGAGAGAAATATCGCGGCGAGGCATAAGCGCGCGTGCACGGGGTGAGAGCGCGCGGCGGTCCTCTTAATCGTCGATCAAATCGATCCCCGCCGTAAATCGTCCGATCGATCCGGGAACGCGGTTGAACGAGGAGGCGTGCCGGCGGCGGGAGAGTGCTCCGCATCTCCCTGATTCATCCGGTATCGTTGGTCCGGTACCGCGATTCGTTCCAGGCCGAGCGCGCGAGGATCGCGGAAGATCGCGCCTTAATCTCTGATGCGAGGGTGTTTTTTCTTTTCTCTTTCTCTCTCTCTCTCTTTTTTTTCGAGACACGCCCGTTCGTTCGTCGGTTCGTCCGTCCGTGAGAGATCATGTCGATAAGGTTTCCTACGCGCCTAATCCCGTCGCGACCGGCTGTGTCCAGATGGTATCGCGTCTTCGAGGCTCGCTTCCCTTCTCTTGCTTCCCTTTCCTCGCGACGTCCTCGAGGGTGGTCGCTCGGGGTGGAGATCTCCCTGACCTTTCGATCAATTCGCGATTAGACATCGAGGGCTGTCGTTCACGCTGTCACGACACTCTGGCACCTCGCGGCGTCCTCCGGAGGGTGAATATTTCTTACCCTTCGACCGGCATAGATCTTGTCTGGCCGTATTTCTTCTCGTCGATAAGTGAAAAACTGTAATCGATAACTCGTCGTTTCTCATCCTGACGCATTCGCGAATAAGACTAAAAATAATTTATTTTGTTTATGAACCTGCTTGTACTTTAATTTCTTTACTCCAGAAATGTTTCTTTAACTTCCGTAAGAGAATTAGAGTATAGGCGTAAGCGAAATAAATTATTTCTATTTCTTACTCCTACTCTTACTTCTTACATCAAGCTTACTCTACAGGGTATCCCGAATTTAAATGTCAACATTTCAGGAGGGTGTAGGGAATCGATAAACTAAGAAAAAAAGTTCTTTAGAGATATGCTCGTTTTTGTTTTGTTTTGGAGAAAATCGCAAAAAAAGACAAACGTAGTTTTCATTTTTGTACTTATTTATTACTTACTCATTCACACTTATTTATTCACGTTGATATCTACTTATTGTCTCTATATGCAACCGAAGCAGTAATTATAATTTTCTTATAATATTATTTAGTACAACGACAAAGATAAATGATTTAGTCCAAATATTTCATAATAAAAGAGAAGTTAGAGATATATTTGCATAAAATATTTATATAATTTTTAATGTAAATTATATTTATATAATTTTTAATGTAATTTTTAATGTAAATTTCTGCAACTTGTATGCAACATTAATCAATATTTGCGATAATATTGTATTATTGCAGATTTATTATATTGCAATATTGCTATAATATTGCGTTGCAATATTCCAAAAAGCGGACATTTTAACGTTGCTGCAACCCAAAAACAACGTTGCAGTAACATTTTGCAATAAAATCGCAATATTGCAAAATAACATTACTGCAATGTTGCTGCAACATTGCTGTGCTGTATGGGAATTCACTCGATGGCTTCTGATGAGTAACTGGCGAATTTACAGAAGAAAGGCAGAAATGTAAACAAACAAAGAAAGTTTTCACCGAATCACCAATATTAAAACGGAATATTATTCTTTTTGTGCGTGCGCGCGCGATTTTAATGACGATAATACTTTAGAAGTAGTACGAGAACGAAGCAACTACGTTTGTCTTTTTTTGCGATTTTCTCCAAAACGAAGTATATCTATAAAGAATTTTTTTTTCTTAGTTTATCGATCCTCTCCCGAAGTTTTGACATTTAAATTTGGAACACTCTGTATATATTGTAAATCAAGCCTTAGATGGAGTCCATTCTTATGTCAATGGACTCGCACGGATGATATTTTAAGCGTCACGCGCATCATTAATATCATTCTGTGTATAAAAGACGTTATGGTAGTATTCTAAAGGGATTTTATCGCGTCCTGCATCGAACAAACGCGGAATAAGTTAAGCAGAGGAGAAAATTAACATAACTTCAGGTAGAGTAATGACCCTGGTGTTTTGATGCCACGATTCAGATAACTAGAGGGAAAAACGTGACTTTGTATTTATTTGAATCAATTATTCGGAGGAAGGCGTAGGTTTCAGGCACTTTAAAAGTGGATTAATACAAATAAGAGAAAGAAGATATTCCTCACTATTCTCCTTCAGGAAAATTTACAATTTACTTTTTCGAAATCAAATATAAATATCTTTTTCTTTTTTTATAAAAGTTTGAAGAATCTAAAAAAGTGTTTTAAGGATAAAAAATTTTACTCCAAAATTTGGGGATTGTGAAATTTAGGGGTGCTTTGCCCCCCGGCCTTCTGACGTAATATCGACAAATGCATCACACTGTGCTAATGACCTTGGCTTATTAGATTTGGTTTCCGGGTTTGAGCCGCGTGGATTCTTCTTTGTTTGTTTTTCTGTGAGAATCCACGCGGCTCAAATCCGGAAACCAAATCTAATATGCATGGACACCGTGAAAGCCTAAAATATCGGACCTTAGCTTAGTATAAGAATAATATAAAAATTATCAAAATTTTCTAAGTAGTGTATAAGAGTTATATTTAGAAAATGCTTTTCAAACTTTAACATCAGAGGCGAATATCTCAGCAAGGATACGTTGTAGAAAAAAATTTTATACGAACATATGAGGTTATTCTTACCTGATCTGTGTACGCCCCTAAGAGATTGCCCTTTTACTGAAACGCCCTGCGATAGAATCGAGTCGTTGATACATACTTTTTTCTGTTTGTTTTCATCAACATGAATATTTCGAAAAGTGATTCATATTCATGTCAGTTTTTTGCAGTAATCGTTTATCGTCAAGCCTTATTATTCACGTTATTTAAGAAACCGCAGAAAAGGAGCTTAATTAATTGATTGAGCATTTATTTGCTCCTTGATCTGAATCATTATATGCGTAAGAGCGACGTTAATGGAATCGACCGCGACTACTCGTTCGCGAGATAATTGTCTTTCTCCGGTTAGACCGCACTCTCGAAAGAATTCCGATCGAGAATCTTTTCACTACCCGCTAGTCTGTCTGCGAAGTCGGCGTTTATGTCTTTTTCATTTTTCATTTTCGACACGCGCGGTCTATGGACCGGATTGAGTCTGCGGCTGCTTATTCAGGTCGTCCAGGTATCTTTCTCGGCTGTTCATTGTAAAAGTACACGCGAGTCGGCCGTTTTCCATGCATCTACATATATTCATATGGTATCACGCACTTCGTCTCCGTAGCGTCTTTTCACGGGAAAAGATCTCTGAAGCACGATTACTCGTGATTATACTTGAAAAGCATCCAGCGTGCGTCATTGATCCAGCAATAAGTCGCATAACTCGGATCTGTGATTTCACCACTGAATTTCTCGATTCAAATGTGCAAACACTGCACGAAGCGCGAAAAGGCAGATCACGCATGCATTACACGGAATTACGCACGAGTCTCCTAATTCGCGAAATAAAGTTGGCCTGTCGTGACAAGATATCGCAATGGTCGTGGAAGTTATGGGTCTTATTATACAGGGTTGGCAAAAAGTCCGGAAACGGTCAAATATCTCGAAAAGGATCAATTGTAGCGAAAAATATGTAAGTAGCAAAGTTGTAGAGCTTAATAAAATGTACCTAATGATGGCTAAAAATTTGACTTTGGGTGGAGACGAAGGTCATACGAAGGTCAAATTGAATTTTTTAAATTGGACCCCCACTTTTTATTACATATTCTTGTAGCTTATTTCAAGGGCTTTCCAAAAATCTATAATAAAATATTTTTTTATTAAGCACATTTAGAGTTATGAGGCTTGAAAGGATTTTGGTCTTTAACTGTTTCTGTTTCGTAAAAACGTATTACTGTCTTCTGAACGGTGGATTTAGAAATAAAATTGCGATTAGGATATGCAGCATTGAATGTGTAGATCAGTTACTTCTTCGTATGATCTAATATGGTTTCTAAATTTTTGATAAAGAAACAGCATTATTTTTTCTTTTTCGGTCAATATTTTCGAAAAAGAAATTTGAAATTGTAATTGGAAAAAGAAGGAGAAAAGACAGAGTGAGATACGAGAGAGCGCGACTCGTTTTTTAAAATACAAAGATCGAGAAGCGTTATCGTGATGCGCGGATATGCGCGAGTTTCGACTGAGTACGTGTGATATTACGTAGTGAATGAATAATCGCGTTTGATGAGAGCGAATGAACAACTAAGCCGGTCATATCGTCTAGCTCGAGACACGAAAAACAAAGTTATTCTTGTTTTTTTCCTGTGTTTATGTTTTTTAGGCTCCCAGCCTAGTTGTTCATTCGCTCGCATCGAACGCGGTTATTCATTCACGACGTAATATCACACGTACTCAGTCAAAACTCGCGCATACCCGCAATTCACGATAACGCTTCTCGATCTTTGTATTTTAAAAACGAGTCGTGCTCTCTTGCATCTTACTCTTTGTCTTTTCCCTTTCTTTTTCCAACTACAATTTCAAATTTCTTTTTTAAAAATGTTAACCGATAAAGAAAAGATAATGCTGTTTCTTTATCGAAAATTTGGAGACCATATTAGGTTATACAAAGAAGTAACTAATCTACACATTCAATGCTGCATATCCTGATCGCAATTTTATTTCTAAATCCACTGTTCAGAAGACAGTGATACGTTTTTACGAAACAGAAACAGTTAAAGACCAAAATCCTTTCAAGCCTCATAACTCTAAATATGCCTAATAAAAAAATACTTTATTATAGGTTTTTGGAAAGCCCTTAAAATAAGCTACAAGAATATGTAATAAAAAGTGGGGGCTCCAATTAAAAAAATTCAATTTGACCTTTGTATGATCTTCGTCCTCCACTCAAAGTCAAATTTTTAGCTATTATTAGGTACATTTTATTAAGCCCTACAACTTTGCTACTTACATATTTTTCGCTACAGTTGATCCTTTTCGAGATATTTGACCGTTTCCGGACTTTTTGCCAACCCTGTATAACCAACTTCAAAAAGGAGACTTTTCGGCTTGTATGTACACGGGAAAAAAATTTGCTAATATATGGACAACTAAAAATATTAACTGCAGGAGCAAATTTTCTTGCTTTTATAGCAAAGTTATTTAGTTGTGATAGCTAATATATTAGCAAATCTTTTAGCTATCACAACTAAATAACTTTGCTATGAAAGCAAGAAAATTTGCTTCTGCAGTTAATAATTTTAATTGTTCATATATTAGAAAATCTTTTTTTTCCGTATATGTATGTTTATTTCTATGCTCCCTTATTAAGCATTGGAGATGTTGAGATGAAACTTTCCGTTCTTGTTCAGTTTGTTAGCTGCGTGATTTTTAGATTATCCGGATTTAACCTGTGGAAATTGGGTCCATTATTTCCTTAAGAACAACTAGAGATACAAGACGTAACTGACGTGTCTTTAACCGACTTCAAGAAGAAGAACCGTTTTAATAGAAAATCAAATTCTTAGTCAATAAAAAGCACAATAAAGAACATTTTTAGCAAACAATAAACCACCTTCGAAAACTCTTAAAAACCAAAGTATCGCGCGAGTTTTACGTAGTTTGTAGTGGGGGGAGGAACTTTCTGTTTAGTTTGACGAGTTCTACCCGCACACAACGGGTGTGCCGTGAATAGTCAGACTTTGTATAAACTTGAAACAAGTAACGTTTATTTGAGTGCAATATGCAATTTTCTGTATGTGGGATTGTAAGTAGGAATAATGGTTCAAACTTATTTCATACTTTTAATGTTTTCGAGGTGGTTTATTTTTTTTTATTGATTATAATATCGTGCATAGAGCTGTCGTGTGCTTTTTAATCGGTTTTACACACATGTATCGCCAAGTCGAATATTCCCAAGAAGACCGACATTGTAAATTAGTATGTAAAGTAGTGCACACGGTTATTACTGCAGTTTTCCTACTATTACCATAATATACCACATGAATTATTTATCACGTTCGTAATGTAAAATTCTGATTCATGTTTTTTTGCACAATACGATTATGCCACGCTCCTTTCGCATAGCATGTGTTAGCTATATCTCACTCGGGTTTAACACTTCTTAAATAGATTCTCGTTTTACATTATCAAGAGCGAGAACGTCACAGCGTGACGTGTGTCACAGCCGTTTTAATCAGGGACTGCACAAAAACATTAAACTTCTCGATTAGTTTTGAAATAACAAGTTTTTGTATTTGCATCTTTTGTTCCAAGAGAACAGTTATAAAAGAAGGTCAGTTTTACTAAAATTGTTATTCGTGAAATTTTGAATAGGAAACTTTTGTTTTCTCGGGAGTAGACAAAAGTTACAGATAAACAGATGAACTTGTATTTTACTTTGGAAAAGTAAAAGATGATTAAGCAGGTTTCCCGTTAATATTATACCAGGTTTATGCTTGCGACGAAACAATGACCCTTTAAACAGGTAAATATATAACTCAGGCAGTAACGTAACGTGATTTTCATTTTTCAATTTTTGGTCAGTCATTACGACAATTATTCTTCCATAATCATGTAATAATGACGTAAAAATGACAGGAATAAGTCATAGTCCATAGACGTCATAGTGAAACGTGAAAATGTCATGTCACATTAATCTTATTAGTTAGTCTGCAAATTGATGTTGTTATTACATTATAATATTCACACATCTTAAACGTCAGTTACTATCAGGTACACAATATCTAGGATCGGTAATCATACCATTTATCAACGTAATTAATGTTTGCTTATGTCTTCAAATTTCTTGTTATTTCTTGTTCGTAAGATAAACTCGAGATATAAAGAATTGTAACCTGCTTTATTCCGCTATGTCTATCAACTCAACGCGGAAAGGAAATAAGGTTTGACTTAAAAGTCAAAAGTTCATAAATGATTTTGATTTTTAAGAGTTAATGGTTTTATTCACAATCACTAGTTTCAATTATGGACAACGAATGGCGTCTTCTGCGCGCATTTCATTCGCGGTGATCTGCAATTCATCGGCTACTACCTCACGAGCTAACAACATTCTCACGATGTGAGACGCGAGAGTGAGAGAGAGAGAGAGAGAGAGAGAGAGAGTGCGAGTAAAGAAGAAGAAAAATAGAAATAGAAAATCGTATGGAACGGAGCGATTTCGATTCCTAAGCCCACCCGACGGTCCTCGACACAGCCGAACATATTATTTTCTCGTTCGCGGTGGCCCGATATCCGATCGGCATCATCGGCCCGGCCCCGATTGGTGCCGCTTGGATTTTAACCCGTCCCACAGCTCGGCTGCGCGTCCACACGGCCGTCCAATCGCCGCGCCGGCTGATAAGGGAGGCCATAACTAGCGTGATTTGTTAATCAGTCGGCCGGCGACTGAATGAAAATCGCCGCCACGGACGGACTTAGTCGCCGCTCGGCTAGATCCTCGATCGGCTCTGTCTCGCGAGTTCATCCGCCCGTCCGGCGAGACGTCATGGACCGGAAGTGACCGCGCGCTCTCGATCACCAGGACCTCTGGACGACTCGAGCGTTCGTTCTTTTTGTCTTTTTTTGTAATTTCTTTCGATTTTTCTTCCGTGAAGAGAGGCGTCCACACGCTTATCGCGTTACGATAGCGCGGTGAAAACTTGGGGCGCAGATCGAAGGATCCGGTCCGGTTAAGCTCCGGACAATTGGCGAGGATCAGTAACAGAGAGCGTGATCGTCGCAATAAATCGATCAGAACGAGTCCACGTCGCGTTTTGATTTGCAACGCTTGTGCAATCTGACCGAGAGTATTGTTTAGTGGATTCGCGCGACGGATCGCGAGGGAATTTCCAGTGGTATATATCTTGTGACTTGGAAGAGGGTCGTGTCGAGGGGACTGACAGTAGTGAAACGGGAGGTCGTGAAAATATCCTTCGTGGTGAAGTGCTTGTGCCATCCCCTGTAGCAATATATATACGGATACCTGTCTCGCGGGAGTTCGGATAAGAAGATATAACATCACGTAAGGGGCTGAATGACAGAGAGAGAAAGAGAGAGAGAGAGAGAGAGAGAGAGAGAGAAATATCAAGCAATAATATAAAATATTTGTCAAATAAGGATATGTATGAATAATAATTGTGTTGCACAAATTTATACGATTTCATGAAGCAACGATATCTACAGATAAATACTTAATCGGAATTAAAGGCAACGGATGATATGGACGATACTTTATGTAAACAATTTTATCTTATTGAGATATGACAAATCAGAAGTGCGTAAGCCGCTGTGGAAACCGAGAATCGTGCGCGAATCAGTCAAACGCGAGCACAATCATAATCATGAGGATCGAGAGTTTCGAGGACTCGACAATTTTGTGCGACAAGAACTGCAAATTTGGATCAATGGTTGCGAATTTGAATCGAGAGACGTATCTGTGTAACACGCCGATCGCTCTTCGTGTCGCATTCTGTGGCACTTTGCGAAACGCAATTGTTGTTTACGTCTTGTAGTTCCTCGAGTCGGAATGTTGATCCTACTTTCGATCTCAATATTCCATTTAATCTCTATTTTAATACACTGAAGCCTGTATCAACCTCTTTTGATTCTATATAATCTACCAGCTTTGCTGAGAGGTCCTCTTTGGGACCTACAAGTGGCATTTTGTGCATTTTCTGTCCATTTAAAGGCGCTAAGCAAACTTTCAGTCTTTATGTGTATTACACATACACTATTCCTTCAGAATATACAGATGTTAGAAAGCTCAGAGGAGCAAAGTAGGACTAGAATTTTGAGTTGGGAGGTCTCTTCCAGGAGCAAAACTAAAGATAGATTTCTAATATATCTAGATATTTAATTAGATTTCTAACTTCTTGTACAGCACGTTTACATTCTACGATATGACTTCTCAATCACACACTGTTGCCCTTGTTGTTTATAAATTTAAGATAATATACTTCTCGATAAATTTGAGATAACTTATCGCTATTTAACCGCTCGAAATTTGGTATTTTTAATGCATATCACGCGATGAAAATTATTTTAACTGGAGATATCTGTCAAAACCGACGCAAAAGTGGAAATAATGACACTTAACATTTACTTTAGAAATTTAAGATAGTTACATTGAGTGCCGTACTATTCATGCCACTTTATTCATATATTCGTTTATAGAGATGTAAAGATAACAAAAATGCATATATTTATATGTATTTCAAGAGTATTACTATAAAAATTATAAACTTATGGAATTACGAATTATAAAAGAGTTATGAATACACGCTATATTTAGAGAAAAAATAATCAACAATTTCAAAATTTATACTGAATTTATACTGAATATTAATTTATGTCTGAATATTATAGTTTATAATTAATATCATAGTAATTTAATATCACTTTAATATCATAATAGTTACCAATGTAGAAAATATAAAAAATCAAAGTAAACGTAGACTACGTTAATCTCAAGGATCAAGTATAAGAAGCGCCAACTTTAATTGCAAATATCTCAGCTCTCGAATAGCCAATCTTTTTTTAGTCGCACGAGCAGTTAGATAATATTTACGTATGCAGTGCGGATTCCATCAAATTTTTGCGAAACTCGTTTCACGATACAATTATCTTAAAAATTAACAAACAAATTGCAGACGACGAAGAGTGAGGAGCGAAGTTTCGTACACAAACGTCATCTTGCGGCGCATTAGTTATTGACACGATATCCTCGGAATATCGCGGAAAATCTCGAGCGGTTTTTCCTGAATAACACAAACGGACTCCATCGATGTGCGCGAATGTCATAATGTCGGTCCCGCGCAAATTCTAGCTGCGTCAGCAGAGTCGCGACTACCACGTGACGCGAACGTACCGAGATGACTGCTTCTCGTTTGCCTCATTATTAGACGAACTAATCCCGTGTTGTAAATAATTACACGTAAGCAGTTTCTCCTGCCGCGGCTATTACGATGACGAGAGTTTCGCAATGCGCCGCATAATAACTCGACTAGTTTTCACGTCTACTTAATATGTCACTTTTCATTTAAACATATGTTCGAGGTCGCGTCTGGACGATGTTTGGCCGACGCGGTGATCCATTTCACGAAAATATTATTATTAAAAAAAAAGAAACATTTAAAGAAATATAATCTTATTATTAGAGGACATTCTCTTATACAGGGTGCCCTAGAACAACCTTCGAAGCTTTCGTGGAGGCATAGTACGGATTGAGATGAACATAAAAGTTCTATACCGTTTTGCGATATTCGCAATAATTCTCGAGATATTAATTAAAGAAGGTTTGTGAATCACGCGAGATATGGTAGATGAGCTGTAGTGGCGACATTTGCCATCGTATGCTTGTACATTAGGTTAAACTGAAAAAAAAAGTCTTCTACCATTTTTCTAATAACTTCATAGATTTTTAATTATTAATTAAAAAAGATTGGCAGATGATCGCTCGCGTTAATATATTAATATTATTTAATTAATAATTCCTAATCTAATTGATAATTAACATAGTTCCCGTATAATCCGTTAAAGATGTTAGTGACTGACATCTGTTTGACTATGTAAATGAACCGAATATGTATATATACACACACATACACAACCCAGACAGTACAAATGTCCAAAATCGAGTCATAAGACGTCTTTAGGACATTTTTAAAACAATACTTTACCCCTTGTTCACAAACCTGCTTTAATTCTTAAGCCGTAAGAAATTGACCAACCACAGTTGATTATTTTTAAAATAATCGACTGTGATTAGTCAATTTATTACGGCTTAAAGATTAAAGCAAGATTGTGGACAAGGGGTTATAAACTTGTCTTAAAGATGTCTTCAAGATATTTTAAAAACGTCTTATGACCCGATTTTGGATATTGCTGTTTGGAACACTAGATATGTACGCGTGCACACACATTAATATGAAGCTATCTTACTAGGCCGCGTTGCGGCTCAAGCGCTTCTCCTTTTACCATTCAGCGCGTGCTTTTTCATAATTTTTTACAATTAATTTCTCGACTATTACTGCGAATATCGTAAATCGGTATAGGACTTTTGTATTCATCTCAACCCGTTCTACGTTCCCACGAAAAATACGGAGGAGAGTCTGGGACAATTTAAAGAATAAACTCTTCTGGAATTTCGAGAATTTTGCTAAGAGGATGAAATTATATCTTTTGGATAACCTGCGATCAGAACTGCACGGTCAGGATTTGCTGAACATGTCGGTCTCCTAAAATAAGAATCTTGTAATGCGAGACTATTCGGGAATTGAGTTTTCACGAGCGGTGTGTGAATGAAGAAAGAAAGTTATGTCTTTTCAAAGAGAAAAGTTAGATTTATTTCAGACTTTTCGATCCATAGAGAAAGCTTTCTGAGATAACCCATATAAAACGGTATTTTTCTTCAGATTTTTCCTTTCTCAGATCTTACATCTTCACGAGAAGATCACATTGTCATTTCGTGACTTTTTATTTCAAATTAGTCTTATAGTGCTCAACTTTCTCATAACTCTCTGATATTGTTTGTCACGTAAATGAAGTTTGCAATAATAACACGTCTCTAGAAGCAGAAAAGCGTGACGTTACGGTTCGATGTTGACGGAGAGAACTCATCAGTGCGCTCTTTACGCGCAAATAATGCATAGATTTTGAAGAATTCTAATTACGCCGTCGTCGCTCTCGAAGTAAGATTTCGGTCACGCGGCGCACGTCACTTCGCGGAAGGAATTGCAACGCGAAATTGCTCGCGCAGCCGCGCGAGCTACGAGGCAACTTATGCATCGCATGTCGCGCGCCGTATAATTAAGCCGCGATATTTCCACCGAATACAAAACATGCAATTATCTCATCTGGATTACGGCCGTGCTCTTTAATACCGAAACCTTACGTACATTGTGCGGCGGCTTGAGATGCGCCAGAGCCGCTGCAATTTTTCGTTTCTCCGTTTCTGGAGCGCCAAGAGCGGAAAGACGCTCATGTATGTAATTATAGATGAATCAATTGTCTGATTGACTTTTAATTTGGCACAAATATTCCTGACAAGATTATCTTAAGAAAATTGTTCATAATTTATAATTGTGTTGAAGAAAATTAGTGATTTTTAATGTTTTCTATGATGCTTTAAGCTGACGTGACTTCTTAAGGGGTTACAGAACTTTGGCAGGAGTAAATTTAGACTTGTGTGAACTTGGCACACCATATTTAAAAATGTGACATTTTTTTTAGAGTTCTGATACTCTCTTAAAAAGTTCTAGAGCTCTATGCAACAATTTTAAATAGTTCCGGTCATTAAATACAAAAAAAATAGACTTTTAAAAAAAGGTGCGCTAAGTTCACGCAGCGCACCTAATCAGTAAAATCAACTATTTCTTTAGAATTCCGGTTTGTTTTACAATAGTTCTAGAGTTCTATATCATATATAACAATAGTTCTACTAATTAAAAGCGAAAAGTCGATTTGCGAAGACCTAATTCACAAAATGTGAAATACCGACAACAAAATAAGAGAGATTAACACTATTTCGCGAATTCTGCATATTTGAAAATATTTTCAACATTCACTTGTAATCAGGGAATGAAAATATAAAGAGTTTTATGCGATAGCAGAAATAATTTCTTCATAAAAAATTATAAAGTGTTCGAGGTCGCGTAACTTTAGCAGCAGGAGGGGTGCGCCAGCCGCACTTTGAGAGTTCCATTGGTTTAAAAATATTTTTAACGTTCACTTATGATCAGAAAACGAATGTCCAAAGAGTTCTGCGCGACAGCAGTAATAATTTATTTATAAAAAATCATATAGTATTCGAGGTCGCGTACATTTACGAGCAGGTGGGGTGCGCTACATGCGCTTTGAGAGTTCTGTCGGTTTAAAAATATTTTCAACGTTCACTTGTAATCAGGGAATGAAAGTATAAAGAGTTCTGCGCGATTGCGGTAATAAATTATTTATAAAAAATTATATAGTGTCCGAGGTCGCGTAAATGTACCAGCAGCTGGGGTGCGCTAGCCGCAGTTTAAGAGTTCCATTGGTTTAAAAATATTTTTGACATTCAATTATGATCAAGGAATGAACATCTGAAAAGTTCTGTGCCATAGCTGTAATAATTTATTAATAAAAAATTATACAGTGACCCAAGCCGCGTAACTGTAACAACAGGTGGGGTGTGCCAGCGGCACTTTGACAGTTCTGTCGGCTTAAAAATATTTTCAATGTTCACTTGTGATGAAGGAATGAATAGTCAAAGAGCTCTTTGCGATTGCGGTAAAAACAATTTATTTAAAAAAAATTATTATATTGTTCACGAAGTCGTAACAGTGGTTGTAAGGTACGCTACCCACACTTTGAGAGTTCTGTTTGTTTAAAAATATTTTTAACATTTTTTTTGTTTTTTTCTTTTGTTTTTTGTTTCTTGTTTTTTTTTGTTTTTGTTTTTTTTTCAATTATTATTTTCAATGTTTTAATTCTATTGTTTTATATAAATGAGGATATGGGGAATGATTTTAAAATTGGAATGGAAATGAAATGTAAAGGAATTCGTTTACGTGATAAATTGTCGTATTCGTACCACTTCAAACTTGTGTATACAATTCCTGTGTAGTGTCCTTTAACGGCGGTATGCTTTATGTACCTAATCGCCCCAACTAAATTATAAAATTGGCCCCCAACTTCAATGCGTTTACTTGTTGCATTAAGCTTCATGTCATTTAGGGGCACTTTTGTATAATTATTATCCGTCAAAATGCTCATGTCGATAAGAATATGAGCGTGTGAGGAGAAACGTCCCCTCCATGCGCCTTCTGATAGACGGAGGATGCAAGCATGTTTTCGAGGCACCATAAATTATTACAGCTATGGCACAGAACTTTTCGGATGTTCATTCCTTGATCATAATTGAATGTCAAAAATATTTTCAAACCATCAGAACTCTCAAACTGCGGCTAACGCACCCCAGCTGCTGGTACATTTACGCGATCTCGGACACTATATAATTTTTTATAAATAATTTATTACCGCAATCGCGCAGAACTCTTTATATTTTAATTCCCTGATTACAAGTGAACGTTGAAAATATTTTTAAACCGACAGAACTCTCAAAGCGCAGGTAGCGCACCTCACCTGCTCGTAAATGTACGCGACCTCGAATACTATATGATTTTTTATAAATAAATTATTACAGCTGTCGCGCAGAACTCTTTGGACATTCGTTTTCTGATCATAAGTGAACGTTAAAAATATTTTTAAACCAATGGAACTCTCAAAGTGCGGCTGGC
>NW_022639459.1:1966611-1969939 GCF_010583005.1 Odontomachus brunneus
GCGACCTCGAACACTTTATAATTTTTTATGAAGAAATTATTTCTGCTATCGCATAAAACTCTTTATATTTTCATTCCCTGATTACAAGTGAATGTTGAAAATATTTTCAAATATGCAGAACTCGCGAAATTGTGTTAATCTCTCTTATTTTGTTGTCGGTATTTCACATTTTGTGAATTAGGTCTTCGCAAATCGACTTTTCGCTTTTAATTAGTAAAACTATTGTTATATATGATATAGAACTCTAGAACTATTGTAAAACAAACCGGAACTCTAAAGAAATAGTTGATTTTACTGATTAGGTGCGCTGCGTGAACTTAGCGCACCTTTTTTTAAGTCTATTTTTTTGTATTTAATGACCGGAACTATTTAAAATTGTTATATAGAGCTCTAGAACTTTTCAAGAGAGTATCAGAACCCTAAAAAAAATGTCACATTTTTAAATATGGTGTGCCAAGTTCACACAAGTTAAATTTAGATAGAAGCAATTTTAGTAGTCCGGGAATAGGTTGTCACTATTACGAAAATTATAATAAAACATAGTCAAAATGACTAAACATGATAACTCTTATAAGTAAACCTACCAAAAAGTTTCACTCCGATTTCTTTCTAATTTGGCAGAAATGTAGAAGTATAAAAATATTTAGGTCATGCTTTTTCATTTTGGCCCACTTTGATTTTCACGGGTAGTTTATAGCTTTTCAATGTTCTCACTCCTATCATCAACAAGTGCAACAAAAATACATAAGAAATTGAATACAAGATATAGCCGTTTTTGGTTTGCTGATTATAAATATGAAGTCACATGTAAAATTATTTGTATAAATAATAAAATGTTTAAGCAAAATATGTAAAAAATTGAAAAAATTATTTATACAAATAATTTCTCAGTTTGGTCGAGATTGGAGTCATTTTGACTAATTTAGCACAGATTTGAAATATTTTGGTTGGAATCTCGGCTAAAGAAATTTAGAATGGTTCGTGTCTTAGCTATGCCGATTTTGTTAAAATTTTAATTAAAATTGCCGGATTTCTTTCTCTATCTATCTATCTATCTATCTATCTATTTATCTCTCGATTTGGCCGAGATTCGAACCATTTTTGACTAATTTAGGGCAAATTTAAAATATTTCGGTTGGAATCTTGGCTAAAGAAATTTAGAATGATTCGTGTGTCAGCTATGCTGATTTTGTTAAAATTATTTAACTATATCTTGTATTCAATTTTATTTCTTATACATTTTTATTGTACTTGTTGATAATAGTGAGAACATTAAAAAGCTATAAATTGGCCGTGAAACTCAAAGTGGGCCAAAATAAAAAAATATGACCTAAATATTTTTTGTACTTCTATATTTGTGCCAAATTAGAAAGAAATCGAAGTGTACCTTTTGGATAGGTTTACTTTTTGGATAGGTTTACTTTTTGTTAGTACATTTATGATCGTTTTTACTGTTTTATTATAATTTTCATAATAGTGACAGTCTATTCCCGGATTACTAAAAAGTTGCATTGTGATTTTTACTATATTTTCTCCGTATAAATTTCTAATATCTAATATCTAATATTCTAAAATAGATCGGTTCATCAGTAGACGAATCTATTTATCTGTTAGATAGATAGTTTAGTATTCTTCTATTCTAATATAGATAGATATTCTAGTATTCTTCTATTCTAATATAAATAGATTTCTCAGTATAAGATAGTTCGCGCTTGAAAAGAATTGTCGACGGAATCGAAGATCCATTGGACGAGCGATATGAACTGTCAGTTTTGTTGGCTTGCGTGTTTCTATTCCCGCAGAAAGAGCGGCGGACACGCCATGTGGTTGGTCCCACGGGCATGCGGGATCTATTTTGATCGCCGTCACACGCAAATCGCGCGCGTGTCGCGAAAAAGTGCGACAAGTTTTTGCGGAAACCTCATATTTCCATCATTCCGCGCGAGCGCCTTCGATATAATTAGCGATTATCTTGTACTTGGCCGTGGCGCGCGCGTGACTCTTCCAGGAAAACCTGTTTCGCGTCTCTCTTCTCTCTCTTCCTGATATTAATTAATTAAGGAAGACATGCTGACTGACGCGTCGTCCTTCCGGGCTCGCGGGAATCGCCGGGCAGGAGCGAAGGACGACGGACGATGTTAAATGTTAATGTACTATCGTCGGGGATTAGCATATCTTGTTAAATATCTCATGTCGTCGTTTTCTTAAGTGTTTTTCACGTACACGCGGACAGCGTATTAGTTTTCCTTTGCATGTAAATTCCTTTCATTTGATTTCACTATATTTCTAGTAATGTGCAGGAGAATAGACTGTCGGTAAGATGTCTATCTTGCTGAGAAACATACTATAAATTTCACTAGAAATATGGCAAGTTTTGTCTCTAAAATATAAACGCATATAACATGACAGGATACGTCGGAAGGAAAGATTACGTGTCCATAAAATGACACTTGTGATTGATTGAGCATATCTGTAAAGTATTCCGAAAACCTTCTTTTTCGACAATTAATAAGCAGGCGTAAAAATTAATATGAAAAATTCAACAAATTCAGAAAAAAGGCTTTTAAATTAAAATAGAAGTAAAAGGACAATATAAGTCTAATATTTCAGTTGTTGTACGCTAATAGTTTATTATGATTAACAAAATTTAATTGAGATGTCGGAATATTGATTGAATGAAATGATAATTTTGTGATTTTTGTTCATTTATTTTAATTTTGTACTTTCGACTGAGGATGATTACAAAAAATGGTCAAAACGTCCCGATCATTTTAATTAAATTTTGTTAACCATAATAAACTATTAGCGTACAACTGCAAAACTAGATTCATATTATCTCCTTTTGCCTCTATCAGTTTTAACATGACAAAATCATTAGAAAAGGTAGGCCAAGAGGAAAGATCGCGTTAATTTATTGATTATTAGAACGGAAGGAAAGTTTTCGGGATACTTTTCGCAAACGTGCTCGATCGGTCCCAAGGCTCGCTTTATGGACATATTCTCCCATTTCCGCGTGCTTCGTGAGAATTTCGAGCATGCGTTTTTTCGCTTCTGACGTCATCGGTCGAGAGTCCGGGAGCCTTAAGCTCGTTCTCAGTCGCGGAACAGAAAGCCGATGGGCTCAGTTTTGTCGTCCCACTGTTAACACGATTAAGGGGGGAAATCCAATTAGAACTTTCAAAAAATCGAATTTTTTTTTTTTGCATAAAATGTTTATTTAACATTGTAAGAATATGTTCCCAACGTTTTAAATCGAAATTCGCAGCCGTTCGGAAGTTATGGCCTCCGAGCGCAACAAATCTCTTGAGCAGCGTCGAGGCTCTAATAG
>NW_022639459.1:1969949-1972623 GCF_010583005.1 Odontomachus brunneus
GAGAAACGTCCCCTCCATGCGCCTTCTGATAGACGGAGGATGCAAGCATGTTTTCGAGGCACCATAAATTATTACAGCTATGGCACAGAACTTTTCGGATGTTCATTCCTTGATCATAATTGAATGTCAAAAATATTTTCAAACCATCAGAACTCTCAAACTGCGGCTAACGCACCCCAGCTGCTGGTACATTTACGCGATCTCGGACACTATATAATTTTTTATAAATAATTTATTACCGCAATCGCGCAGAACTCTTTATATTTTCATTCCCTGATTACAAGTGAATGTTGAAAATATTTTCAAATATGCAGAACTCGCGAAATTGTGTTAATCTCTCTTATTTTGTTGTCGGTATTTCACATTTTGTGAATTAGGTCTTCGCAAATCGACTTTTCGCTTTTAATTAGTAAAACTATTGTTATATATGATATAGAACTCTAGAACTATTGTAAAACAAACCGGAACTCTAAAGAAATAGTTGATTTTACTGATTAGGTGCGCTGCGTGAACTTAGCGCACCTTTTTTTAAGTCTATTTTTTTGTATTTAATGACCGGAACTATTTAAAATTGTTATATAGAGCTCTAGAACTTTTCAAGAGAGTATCAGAACCCTAAAAAAAATGTCACATTTTTAAATATGGTGTGCCAAGTTCACACAAGTTAAATTTAGATAGAAGCAATTTTAGTAGTCCGGGAATAGGTTGTCACTATTACGAAAATTATAATAAAACATAGTCAAAATGACTAAACATGATAACTCTTATAAGTAAACCTACCAAAAAGTTTCACTCCGATTTCTTTCTAATTTGGCAGAAATGTAGAAGTATAAAAATATTTAGGTCATGCTTTTTCATTTTGGCCCACTTTGATTTTCACGGGTAGTTTATAGCTTTTCAATGTTCTCACTCCTATCATCAACAAGTGCAACAAAAATACATAAGAAATTGAATACAAGATATAGCCGTTTTTGGTTTGCTGATTATAAATATGAAGTCACATGTAAAATTATTTGTATAAATAATAAAATGTTTAAGCAAAATATGTAAAAAATTGAAAAAATTATTTATACAAATAATTTCTCAGTTTGGTCGAGATTGGAGTCATTTTGACTAATTTAGCACAGATTTGAAATATTTTGGTTGGAATCTCGGCTAAAGAAATTTAGAATGGTTCGTGTCTTAGCTATGCCGATTTTGTTAAAATTTTAATTAAAATTGCCGGATTTCTTTCTCTATCTATCTATCTATCTATCTATCTATTTATCTCTCGATTTGGCCGAGATTCGAACCATTTTTGACTAATTTAGGGCAAATTTAAAATATTTCGGTTGGAATCTTGGCTAAAGAAATTTAGAATGATTCGTGTGTCAGCTATGCTGATTTTGTTAAAATTATTTAACTATATCTTGTATTCAATTTTATTTCTTATACATTTTTATTGTACTTGTTGATAATAGTGAGAACATTAAAAAGCTATAAATTGGCCGTGAAACTCAAAGTGGGCCAAAATAAAAAAATATGACCTAAATATTTTTTGTACTTCTATATTTGTGCCAAATTAGAAAGAAATCGAAGTGTACCTTTTGGATAGGTTTACTTTTTGGATAGGTTTACTTTTTGTTAGTACATTTATGATCGTTTTTACTGTTTTATTATAATTTTCATAATAGTGACAGTCTATTCCCGGATTACTAAAAAGTTGCATTGTGATTTTTACTATATTTTCTCCGTATAAATTTCTAATATCTAATATCTAATATTCTAAAATAGATCGGTTCATCAGTAGACGAATCTATTTATCTGTTAGATAGATAGTTTAGTATTCTTCTATTCTAATATAGATAGATATTCTAGTATTCTTCTATTCTAATATAAATAGATTTCTCAGTATAAGATAGTTCGCGCTTGAAAAGAATTGTCGACGGAATCGAAGATCCATTGGACGAGCGATATGAACTGTCAGTTTTGTTGGCTTGCGTGTTTCTATTCCCGCAGAAAGAGCGGCGGACACGCCATGTGGTTGGTCCCACGGGCATGCGGGATCTATTTTGATCGCCGTCACACGCAAATCGCGCGCGTGTCGCGAAAAAGTGCGACAAGTTTTTGCGGAAACCTCATATTTCCATCATTCCGCGCGAGCGCCTTCGATATAATTAGCGATTATCTTGTACTTGGCCGTGGCGCGCGCGTGACTCTTCCAGGAAAACCTGTTTCGCGTCTCTCTTCTCTCTCTTCCTGATATTAATTAATTAAGGAAGACATGCTGACTGACGCGTCGTCCTTCCGGGCTCGCGGGAATCGCCGGGCAGGAGCGAAGGACGACGGACGATGTTAAATGTTAATGTACTATCGTCGGGGATTAGCATATCTTGTTAAATATCTCATGTCGTCGTTTTCTTAAGTGTTTTTCACGTACACGCGGACAGCGTATTAGTTTTCCTTTGCATGTAAATTCCTTTCATTTGATTTCACTATATTTCTAGTAATGTGCAGGAGAATAGACTGTCGGTAAGATGTCTATCTTGCTGAGAAACATACTATAAATTTCACTAGAAATATGGCAAGTTTTGTCTCTAAAATATAAACGCATATAACATGACAGGATACGTCGGAAGGAAAGATTACGTGTCCATAAAATGACACTTGTGATTGATTGAGCATATCTGTAAAG
>NW_022639459.1:1972633-1974716 GCF_010583005.1 Odontomachus brunneus
AATTACTTGGTTGACACAACAAAAATATTTCTTTGGAACTAAGCCATAAATAAATATTTTTGTTGCGTCAAATAAAATTTTGTTCCATCAAAAAATTCGTTTGGACTATTCCAAAGAAGTGTTCATTTGATTCAACTAAATCGTTTTCTCTGTGTAGGGCCGATTGTTTCAACTCTTGCTAAGCTACCTGACAGTTGAATCATATGTTTGTCTTCGTTTTTCTTCAAGACACACGATTTACCAGTTAGTTCGTACTACTATTAACTGCAGCCGATTGTGAATTAGAGTTCCCGTTCGCTTGCGAGATATGCTTTTCAACGCGCGCCTCGAACTTTGCCCGATAAAGTCCGCGTTCTCCGTTTCTTAGGATCGGGCACGACGATTGGAGGAATATCAGGTGGAAATCGGCCGAGGAAGAATGGCCGCCGCCGGAATAAATTATCAGTCCGCGTGGCTTCGACCGTTTGCACACATTGTACATTGGAATTAATTCTATGCGTGTGTTTAAGCACGTCAATACGTTGTTGCAATCTTAGGACGACGTATCGGGGCGATTTAAGAGGACTGGAGGGTCAGATTGCTTGAAAATCGTGCTTGTTTTTTTCATAATTTTTTATGACAAGCTGAATGAATATGCGAAAGTGTTATTTTGACGTGTATTTATATAACATATAAAGAGAAGAAAAATATAATTTTGATGGCCAAATATAATAATATAAATATAAATAATGTAAGTAATATAAGTAAATTAATATAAGTGTATATGATACATGCAGTTAAAATATATTTCGTTCTTCTTTTTAAAGTCGTTATTTTGCAGTAATATCTTGACTCTCAGTGATTCCATTAAGCGGAATTTTAGGTAGAAAATTTCCGTAAGCTTGTCGTTATCGTGTGAACCACGTGTGAATAGAAATTGAGTAAAAGTTAACAAAATTACAAATATCTTAATGGAATATTATTAAATTTTCAGTTCTTTTATAGTAAAGAAATTAATATTTCAAAATTAAATATTTTCACGGTTTTGTCAGTAGTTCACACGATAACAACAAACTTACGGAAATTTTCTACCTAAAATTCAGCTTAATTGAACCACCGAGAGTCAAAATATTAAAATGACGACTTTGAAAAGAAAAACGAAATATATTTTAACTGCATGTACCATACATTTATATTGAGTATTTGACCATCAAAATTATATTTTTCTTCTCTTTATATGTTGTATAAATATGTTATATGTTGTACAAATATACGTCAAAATAACACCTTCACTTATTTATTCAATTTTTTATAAAAAATTGTACACGTCAAGATATTACTGCAAAATAACGACCTTGAAAAGAAGAATAAAATATATTTTAACTGCATGTACCATATACTTATATTGATTCACTTATATTACTTACATTACTTATATTGATATACTTACATTGATATACTTATATTGATATTATTATATTTGATCATCAAAATTATATTTTTCTTCTCTTTATATGTTAATACACGTCAAAATAACACTTTTGCATATTCATGCAGCTTGTCATAAAAAATTGTGAAAAGCACGTTTTTCAAGCAATCTGACCCTCCAGTCCCTTTAAGCGCGACAGAAACATTCACCGCCGGGACAATACACGTCGACGTCGTTCCGTTCTTTTGCAGGATGGTGTTGGTGGTGAACGGGGTCCTGCAGGAGGAGATCCCCTCGGACAGTAGGTCTTTATACGCGGCCCACCCGGTATACCGCGAGTCCGCGGCCCAGCTGCACTCGATGCCGGCGAAACTCGTGGGCCCGGTGGGCCTCCTCTACGTCCAGCAACGAGAAATGGCTGCGACTCTGCCGCACGACAGTAAGTGCAATGCATCTTGGCGCCGCGTCGAGAACGTGCCGCGCGATGGCGGCTTTATAATAAGAGACGCTCTCAGTTCAAATGCATGCGATACGCGGAAATCGTCGCGTGACGGAGAGCTACGCACGCAGATATCGCAAAAAAGGCATGTGATTCGCGTCAATAGACATGCGCGCGCGCACTCTCTTTCTCTCTCTCTCTCTCTCTCTCTCTCTCTCTCTCTCTCTCTCTCTCTC
>NW_022639459.1:1974726-1977825 GCF_010583005.1 Odontomachus brunneus
TTTTTCCTCGTTCTAATTGGATTTCCCCCCTTAACGCGAGCGGTGCCGACAATGGCCGTTGATCCCTCGGATCTCTCGATCTCCCGCAACCAGCTCTGTCACAATGCCCAGCCCCGATCGTGCGCTCAGATATACCTGAGGACTTCATTGTGCGGACTGAAAGAGGACGAGGGCGTTCTACGCTCGGGCGAATTCATATTCGATAAACCAACGCGCGCCTGACGTTTAGCACTCGCCTGTTGCGCCGCGCGACAATTACTTTCGCTTTACGGTTGCCGTAAATTAATTTTAATGATACGCCCGTTATGATTTATCGCGCGGGGATCGTGCGTACCGAGACAGCCACTTCGCGAGTGTCTCAAGCGTGCACTTGCCCCGAATAGGGAAAACTGCCGTTTGCTTTTCGCAAGTGAACGTCGCGAGTGAAGATATCGTTTGTCCACTTAATGACGTCTGATTCAAAATCAGGGAAGAAGTATTCAAAAGTTTATTCTTACTTTGCTTACCATTATTCTTACGCGTTTTCCCATTATTGATTAGTTCCAGTGGATGAAAATATGAAACATTTGTCGGACTCAAAATTAGCGGTTTGATTTCGCTGGCGATAATGCTCTCCCGATAGGAGACCGACTAGATGTCGCATATTTTAGAATTTTGAAGTTACAACTTTTCAGACAATCAATTGTTGTGACTGACTGTACAAACATGATAGAGACAGTCTTCTTTTATGTGTTAATACCCATCATGTATATTTGTTCTGTACTCTCTTAAAATACATCAGTGAAACATCACTGAATATACATTGATTTGCAGTTATAAGTGTTGCACCGAAAGTGCTATACTTATAACTGATATCAGTTTAACTTACTTTAAGAGAATAATAACCAAAATATAAACATATAGCATCTTGCTCTGGTATCGAGTTCAGCTGTCCGTTAGCGAGGGGTAAGGAGACATACACAGAGAGAACGATTTGTTGAATCAAATAAATGTTTCTTTGGAATAGTCCAAACAAAAATTACTTGGTTGACACAACAAAAATATTTCTTTGGAACTAAGCCATAAATAAATATTTTTGTTGCGTCAAATAAAATTTTGTTCCATCAAAAAATTCGTTTGGACTATTCCAAAGAAGTGTTCATTTGATTCAACTAAATCGTTTTCTCTGTGTAGGGCCGATTGTTTCAACTCTTGCTAAGCTACCTGACAGTTGAATCATATGTTTGTCTTCGTTTTTCTTCAAGACACACGATTTACCAGTTAGTTCGTACTACTATTAACTGCAGCCGATTGTGAATTAGAGTTCCCGTTCGCTTGCGAGATATGCTTTTCAACGCGCGCCTCGAACTTTGCCCGATAAAGTCCGCGTTCTCCGTTTCTTAGGATCGGGCACGACGATTGGAGGAATATCAGGTGGAAATCGGCCGAGGAAGAATGGCCGCCGCCGGAATAAATTATCAGTCCGCGTGGCTTCGACCGTTTGCACACATTGTACATTGGAATTAATTCTATGCGTGTGTTTAAGCACGTCAATACGTTGTTGCAATCTTAGGACGACGTATCGGGGCGATTTAAGAGGACTGGAGGGTCAGATTGCTTGAAAATCGTGCTTGTTTTTTTCATAATTTTTTATGACAAGCTGAATGAATATGCGAAAGTGTTATTTTGACGTGTATTTATATAACATATAAAGAGAAGAAAAATATAATTTTGATGGCCAAATATAATAATATAAATATAAATAATGTAAGTAATATAAGTAAATTAATATAAGTGTATATGATACATGCAGTTAAAATATATTTCGTTCTTCTTTTTAAAGTCGTTATTTTGCAGTAATATCTTGACTCTCAGTGATTCCATTAAGCGGAATTTTAGGTAGAAAATTTCCGTAAGCTTGTCGTTATCGTGTGAACCACGTGTGAATAGAAATTGAGTAAAAGTTAACAAAATTACAAATATCTTAATGGAATATTATTAAATTTTCAGTTCTTTTATAGTAAAGAAATTAATATTTCAAAATTAAATATTTTCACGGTTTTGTCAGTAGTTCACACGATAACAACAAACTTACGGAAATTTTCTACCTAAAATTCAGCTTAATTGAACCACCGAGAGTCAAAATATTAAAATGACGACTTTGAAAAGAAAAACGAAATATATTTTAACTGCATGTACCATACATTTATATTGAGTATTTGACCATCAAAATTATATTTTTCTTCTCTTTATATGTTGTATAAATATGTTATATGTTGTACAAATATACGTCAAAATAACACCTTCACTTATTTATTCAATTTTTTATAAAAAATTGTACACGTCAAGATATTACTGCAAAATAACGACCTTGAAAAGAAGAATAAAATATATTTTAACTGCATGTACCATATACTTATATTGATTCACTTATATTACTTACATTACTTATATTGATATACTTACATTGATATACTTATATTGATATTATTATATTTGATCATCAAAATTATATTTTTCTTCTCTTTATATGTTAATACACGTCAAAATAACACTTTTGCATATTCATGCAGCTTGTCATAAAAAATTGTGAAAAGCACGTTTTTCAAGCAATCTGACCCTCCAGTCCCTTTAAGCGCGACAGAAACATTCACCGCCGGGACAATACACGTCGACGTCGTTCCGTTCTTTTGCAGGATGGTGTTGGTGGTGAACGGGGTCCTGCAGGAGGAGATCCCCTCGGACAGTAGGTCTTTATACGCGGCCCACCCGGTATACCGCGAGTCCGCGGCCCAGCTGCACTCGATGCCGGCGAAACTCGTGGGCCCGGTGGGCCTCCTCTACGTCCAGCAACGAGAAATGGCTGCGACTCTGCCGCACGACAGTAAGTGCAATGCATCTTGGCGCCGCGTCGAGAACGTGCCGCGCGATGGCGGCTTTATAATAAGAGACGCTCTCAGTTCAAATGCATGCGATACGCGGAAATCGTCGCGTGACGGAGAGCTACGCACGCAGATATCGCAAAAAAGGCATGTGATTCGCGTCAATAGACATGCGCGCGCGCACTCTCTTTCTCTCTCTCTCTCTCTCTCTCTCTCTCTCTCTCTCTCTCTCTCTCTC
>NW_022639459.1:1983100-1984051 GCF_010583005.1 Odontomachus brunneus
TCTCTCTCTCTCTCTCTCTCTCTCTCTCTCTCTCTCTCTCTCTCTCTACAGACAAATTCGTATAATTTATTCCAAATTACCGTTTCTCTCAAGCAGTCTCGCGGCCGTCAAGCTGGGAAGATAAATATTAGACGAAATTGGGACGTGCGATTTTGGAGAAAGTCATTGCTTTTCGACCAGTTCTTTCCTATTGGAGTCTGTCACGAATTGATTGTTTCAAGGGAGAATCGATCTCTGATTCGTTGATATGCTCATTCTTCGATTTCACGGTTTACGACTTATATTTATATATAAACCTAAAAAACGATTTATATTTGTAAAATATAATTAATACAGGAATCACACATGCTTTGCGTTCGACATTCAAGATATCATTCTTCGCTTCTGACGCCACAAATCCAACGTGGCCGGCGAAATACCTAATAGATTCCAGTTCCTAAAATATAAGTAGCACACATGAAATGAGAGGATAGAGTGAATTATTGCAGAATATTGATTTGTTCCTCGGTTCCAGAATCCTACACTAAGAAAAAAATTGACTAAGTTTCAAAAAACGTTTGTTTGGATAGTACTATGACAATATTTGTTTAAATTAATTATTTTCTAAAATTAAAGAAACAAATTTATATTTAAAACTTCTTTATTTAATTTTAGAAAATAATTACTTAATTTAAACAAATATCTTCACAGTACTATTCATTTTTTTAAATTTAGTAAATTTTTTTCTCAGTGTATAGTAACTTTTAATATGCATTTCTCTTCGTACAAAGACAAAATACATGATCTTTAGATTCTTTTCTCGAAAACGCGGGTGATTTTATATTGTATGTAAAAAAACGCACGTGGTGTTTTTACGATGTCGCGATTTTATCAAATATCAATGGATCACGGATAGAGAGAGAGAGAGAGAGAGAGAGAGAGAGAGAGAGAGAGAGAGAGAGAGAGAGAGAG
>NW_022639459.1:1987063-1993241 GCF_010583005.1 Odontomachus brunneus
GAGAGAGAGAGAGAGAGAGAGAGAGAGAGAGAGAGAGAGAGAGAGAGAGAGAGGAGGGAGGAAAGAGATAACGATATTCGCGGCTGAACGATACTGTAAAAGTTGATAAACGGTAAGAACTCCTGGAACAAAATAAGCGCTGAAGTCAGAGAGATATTAATAAATCTAAGACTCCGTGGAGGCGCGAGTGAGAGAGCGACATTTCGTCCGAAAAACAATCTCTCGGCTTCCCTATCGGGACATGCCACTGATGCAATATCCACACGAGTACCGCGTGTTATCTCCCGATGGCGATATCGAATTGTGTTACCGGCAGCTCTTGCCGCGCACGATATCACCGCGATTGACGCAACGTGCCACCGCCAGCTGATTGCAGTTAATTATGTATGAGAGTCCAAAAAAAGAAGGAAAAATGAGCGCGCGGCTGATAAATCGACGGACGGCCGAGCGTCACTGTTATTTCGCGTTATCGGCCAGCAGTAAATTACAGTCGGATTTTTTCTCGAATACCTCCGAGAGACGGTGTTGTGCCTCTTGAGAAACACGTTGTCGTCGCTCAGCTCTGCGACGAGAGAATGCCGCGATAAATTTTCCGCCGGGGCGAACCTCACTCCACGTCCTGAACGACGTCCCGCGTCATCGCGAGTCTGGATGAATCTGGTGGCGCGTACGTGGCGCAACACGTTCACAATCTTTTTTATCGGCATATTAAAATATTATCGAATGGAATACAAGCCGCCCCCTTCCATTCGTGGCGGCGCGTTGGTTGTTGAGCGCTTTGTACGAACAGTATGCTGCTCGAGGAACACTTATTTTTTAAAGCGAGAAGAGGAAATCGCAATTAACGCGAATTAATCTTCCGTGCCGTTCAAGTGGTTCCCCCCACACTCTTTTGTTTTTATTTAACTCCTTCGATTTAAAATTGTTGCGTGATTCATCCCAAAGAAGAGTTTTCTTTTTTTTCTTAATAAGAGCATATTTTGATTTTGCCTCTTTATTGCTATTTTCTTTGAAGAATTTCGCAAAACAGATTACAAAATATCTCATTTGCATTTGATAATCGATTATGTTTGCTGACTAATGATTTCTCTTATCAGTTTTTTAACATGGCGCAAGATATACTAGCAAATTAATTAATTTTTATAAATAAACAAGTTTTTCTTTTCTCTTGAATGTATTAATTGTCCCTATAGATATAATTGTTTTTTTATTTGTATTCATTTTCTACAAAAATTTTCCTCGTGTATCTAAATTCCAAATGAATAAATAAATAAATTTGCCATGATTTAGAAAAAATACAACAGTTCAAGTCAAAGAAGGAATTGCACATTTCACCGCGAGACTTTCCTAAACACATCACTCGAGGGATCAATTGAAATTGACGTTTATCCAATTGAAATTGGAATTTTGAGAACGTGAAATAATAACTCGTTTCTTCCCGCACGAGCTCGAAAAATCTCCAATATTCCGCGAAATGATTAATGCGGATAGGCGGAGATACGTTTGTAAGTCGCAAAAACTTACCTTGCGTAATCGTGGAAAGTTACTCTGCTGCATCGGCAAACAATCCCCGACAATCTATAGCCTTCTCGAGCGCTATTCGCTCGCTGCCGCACTAACCATTTCTTTTTCCCTTTCACAGAGAACGTGAGCATCCTCGGTTCGGACGACATGACCACATGCATAATCGTTGTCGTCAGGCATTCCGGTGAGTATTCTGAAAGCCCAGTCTCTCGCTCATTACGGAATAACGTCTTCCGTTATAATGAACGGTCGCTTACGCGATGGGAAAATGAGATCGGAACAGCATGATGGCGAGACGAGGTCTGATCGCTTAAAAATTGCTCGGTTATTATTGGCGAAGTTCGCGCGCGAATACATAAAGTTATGTACGTGGAGTTATAAGGTTACAACTGCCTCAGGTTACTGCGTGTGTTAGAAAGATATGGGATCCCGACGAGCAAAAACGACCCTTACGAAAAAGTATTACTAGTAATTACTAAAGAAATAGTGGTGATCAATCATTACTCAATGATTCAGTCATCATTTGCCGAGTTACTATACAGAGTGTCCGGCAACAACCTTCGAAGTTCTCGTGGAAGCATAATACGGATTGAGGTGAATATAAAAGTTCTATACCGTTTTGTGATATTCGCAATAATGATCGAGATATTAATTAAAAAGAGATTTGTGAATGATCACGCGAGATATGGTAGATGAGCTGTAGTGGCGACATCTACTATCGTGTGTTTGTACATTGGGTCAAACTGAACAGAAAATTCTGCTACTATTTTTCTAATAACTTTGTGAATTTTTAATTATAAAAAAACTTGTTTCACTTAACAATGATATTGATTTTAGATTTTTAAATAAATATTATAACGAACTAGAGCAAACAATAAGTTAGTTTGAAAAGTACAAGATATCAAGCAATTGATATTAATCATGAGAAAATTGATGCTTCTTTCTCGTTATTAAGGAATAATTTACAACAATAATTCATTACAAGAATCTGGTAATACATCAGTGATTATTACTGTCGCCGTAATCACTGAATTATTCTGTAGTACTAGTAATCTCTGTAATTTAAGTACTCAAAATCATTAGCCGCTCGTAATGAAACTACTGAACAGTAGTAATTTATTACTGACCTACCAGTAATACTTTTCTGTAAGGAAAGGAGTGGAAAAAAGAAATTTTAACGGGAAATACCGCCTACTTTTAAATTAGTTGCGGGGCTAACGAGCAAAAACCCCTGGAAAATATTACTAAATTGAGTGCTGCGCGACGTCCGTAATCGTCTCTTGGTCTTCCCCGTTACACTGCTTTTTATTACCATCGTCCACAGTCGCGCACAATGGATCTACTTCTTGTTCGCACGATCGTTGACTCTCCTTCATGACACAACGATTAACGCAACGCGAGATGCGAAACGCCACTCCTTTCGGAAAGACGAGCCGTTTTAATGGAACCAGTTCCGCTTGCCCCAGCTCGAGCAGGAGAAAAATGCTGACTCACCTTACGATTGACATCCATATCACGGAGTCATTTAAATGCCTCGTTGATCTCACGATATCGCGTTTAAAGAGCCTCGCGGAAATAATATCGATTCATCGATAGTTCGATATAATAACGAGTTGCTCGCACGGTCCTTTATAAGATCTTTGTACCGTCTAAAAAAATGTCTAAAAGAAATAAGACGTTTTTTGGGCATATTTAAGACACTTTTAGTAGATTGTGTCTATAGGAGGCTGTTATTTGCCATTTTTCCTTCAACGTTATTGAGTATCCAGAAACGCTTTAATTATGCATTTATTCTTCATTTATTATATATACACCGTGCGAGAAACATATTTGCGCCGCTGTAATGTCTCGTGCATGGAGAAAAATAATTTGCCCAGCAAATTTTCTGTTGGTCTAGCAAAATCTTTTCGTTATTATCTGGATAGCAAAAAGATTTGCTAAGAGTACTAATCACTATTTACTAGATATAATTTGCTAAATCTACAAATTATTTTGCTATAAGAACCACGATAGATTTATATAAGCAGTTGTAGTTTTGCTTCGATAGCAAATAAATTTGCTAAGGATTATTTTGCATCAATAGCAAATTAACGTGATTCTTAGAATAAATACATTCAACAAATTTTTTCTATCCTGGCAACGAAACTACTTCTGCTCTGATAATAAATAATTTATAAAATTAGTTACGTTAACTAAATATTTTTGATGTTACTACGAATATGTAATAGCAACGACGATTTTACTAAAAGAGCAAAATTATTTTTCTCCGTGTGTACATAGAAAAAAATAATTTGCTGGCCCAGTAAATTTCCTGCCGGTCTAGCGAAATTTTTTCGTTATTATCTGGACAGCAAAAAGATTTGCTAAGAGTACTAATCACTATTATACTGGATATAATTTGCTAAATCTACAAATTATTTTGCTATAAGAATCACGATGGATTTATATAAGCAGTTGCAGTTTTGCTTCGATAGCAAATAAATTTGCTAAGGATTATTTTGCATCAATAGCAAATTAACGTGATTCTTAGAATAAATACATTCAACAAATTTTTTCTATCCTGGCAACGAAACTACTTCTGCTCTGATAATAAATAATTTATAAAATTAGTTACGTTAACTAAATATTTTTGATGTTACTACGAATATGTAATAGCAACGACGATTTTACTAAAAGAGCAAAATTATTTTTCTCCGTGTGTACATAGAAAAAAATAATTTGCTGGCCCAGTAAATTTCCTGCCGGTCTAGCGAAATTTTTTCGTTATTATCTGGACAGCAAAAAGATTTGCTAAGAGTACTAATCACTATTATACTGGATATAATTTGCTAAATCTACAAATTATTTTGCTATAAGAATCACGATGGATTTATATAAGCAGTTGCAGTTTTGCTTCGATAGCAAATAAATTTGCTAAGGATTATTTTGCATCAATAGCAAATTAACGTGATTCTTAGAACAAATACACTCAACAAATTTTTTCTATCCTGGCAACGAAACTTCTGCTCTGATAACGAATAATTTGTAAAATTAGTTACGTTTAAAAATTAGTTAAATTAGTTAACTAAAATATTTTTTATGTCACTACGAATATGCAGCAGCAACGACGATGTTGCTAAAAGAGCAAAATTATTTTTCTCCGTGTACGCTCGAGATTTCGTTGAAATTGTTGCACGACTGTGTCTCAACCAGCGCATCCGTTTTCTGCGGCTTGACGTTTATAACTACTTATAACAGATATAAATCCCGGAACTCCATAAATGCTGCCTTTTCCGAACAATAACGTATATTTCATCCCGCCGAAGGGGCCCGTCACGTCGCACCGTCCACCCTGCGTACGTTTCGACGAAACTGTCGAGCGTCGCGACGCGACGTTCTCCTTCGCGCTTTCTCCCGCGGCGAGACGGCGCATCGCGACGGCGACGATGCACAAGCTGCTGGGTGTCTCCGATCGTCTTAAGGTTGCGCGTGAATAATGGCCGGCGTAGAAAGTGACTTCGAAAGTACGTAATTAAGTAACCGCGTGATATAAAAGTCCTTTTATCGTGCCGGACCGCGACGAGTTTTCTCCGTTGAAGTCGCCGCTTTGCGCTCGCAACGCCGCGTAAATTTGATTATTATTAATTATTGTCCGCTCCTCACCCATTCTCTTGAAATTAAGGCTCCTTGTGTCTCGCCGGCTATGTCGAATTTGTGATGTCAGAAGCGAGGAATGATATATACTGACGCGTGCCATTTCTGAATAAAAATAATTATAGAACGAAAGAACATTTCAGATTGCACTTTTGTAAAATTGTCCGAAATCTCTTTCCTCTGATGATCAATAAATAGTAATAAATGATGAAATAAGGCATGTGAAATGATGAAATGAGTCTGCCTACCACATTTCAGCATTTATTATACGACTGTTATTAATTGTCAGGGGAAAGGGACTTTTCAAATAAGAAAATATACATTTTCTCGAAACCTTAAGAAAACCTTAGCTTTTCATGAGCAAGTGTTAATTCCACTTAAACAAAAGAATTTACTTGCAAGCACAAATATGTTATTAGTTATTAAATAAATATTTATTATTTGTGGATATTTTGTTAGTGTGCGAAAAATTAAAGGACAATAGATTACTGCAGAATGTCGACCCTCGGTTAAAAAACCCTACAATAATTTTACTATAGAATTCTTTCTCCGTGTAAGTGCCTACAACTGACTTTTTCACCGTTCTCTATTTGTCCCTCCGGTTACGTTGATCCCGTGAAGTGTCGCACTTTTCCAAATAACGCTCTCCCTCGTAACGCAGTCTACTCGCGACGCTAATTATGCCGCGAGAACACGAACTAATGTGCTGGCGGTCCTTCAGAGTCATCGCCGCACTCGATTGCGAGAGACTAGTTAGGAGATTGCGAAAACGCTCACTCGCGTGTTCTAACTACTTCGCCACTACCGTCGTTCTTATCGTCGAGAGTTGTAACGATAAATCGCATCGAACGAGTCGAGGAGATTCGATCTTAAAGGCGCGACGCGCTCGGGCATTCCGCGCTAAGTCGTTTCGGTGCATCGTGCAAGCGCCTTTTGGCCCTCTCCTCCGTTCGCAACGATGCAGTAAACGGCGAGAGAGAGAGAGAGAGAGAGAGAGAGAGAGAGAGAGAGAGAGAGAGAG
>NW_022639459.1:1993692-1997163 GCF_010583005.1 Odontomachus brunneus
GAGAGAGAGAGAGAGAGAGAGAGAGAGAGAGAGAGAGAGAGAGACCTGATACACGCTCGCTCGCGTGCTAATTACCATACCATAGTAGCGAGTCGATCTGGTAGCGACATTTAAACGCATGATTTCCCTTTTAATAATCGTTACTCCTTCTTCTCTCCTTCCCCTCCCTTCCCTCCCCCAAAGAGAAGTGATCGCGGATCGAGTAGATAATAACGTACGAATGTGCGAATAAATCTCGAATATCTCAACGCTCTTCTTCCAACCTTAACCTTTTTAACACGCTCACTACAGTCTACGCTATATTTAGCAGCAGCTACATTTATGCTGCAATTCTAAGCAAATATACGAGTAAATCGTAAATCGTGAAGTCGTAGCTTACGAAAATAACAAAAAATAAAATTGTAAATATTTACGAGTTATCATATGATATACGATCCACATAGAATTGCAGATCTATTTATAAATTCTTATGAGTCTTACGAAAACAAGTTACGAGTTTTACGATTTTATCTAAAATTGCAGTATTAGGATCGATTTTTCGGAGATAGTAGTTCAGAATTAGATTTAACTCGATGATGAATAATGTGTTTGAGGTGTTTAAACAGAACTTAAACTTACATCCAAGCTTAAGCTCCATTTAGATCTACGTATATACACATCACAAACACTTCGTTAGAGTCTTAAGTTGTTAGAGTCTTAATCGCTCACTATAGGCCATGTCATATTTTTAGTAGCTGTACTTGGGGCCGATTTTTCAATATATAGTAGTTTCAACTTCTTTCTAATTTCAAGCTGCTATTGAACAATTAGTGCTAAGGATATAGCTACTAAAAATATAGTTATAAGTTATGTTACAAAATTACCATTATAAATTGAGTATTTTACACAATGTATCATACATGTGTGACACTGCTCTCTGGTGACAGTAGCGAACGTGTTAACGGAGTGGAATTCACCGAAAAGGTAGAGAGGCGAAATGCGAGATAATAAAACGTGTGACGTGATAAAAACGCGAAAATATCGGGGCCACACGTATCGATGAGCCAAGTGCCCGGTAATAAATCATCCCTGCTTTTCCGCGTCGTAATAGATAGTCGGGTCGCGCGTTCTTGGTGATCGCGAGTGATTCTGGGCTGCATTCCAAAACGTCCTTTTTGAGGAAAAATTTTTCAATACCCTATAGTTCACATTACATGTTTCTGAACGGCGGAATTTGGATTACAGGTTCGGGCGCCGCGGCGCTGGCGCATCTTGACGGCTCTGGAACGGAGGACGCCGCGGCGGCGATGGTCCAGAGGGTGACGGAACTCGCCCTCGGATATCCCGAGGGTCGCCTGGAGCTGCAGTTGGTCGGCGGTTACTCAGACCCAAGAAACTATTCCGAAGAACTGTTCTGCAATATACTCTGTGAGTACAAATTCGCCATTTATTCTCTTTCCCCATCTTGATCGCGCGCAATTACACTGTAAAAACTGATGTGTTAAATTTAACACATTTCATGTGTCCCAAATCATCCACTTTCATTTATGTGTAAATTTAACACAAAACAAATATATTAAAAAGTAACACGCATAATATGTAAAAAATTAACACAAGAATTTAACACTTGAATATCGTTAGGTTGTGTTAAATTGACATGTTTAATATGTCAGACATATTTAATGTCAATTTAACATTTTCATTTCATCAAAACCATAGATTAATACTTCTCTCGAATGTTAAAGTAACGTTTTGTTTTAGTTAATTTAACATTATACGTATGTCAGTTTAACACAAACTGTGATTCCTGACGGTATTCAAGTGTTAAATTCTTGTGTTAATTTTTTACATATTATGCGTATTACTTTTTACCACATTTATTTTGTGTTAAATTTACACATAAATGAGAGTGGATGATTTGGGACACATGAAATGTTAAATTTAACACATTAGTTTTTACAATGTATATTGATAGAAAAATATCGAGAAAATAACAAAATGTTTATTCGATATTGATAACATGGTTACTTTGTATTGTATTTATCGCAAATTTCGTAATAACCAAAATATAAACACGTAGCAACGTGGTCATTTTACTCTGATACCGAGTTCGGATGTCAAGGCAGAGTAAGAAGGCCATACATGAAATATGTATCTTAGTAGTTCCGGAGTATCCGCGAAAAGTCTTCACAGTCCTCCTATCCTTCAATATGGGCCAACTTTAGCTCGTCCGCTCATATGCCTGATTTGAATCATTTATGAATGAAAATTGCTTTTATTATATTGTATACTTGGAAGAAACTTCATTCTAACTAGTAACACGTCGGTTAAGCTTATTCACTCACAATGGGGAATATTAGTGCAGAATTTCGAGAAGTTGGAGAATTTATTTTGTTATTATCAGATTTTTTTTTTTTTCTATTTTTTAACTATAATATTATTTCGATTTTAATAAAACTCAGGGAAAAATATTTATGTCCTAAAAACGCTGTTTCGCGCTTTTGTAACCACTATTCCTCTCAACAGAAATATTAAAGAACAGCAAATGAGCAACATATCTCTGGCCCCGGTTTCCAAATTATTAAACATTTAGTTGATCCCGTTTTAACCAAATTATGGCCGTTCGAGTGCTCATGTTCCGACAGCAAAATCCTTTTCCCAGTGAAGAATATCGTGATCGTAGCACGCAGGAATTATGACGAAGCCAGTCTGCAAATATAAATAATTAGACGACGTTAACGGGATTCCGATCCTCTTCCGCAGCCGCTTTTCATAAGCAACCGGTGGAGATCGATCTGACGCTGTGCTGCGTGGGCGAGCTGAATACCACCGTGAGAGGCGGGATCCACTGGCCGGTGATCTACGGTATCGGGCTGAATGTGAAGACGGGCGAGATCTTTCCCGCGACTTTCCCCGACAAGGGCCCGGATCAGGCGCTGAGGTGCGCCAGACAATTGACCGGAGGTCAGCAGGTGCGTGTGCGCAACATTTCGTGCTCGCGATACACCATGTAGCTAAACGGTACCACTAACGAGCTGTGCGTCTAAGAATCACGACTGGGAGTCTACGCGCAGATTGCAATCGCGCACGATTTATACGTCCGTGAGTTGTCATTCGTTCATTTCGCAACGAGCGTGTATACTGCGTGTCGATCATTGCGAATTCATAATAATAAAATAAAATTACATATTCCGTTGCATTAATTTTCTTTTTTTATCTTCGTTAACATCGTATCAATTATTTGTCGCACGTTGTATTGAAAATTATTGCGCGTCTTGTTAATTAGATGAATTAATCATTCATTGGTAATTAAAGTGCCGGGATAAATCATTTATTTAAATAAAGTGACGCAGCTGGGTGTTATTTTTGTTTGTTTTATATTTTATGACTCTCATATTTTCCTCGTTCTAAATATATATATATATATATATATATATATATATATATATATATATATATATATATATATATATATATATATTTTTATATGTT
>NW_022639459.1:1997207-2022542 GCF_010583005.1 Odontomachus brunneus
ATATATATATATATATATATATATATATATATATATATATATATATATATATATATATATATATATATATATATTATTATATGTTTTGCCGTTTAATAAAACGAGATCGCATTTCTTGCTTCATTTTTTTCTCCTCTCATGGCTGTACGTGTTTATCTTAATGCGCAGGTTCTCGACATATACGACTGCTCTCTGGGTTTACTTAGAATCGGGCCTTTCAATTACGACCCCTTGCGAGGCGTGGATCTCTGGCTGGCGCAAACCGATCAATTCATCTTGCAGCACCTGTCAACGTCACCGGAGGTGGAGCTACCACATTTTGCACAACAGGTAGCGCAATCTGTTAGGCCATACGACGTCATTATAATTAGTTACTCTTTGAGGAGGTATTTATTTCATAAAAAAACATAGAAACAAACGAGGAGTAATATGCCACTTAAATTTATAATTGCTATTTCTAGCTTCATCGAACATTATTTTATAATAATCCCAGAATATTATTTTAATATAGCGATTTAATAATATATAAAATTAATAATAATTATCAGTAATAATAAAATTGATATTATTTTATACGTATAATGACATTAAATATATATCTTAATTTAATAATTTGTGAATATTACTTTTAATGGTAATTAAATTATCACAGTTTGAGTTATACATAAATATAATGATAATGAGGATACATAAATATAGTAATAATGAGGCAAGAAGCAAGCATGAAAGATGACGGTTGCTTTTCCCCTGAATAACGACAAAATTTCCATTTCAGGTGCGAGCGACGCTCAAGTACATTCAGGACAATCAATTTCCGGCCGTCACCGTCTTCCGAGATAACAGACCTCATTACTACCGTCGCGACGAAGCCACCGGTGTCTGGCAGCAAATACGATACTAACTCTCTAATACCAGTAAATTCGGCCGGGACTTGCGCGGCGATCGTTCGCGAAGTTGTTTCTGGACGATACGAACATGTAATGTCAAATTGCGAATCGACAAAGCACGAAGCAGGACGATCAAGCCACGGCTCAAAGTCAGACCGGCTGCTCGAATCTGGAGATCCGAACTGCGTCCCTCAGATGTAGCGGTGTCGTCGCTCAAGGGTCGCTCGAGCGAGAAACCCGAAGAAGTCGCATTTGAAAAGGATCGTCCCGCTTTACGATTGGCGAACAAATTGCGGAAGTCGGCGTGTAATTGCAGCCTTCGTCGGTTGGCAATTATCTGCGGTCGACGAGAAAAAGACGTCCGATCGGGGAGAAGCTATGGGATCGAGTATCGATCAAAGCGGTCGTAATCAGCACGCTAGACGACGTCTTCAAGTCTGCTCATACTGAGAGGCGTCCCGTCAATCGTTTTGATGTTATAATCAGAATGGAAGAGATTAGCGTTTAAAAATCTGCACCGATATGATTTGCAATATTTTCTCATTTCTCGTATCCTCGCAAATTATTGCGAATTGCGGTAAGGCAATAAGAAATTTCGAGAAACGGTTCCTTGAACATTTTCGTCTACATACAGGGTGGTTTACTCAAGTCTTAACACACCTATTATCTCCTGAATCGCTAAAGATATTGAAATACGGTTTTTACTGAGATAAACTAGACGAAGGAGCGAATTTGCTGAGTTACAATTTTTTTGTAGAATTTTTATCTGCAGAAATTCTGACTCCAACTTTGATTTGTTAAATGAATTTATATCTTTATTTTACCTTCATCTAGTTTATCTCAGCGAAAATTGCATTTCAATATCTTTAACGGTTCTGGAGATAATAGGTGTGTTAAAAGCTCTGTTATTTCTCGGGCGGCCATATTGGTTTGATGACGTCAGAAGCGAGAAATGACACACCGAAAATTCCTTGCATTTTATTGCTTTATTTTTTACTTTTCCCTGAAAAACTAAATATTTTCCTAATCTCTCTCTCTCTTATTTCTACTTCAGCTTACAATGCCAGGAAGTTCTTTATAGTTTATATCTTTATTTTACATTTTTCCTACACTCTCTTTCTTCTTTTCCTTTTCGCTACTTTATCCTATTTATTTCTTAACCTACTCCTTTTTCTTTTACCTTTTTTCCCTACTTCTTATCCTAGATATTTCTTAACCTATATTTTGGCAAATTCCATCCTTTGGATTTCTTATTCTATAATCTTGGAGATTTGCCATCTGAGAGGAATGCGAGCGTACGAAAATTTTTCTGTTCCTCTGGGAATCGAACCTGGGCCTCTAAAGTGTGGTATACTAATGTATGGACTACTGTGCTACGCTTGCACTCAAATATTTTTCTGATCCTGATACCTGTAAAAAGTACAGTAAACTCAGATATCTTGTTGATATATCACATAGCATCGTGAAATAATTCTTGAAATAATGCTACATTTTTCGGCTGTCACGGTGATTTGTGACAGTTGAGATATCAGCATGTATGAACACATTGAGTTTTTCGATTTTCACAATGTATCATCAGTATCACAGAGTTTGTTGTGAGGATTTTACGGCTGTGAGGATCACGATAGTATACACACTGCACAGAGAAACTGAAAAATAACGCAATAAGACGCAAGAAACTTTCCGAGGTGTCAAACGAGGCTTAGCGTGAGCCTGGCCTAGTGTCAGCCAATCAGCTATGTTGACACATAGCTGTTATTAGCACACATAGCATAGTAGTTATTTCGTGTTTTCGACACTGCTAGGCGTCACCGTCAATTCAGACCTTCTGCGACGAGATAGCAGAGCCTTAACGCTTAAATGGACTATCCTGTATATATACTATATATGCTACTAAGGCTATAAATATGATTTACGTTTTTGCACGTGCAAATATCTAAATAATCGGCTTAATAAACTATTCGAATCCGAATCATCTGGATCTTAATATCCGAATATCGGAGCTCATTAATCGAATTTACACCAACCACTGCCAAAAACTGGAAACGATATTGCAAGAAACGATGAGATTTTTACATTACCAGATTACTAGATTTTTTAATTGTTTTATCGAGACATTCGTGGAAGTTTTTTCTTCATTAGGCAAAGTCCTCATTATTAATTTTTCTTTTTATTCGCACATTCATGGGTTTCTTTTTATTCTCAGATTCGATCGATTGTGAAGTCAATTATCCTTAAATCCAGATTTGAGTAGCCGGGTAATAATCCTTTTTGATTGTTCGGATTTAAAATTGTTTGAACAATTTTAACCTTGGCTTATGCTGAATTTTTATAATTCGGGAGAAATATGTGAATCCTTGAACACACTTTAGAAGAAACTGACGCGCATACATAAATGCATTTGTCGAGACAAGGACAGTGCAAAAGTTTTCTAAAAAAATGTTTAAAGGAATATATTTTCAAATAGATTACGCGTGAACTTTTTAAAGATATTTAAGCAAAATAACACGTATTTGCAAGAGGGGGCGACGTGTGGCGCACAACAACTCCATTGTGAGCAGGCTTGTGCGCGCTGTGAATGCATCGGCATTGTTGAATCTCCTCTTTGATATATGCTTGTATTGCGCGATATGGACGCGACGATATCGGACTCTACGTTGTTGTATCTCTGTTGTTAGTCGTGCGCGATCGTTGCTCCATCGTTGAACGTTCTCTCCGGATTGAATTTCTTCGTCGTCAGTAGCGAGGTAAAGCAACGATACGTATTCTCATCGCGCGATTTAGCGCCAAATGCGACTGCCCGACACTTACTTCATGTATACATCACCTGCGAACTTTCCTATTAGATAACTAACTCGACAGCGGAAGGTCATGTTTGGAGTTGAATATGCGATCGGAGCGTGTACTGATAGCGCTTACGCGTCCACACTTACGCACACAAATACACACACACACACACATATATATAGTTATATATACGTATACACACAAATACAGAAGTAAGTACACACGCATACACACATGTGAAGCCACGAGACACTTATTTCGTTTTTTTTTTCTTTTGTCGTCTTGTTCTTTCAGCTGGATTACAAAAGTTCGAGCAACGAATAATTCCGTACTTGCCATAATAGGGGGAAGAAAGTTAAGCGAAAGGTAGAGGCGAAGCAGAGAACGATGTAAATAATTTTTCAGGGTTGTGCCCGAGTCTTTCGGGTGAGGGAAAGTTCCTTTGCCTCGACACGGTTAGTTTAGCGCGAGGGCATGCGAATCCCTCGAAAAAAGTTTCCGCGGAACATGGAGACACCGGCAGTCGTCTCAAGCCGAAAGTGTTTCGTGAAAATTTGGATGAAACTACATACTCGCACGCACTCGTCTCTCTCTATTACAGTAACCTTTCGAAATGGTCATACAAAACACGATTGCGCCTAATTAGTTTACGAAATTGGAGTAAAGCAGATCCGGAAGATATAAAACGCCGCTCTTGCCGCGCTCTCGGCCGAGCGGCGAGTTGTTTTGCCGAACGTGAGGCTAAAACGTGCGAGATTAGTTTTGGATGAGTGCGAAATTCTAGATTAATCGCTATCTTTATCAGGTACGACGAACGCATACGATAAGGGGAAAATTGGTGCAATAAAGACGATGCGGGAATTCGATCGATGCGGAAATCGTGCGAACGCTCGACGCGAATCTCCCTCCCCCCCGTCGTTGGAAAGCGCGAGCGTGTGCGGTCGCGAAAACGAATAATCAAAAGATGACGAGGCCTTCCCTTACCTGTGGGTTCATCGATCAAGTGCAGGAGAGGATACCCGCTTCCCGGATTGCGTTCGAGACGGCACAGTGAATTTTGCCTCACCGGCCACTTGGGAAACGTTTCACACGTCGATACTTTTCGAATGTAGCTTTCATTGAAAGAGGACGAAAAAAAATGACTCCACGTACCCAATAATTCAGCGTTATCGTCGAGCACGACTCACTCTGGCCTACTTCGCGGTAAACGTATGACGGATTTATCGTCTGCGCACGGTTGGCGAAGCGGGATTCGCTTTTATAGCCTCGTTCTCGGAATCTTGGAGTAATAAAACGCGGAAGAAGAGCGCGTTCACAATTTTTCCATTGTTCTAGTGATAGATAAGCTCTAACTGAGGTTGATTATGATAATAACGATGACGGCGATGATATTGCTGCTGCCGATGATGATGATCATGATGATGATGATGATTGTAATGATGATGAAATGATGAGATGAAGAGGATGATGATGATAACGATATTTCCTAGAAATCGAAGAGATATATTTTTACTATATTATGTAAAGAGCGAATGCACTCGTGAGAGGCGATGAAGCTCTCAGGATCGAACCCACGACACTTTTCCTTCCCAGTCGATCTGCGCGAGTAGAAGTATAGCGGGTGGTTTGCCACTTACTTTGTTGCTTCTGCCAGGAGAATATATGGCTTTTCTCGCTTGCGTCATAAAAACTTTCCGGTGCCCAGCGACACGATTATATAATTTTGTCTCTTTCTCTCTTTCTCAAGCTCCCCTTCCTCCCTTCCTCCCCTCGTGTCCCATTACCTGCTACCCTCTCGTTCGCCTTTTCTTCCTGACCCCCGAGGAAACCCTCTCCCTTGGTCCTCACGGCGCCTTCCTGTTCGATCTCTATCGCATTCTTTCTCGCGTTACGCAGACGCAGTCTTACTACATAATATTATTTGGTGATATATTTATACAATAAACGATGATAGACTAAATGCGACGTTGTGTGCGTTATTTCCATAGTGCACTTGTCCGACGAGATCGCAGCCGCATGCGAGAATTCCCGATCCTAATCTACCCTGTCTGTCGTCGAAGCGGTAAGCTCCCTCTCTGCTGATTTATCAGATATGAGTAATTTCCCACGGTTAATTTGATCGCCCAAGTAATCGCGCGTGGCGTGCGGCGCGGTCAAGTTTGCGGAGGAGCCGCCGAGCAGAGGTCGGTAACGACGTCGTTAACAAACTTGTAAACTGCTACGTAGCGAGTTGTAAACTATTACGTAAGTAAACCATCGCGAGAAGAGCGGAGAAAGGAGCGCCTAGTTTCACGCTAGTGTCCTAGAACGCGCTTATTAAATATCGATTTCAATCGACGATGGCAGAAGCCGCGAGAGAACTTTTTAATTGGTTACATCGCCTAGAGCGGAAAATCGCGATGACACGTTCCCGCTCCAACTAAGACGGTCTAAAACGCAGTGCAATCTTAGCAGCGAGTAACGTCACGTCAATGTTATTACTTCCCATTCAATAACGCAATTATTGTTATATTGCACTTGGCGTTATTGAGTGGGAGATTGTAACGCAGATGTTATCGTCACTTAATGTTTGCTGGGATCGCGCTATCGATCCCTGCGAAAATTGTTATTAATACATGGAGAGAAAATTTTGTAGTGAAAATTATTGTAGAATTTTGTAAACGAGGAATACATCAATATTCTACGGTAATTGATTATTCATACGTGCCACTCATCCCAAAGAGACAGAGATATTGATCATAGCATGCAAACATTCAATGCATATCTTGTGATACTGTAGCAATGTGTTTAACATACGACTGTGTCCAAAAAGTAAGACCAGTTTTCAATTTAAATCGCACATCATAAATATTTTTTTTCTAAGTTGGCAGCATTGTGACAGACATCTGTGACAAATTTCATGTCAAAACATTCATTACTTTTTGCTTTACGCTTGGTTTTGTACAACGCTAAAAGTGCATTCGGCGATTTTTACAATGTCTAATTATATTGAGCAAAGAAGTTGCATTAAATTTTGTTTGCGGAATGAAATTTCGGGTGCAGAAACGTTTAGGAGGTTGCAGAAAGCCTTCGGGGACCATGCTTTGTCGGAAAGGAATGTTTACAAGTGGTATAAACAGTTCAAAGAAAGTCGTGAAAGTGTTGAAGACGAAGAGCGTTCCGGACGATCATCAACCTCTACCGATGAACAACACGTCAAGAAAATCGAAGAACTTGTGCCAAACCATCAACAAAGAGTATTATTTGAGTGTTATGCGTCGTTTGCGTGAAGCTATTCGCAAGAAGAAGCCAGAATTGTGGGCAGACAATTCTTGGTTTTTGCATCACGATAATGCACCTTCTCACACTGCACTCGTTCTTCGTGACTTTTTCGCCAAAAATTCGATCCATATCGTTCCACAACCACCGTATTCACCTGATTTAGCACCGTGTGACTTCTGGCTATTTCCGAAACTCAAAAGACCACTGCGGGGAAATCGTTTTGAGACGATAGAAGAGATACAACGTGAATCGCTACGCGCTCTGAGAGCCATCCCGGAAGACGATTTTAATTCTTGTTTCGAGGACTGGAAAATACGTTGGCATAAGTGTATTGTGTCGGGAGGGGATTACTTTAAAGGCGACGAAATAGATTTGGAAGAATAAATAAATATTTTTTGAAATAAATAAAATTGGTCTTACTTTTTGGACACAGTAGTATGCTTGTTTTAAGAGATATCTATTGTGACATTTTAATCAAAATATCTCTTGTTTCTTTTTTTACTGCAATTCTGGATTTTAATTGCGTTCTCTTTCCGGCAAAGCAGCAATTTTCATGACATCAGACGACTTCTTTTATATATTAAACAAATTCTTTTTATAGGAGGATTTATATATATTTGTGTTAATTATTGAGCACAGACAATATGTTGAAATACGTTCCTCTAGGATATTTTAGGAACTAAAATGTGCTATTAAATAATTTACTATTTTTCTAGCAACGTTTGCTTTTGTTTTTACACATAGAAAAAATACTGCGTTCAAGTAAATGTTTCAAATATCTCGTAAGTTTATACACGAATCTATCACAGATTCATCAAATTTATTTAAAATATACTCTGAATCCTAATACATTTAGCATTTTAGAATACTAAATAAAAAAAAATTTGGTTTGCTTACTACATAAAGTTGAGCTAATTTTTGCTTCGATAAAGTTTTATGCTCCTCCTTCGAGTATGTGATTATGAGTTTTCCTAAAATTTGTCATGAATATTTTTGAAGAGAACCATTACTTAAGGCTCCTGGCCCCTCGCATTGTCTATCTCTTTTTAATGATGTTAGAAGCGAGAAAATGCATGCTAAAAATTCTTGCGAAATACATTGAAATAAAAACATATATCCATAAAGTAACACTTGCAATCGATTAAACAAATTTGTAAGATATTCCGTGCACCCTTTTTGCTCTAACAGTCAATAATTTATAGTAGATTAATCTGAATAGAAATAGACGAAGAAATAAGTTAAGAAGATGAATTGTATGTCACGTTAATTTACGACAAATTATTGATTGTTAGAGCAAAAGGGGAGTGCACGGAATATCTTACAAATCGATCGCAAATGTTACTTTATGGATATATATTTTTATTTTAACGTATTTCGCAAGAATTTTTAGCATGCATTTTCTCGTTTCTGACGTCATTAAAAAAAGACAGACAATGCGAGGAGCTAGGAGCCTTAAAAGAAAGGAAAGTGAATTGATTAATTACTTATCAATATAGAATGATATTTTTCTCCAAGTAGCGAAATTTACTATGTTCTTTAACCAGATAAACCTTACTGTTTCTGCACTACTATAGAGATATAGTAAAATTGAAAAGAATTTATATATGAAAAGAAGCTATTATATATATACATATATATTCTTTCCGTGCATTATGAATGAGACCAAGATCTTTGATGCGCGTTGTCTCGATTGAACGCAAGAGAGAAAGAGATCGGCGATACTTGAATTGCGAAATTCGCTTTTCAGAGGAACCAAAGGCTGAATATCTGCCATTGTGCTTTCGAATATATATATTGCGGCGTGTCATTAACAGAATATCGCGTATACGATTCGCTGAACGTCAACAGCTCAGGTGCGCTTGTGTCACCTATTTCCTAGCAGTTGCGCCTAGGAGTTGCCTGATTGTTAGGAAGAGGAAACTTCCGTTCGGAAAGTTCGCCTTGGGCGACTTAACGAGTCTGCCGGCACGCTTCGGCACAGAACGGCATTCGTAGCGAGAAGTTGATAATTCGGTTGGACGATCATCCGGAAATAATACTGTACGCGCCAGCAACTCGAAGGAGTTGCGCCTAGGCAGCGCCTCTGCAAGATGCATCGGCTAAGATGCAGAGAAGAGTCGCGCGTTTTCTCAAAGCACCCTCGGCTGCTATTTACAAAGCGGCATTTCGCGCGATTACACGCGTTCTTGTACGCAACGATAAATCATGTTGACACCCATGCCGCGCGCAATTGATTGAGAGCGATCACATAAAATAGCGTGAGCCTCTCCGTCGGCGAGTGATCGCGGCGAGAGATATTTCTTCATAAATACCGAATCCAAGAAAAAATCCTCTATCCCTCTTTCTCTTTGAATGGACGTAATATTTTTTTTTCAGTTAGTAAAGTATTAAAATCAAACGTCTTGATATGCAGAAGTCTCTAGAAATAAAGATTTAATTGAAATAACATTTAAAAAATTCGGTAAAATCAATGAACTGTATGAAATCGGTGAGAAATCATTTTACTTTTGTTTTAAGAAAAATATGTAAGTTTGTATAAATTTTCGTTAGAGTATTTATTTTTCTTCATTTTCATTGGTTAATTTTGATTCTTCTCGATTTCAATCTTTTATTATATTTTCTTTAGTTTGAAGGTAATATAAAAGTACAAGAGATTGAAGAAACGCGAATTTAGTCGAAATAACAATCAGATTCTGTTGTTAAAATCAATTAACAGAAAAACTGATAGGAAATTATTTTGTTTTTACTCCAGAAAGAACATGTATAAATTTACATTATTTGTCAGAATATTTATTCTTTTTTATTTCAATTGATTAATTTTGATTCTTCTCAATTTAAATTTTTGTATTCTCCCAGACAGCACGTATTTCTCTCTTTTTCGTCAAGAGACGTCTTGTGGACGTTCTGGAGACGTCCTTATGTCCTCAAGACATCCCTTGAAAGATCCGTATTGTCTGGGCTCTTTATATCAGGTAAAAGTAGATCAGATCTAAAAGTACAAAAGATCGAGTTAAAGATAATCTAAAAGTACGAGGAGTACAAAAGATCGAGGAAGCGCGAATTCAATAGAAATAACAATTTGAGAATTCGACCGTTAAAATCGATTGATTGAAACCGATGGAAAACCATTCAGTCTTTGGTCTGTTTGAGAGAATATGTATAAATTTGCATAAATTCATCGGGAAGTATTTATGTCTTTCTTCGCCTCAACTGAATAATTTCGATTCCTCAATTTCAATCTTTGCATTCTCTTCAGGTCGAACACGATCTAAAAGTACGAGAGAGATCGGGAAAACACGCCTGTATTAAATACCGGCTTTTCCGGCGAGCCGTCCAGACCTCCATTGTCCTCGCGTCTTCATCTGCTCCAGCCTGTTCCACTCTCCGCAATTCCCTCTTTTTGCTGCGAGATAAGAAGAAGACTGTCGGGAAAGAGAGAAGGGAAAAAAAGTGCGAGCGAAAGGACGGGCGCAGTATACACACACGTACACACACAGTGCCGTCGCGACGGCGAGTAGTAACAGACGATCGCCGCGCAGACTCCTCGAAGGCGACGCGGCCCTCGCAGTAGTCGGCGTCAAGCGCTTCGTCCGACGCGCTCAGTGCCGTCCTGTCGTCAGCTCGAGGACGGTCCTTTCCCGCGTCGCCGTGTCTCGCGATCGCACCACGTTTCCGGCTGTTACGGAGGAGGCGCCTCTTGAACGCCCGCTCCTGCTTCTCGTCACGGTGAGTTTCACTCTATTATTTTGTCTATTATTTTATCAATCACGCTCATACCACACTAAACTCTCCGGAGAAGTTCTTTTCCGAGAGTTCCCACGCTTTCTGAGCAGCTTTATCGCGCCAATGACCGGCGCCAGTGACATCTCTGTGTCTCACTAACTTATCTTAAAACGTAAGCAACAAATTAAAAACGTACAGCTGATGAAACATAAGCTAACGAGCATACGCGTCGCGAATTGCACTTGTTTATCGCGTCCGTGGTGATTCACATTCTCGAGTTGGACATGGGAATGATCGGTGAAAATCAGAGTCAAGCGTGTTAACTCACCCCGGTCGGAGCGCGTTTGAGGTAAAGAGCGTGTGTTTCGTCTCGTGAGTTATTCGCGCTTGTACGTGTGTTCGCAAATGTGAGTCATTGTTTTGTTCTATTTAAAGTCCATCGACGATACAGACACGCGTTACCGCGCGCCATCGATCCCTGATTTGTTTTTCTTTCAAATAATCTCACAGTGTGCCATAAATACACAACCTTGGCTCGATGGCTTTCCGTCGTGTTTTCACGTATATTCGCAAGTACGAGTCACTGTGTTTCGTTTTATTTAGAGTAAGTAGACAAAACAGACATGCACGTCATTGATTTTAAAAAATTTTTTAATAATAACGTCATAAATGTGTGAATTTTCTCCTCGGTCAGTAATACGATTTATGATTTAAATATTATGTGTACCGTATAATATAACGTTCTTTTTGAGCGTTCTGATTATACGTGGATATTGCGCGTGGACGATTGTGTGTGCACTGAAAAAAAGTTTGGTAATATTTACCAAATGCGTTTTACCATACAATTTAATAAATAGTAATCAATATGGTAAATGTTACCAAATGTTTGGTAATAATTACAAAATTGTTAGTAACATTAACTTTCATATAGTAATATTCACCTCTTATATTAATATTTCCCTGATACAAAAATCTTGCAGCTTGCCGATACTGAATGTGTATTTACTCCATTAAGAAAATCACAAGAAACATTGTTGTACTTATACAAATGAATTTAGAAACTTAAAAACATACGAAAAGTTTGTAGAAAGATTCCTATATATATATATAAGTGAGTGATCAATTTTCTGTTAAACATAGTAAAACAAAGCAGCACATATTTATATAAGACTGTAAGAAATACGAGAAGGGCATATCGTACCTTCCGTTAAATCATCAAGAGTCATTGACACATTGACACATTGACACCTCTTATATTTAGTTGATACTATTTCACTAAATGTAGTAATTATAACACAGGCTGGATAATTATTACCAGAAATTTTTCTCATGAGTATCCCGCGATCCAGGTCCTTAACATCCATCGTTTCTAGTAATCGTCCCATGTAAATCGCACTTCAGTCACTGCAGTTCATTGTACGCGTGACCACGATCATTTTAACATGTTGACTGCCGCAATGATCGATGTTATAATACTGCCATATATCACTAACTTATGTGTAAAACGCGTAAGCAACTACGTGCAACAAATTTAACACATAGCTGATAGGAGGTTGATGAAACGATTTGACGAATAGATATGCCGCGAATTCCATTTATTTCCTACATATTCGATGATTCAAATCGAATTCAAATTGAGTTGAGTATTAAAATCAGTCTGGCAGTCAATATGTCAATGGCTCTTGATGATTTAACGGAAGGTATGATATGCCCTTTTCGTATTTCTTATAGTCTTATATAAATATGTGCTGCTTTGTTTTACTATGTTTAACAGAAAATTGATCACTCACTTATATATATAGAAATCTTTCTACAAACTTTTCGTATGTTTTTAAGTTTCTAAATTCATTTGTATAAGTACAACAATGTTTCTTGTGATTTTCTTAATGGAGTAAAAACACATTCAGTTTCGGCAAGCTGCAAGATTTTTGTATCAGGGAAATATTTACGTTAACTAATAGTTTGGAATGTCGGTACTGCACATTTTTAACGTTCTCCTCATATATTGAGCCACTTATTGTTGCACGTTCTTTCATTGTTCAAAAGCATTTATAATTCTCTGCAGCCAATAGAACGTAAACTATGCAGAATACTGTGAGTATTTTACCGGTAAACCTTTCAAGTATGGCATTCCCTTAGGAGCAACGATAAATATGTGCGTTTAGCATTTCAAGCGAAATGACATAAGCTGCGCAGCGGAATATGAGTCGGATAATTGAAATAGAGGGTACTGAACCGTGGTATCGAACCGACAAGGCATAGTGTTTTAAATAGACACACGTGTTGGAAAAATGATTGAATTATAGTTTCGCGTTTGAAACGAAACACTGCATTAAGCCAGAACCTTAAAAATGAGTAAAATTGAACCAGACTAACTTTTCAAGCGTTGTCATTCTAAAAACATGTGTTTCGTTTTTCTACTACAACTTTTTTCAAATTCATTAAATGGCAAGAATGGATAGATTCATATTCTTTGATGTTTTCTACATTGATTAAAGAAAACAGCATTGAATTTTGATCCTTTTTACGGAAGTTATGAACAAATAAAAGTGCGCTGGGTAAAGTTTACCTATGCTCAGGGTGTGTGATTAGGGTTCTAGTATTCAATCTCTCAGATATTTAATCATTAAGAATTTATTTTGGCCAAGAAAAAAATGTATTTAAAAATTTAAAATTTCCCAAAATTTATTTTGAGAGCTTTGCAGAGATGTTGGTAGCGAATAACACTTTTTTTCAGGCGGATTATAATGTCGACGATGTATCGCATTTAAAGTTTGCACATTTTACAATATGAGAGAAGTGCAAACTTCGTTAATTTGCATAAACCTTGAATAATTTGAAGAAAAATGAGAAAACTGCAACATGTGCGATATATTCTCGGCTCAAATTTAAAACGCAAAATTTTAATTAATTGTATTATTTCTCAAGCGCGTGTGTGTGTTAGAAAGTGCACGTATCAGCGTACAGCTAATTAGCTCTTCCCATGATCAAAGTTGATCCAACGTGCAAACAGCTTGAATGAGTAATAAAGCGCGCTACTCCCCTGAAACGAACATGTTGCGAATAATCTCGACACTTATTATCTGAAAATAACGTATATTGCGTTGAATATGCAGCTTAATACACAAACTCCAAAGAAGTGTAATTCGAGATCGTTGGATGATATTTACGTGAAACTAACAAGTAAACCTACTCAAGTGTTACACTCCAATTTTGATAAGCTTTTAACATGCTGTAGTCTACGTCTAAATAAGAGACACATATTTTTTATACGTGCCCATACGGCCGGTAAGAGGGTGAAACACCCTCTTGAAAAAAATCGGTTTTAATATTTCTGAGCGAATATTATCGGAACGATAAATAATAATACAAAAAAAAGTTTCAAATAAAAGTTTTATGGGTTTTAATGAGCTTTATAACAATGCACTCAGATTTTTCGAAAACATCATTTTTTTCGAAATCTCTTTTTCCTCCCTTAATTTTGTAAAATCTGAATGCATTGTTATAAAGCTCATTAAAACCCATAAAACTTTTATTTGAAACTTTTTTTTTGGACTGAACGGCCGCTTGTTCATTTCAATTGATCACGCTCCGAAGGCAATAACGTATCCTAAAAGCGAGGATACAAATGATACAATGAGTATTGTGGTGGCAAACGCGAAATCGGGAACCACGCTTGCGCGTTGAACCGCAAGCACGCGTGGCTCTAAATTCTCGCATCTGTATTCATTAAGCGATGAATGAGTGATATTGCTATGGACTCGTACACATACAATCATTCCCATAGTTAGCTGACGGTAACTCCATTGCGACGAAGGCAGTTGCCTCTCTCGAATGGGACGAAGGAAAAAGAGTAAAGGGCTCTTATCCACCCAATTCTGCTTGAAGTGCATGACCCTTAGAACACGTTTTATGCACGTACGTGGTGAATCGCGACGTATAATTTATCGGGTCATTGGTTGTTTCGAGTTATTAGTCGCTCTTGGAAACGAAAAAAACTGAAGTTGAGAAAGAGAGAAAGAGAGAGAGAGGGAGAGAGATCAAACGAGTGCGATATATTCGCAGTGAAACTTGAAAAATTCGAACGTGATCGTTCCGCCTTCTCGTTGAAATATCGAGTCGAACAAAAGCAATATTACAGCGAGTGAATTTTTCAGGTAACGCCACATGATTCAGGACGCTTTTACGGTGTGCTAATGAGTGTTATAAAGCATAGTGATTAGGATTGTGTAATAACTACTCAGTAAACACCTACTACACCAGCAACACAACGTCGACGCTATAATTTCCTACTACAACAATATAAATGCAATATACAAATGACGTTCGCAAAGTTTTCCTGAGCGAGTCCTTCAGGCGCTTTTGTCATTTAACATGGATGCCATTAATATCTCATTAACTTCCGCCAACGATCGATATCCTCGATCGTCCCGCGAGGTAAGAAAATCGTTGGGAAACGAGTGCACGATAAGTCGGTGTTGTTACTTGCAGCTGCGGGTCCCACGACGGCTAATTGCGAACGTTCGTGTAGCGGGATCGTAATTAACTATCATGCGCCTCGGAAACGCGAACAGGAAGCTCCTCCCGATTTAACTTCTGCTTTCGATCGGTGCATTCGCCAGAAAAGTCGATTGAAAACGAGCAGCCCCTCGCTAAAATCACTCTCAACGATGAGGCACGACATAAGCAGGGGAGACCAGGTCTAGATGGCCGCAGGGATATGTTGCTCATGAGCTTTTTTAGTATTTATCTTGAGAGATTTTGTCAAACAATGTATACAAAATCGCGGATTCTTTTAGAGAACATAAGTACTTTTCCCTGAGTTATTAAGATCAAAATAATATTATAGCCAAAAAATAGAAGAAACTAATTTAATAGTAGTAAAGTAAATTTTCGAACTCTCTCTTGTCAATTTTGCATTAATATTCCCCGTCGTGAATGAATACAGTTAACCGACGTGTTACTAACTAGAATGAAGTTTTTTGTAAGTATACGATATAATAAAAGCAATTTTTATTCATAAAATGATTGAAACCGAGCATATGGGCGGACAAGTTAAAGTTAGCCCATATTTAAGGGCTAACAGAAGACGTGGAGACGTCCTTATCGTGGCCCTCGCCATATTTTCCGGCACGTATCATGCGCGATCGTACAGGGCGTGCGTGCTCGTCGAAAAAGTGGAATATTACATATACAGGGTGTCCCAAAACTGGTAGAACACCCGTTAGGGGTAGGTAGGGGGTGCAATTTGGAATTGAAAGTTCCTCTTGCATTTTTGGATCCGTCAATTAGTTAACGAAATATTAATGAATTAAGTCTGCCAATCTCTTACCGTCCCGAGTGAGCGCTCAGAGACGTAGAACGCTGTGGACTTCTCAGGGGCCCTTCTTGTCCGTTTGTCTCCCCTTTTTGTATCACAAGGGAATAAATGTGGATGAGTGAGTGAGTGGATGTGTGGGTGAGTGCCTGACCGGGACTAGGAGGGGAGGGGGTGGCAAGTTTTCTGTATGTGGGAGTAATGTGCGTGTGTTTTTGTGTGCGATTATGAGTGTATGGATAATTTGAATGTTTTTAGTGAAAATGGGCGGAATGATTGCGCTTTATATGCCGGAGGGGGAGGACATGTGTGATATGCTTCCTTCGAGTGCGTGGATCACTTGGATGTTTTCTGCACGTTGGTGGTCGAGTACCGTGAATAATTTTAGTGTGTGTGTGTATGGGAGGTAGGGGGATGAGGAGTGTAAGTGATTTTCTTGCGTTGTTGTATGAGAGGCACATTACTCCCACATACAGAAAACTTGCCACCCCCTCCTCCCCTCCTAGTCCCGATCAGGCACTCACCCACACATCCACTCACTCACTCATCCACATTTATTCCCTTGTGATACAAAAAGGGGAGACAAACGGACAAGAAGGGCCCCTGAGAAGTCCACAGCGTTCTACGTCTCTGAGCGCTCACTCGGGACGGTAAGAGATTGGCAGACTTAATTCATTAATATTTCGTTAACTAATTGACGGATCCAAAAATGCAAGAGGAACTTTCAATTCCAAATTGCACCCCCTACCTACCCCTAACGGGTGTTCTACCAGTTTTGGGACACCCTGTATAGCGAATATTATATTTTTCCTAGCACATTTCTGTCGCGTTGTTATCTCGGGTGCACACACGATCGGCGGACTTTTTGCGAGAAGCGGACCCGCGCCGCGATCTAATCGGCCGCGATAAATTTTCCCGGTCGCGATCGAGTGTCGTCGCTCTCATAATTCATGATTCCGCTTTTTGCCTCGTCGGCGGACGCCCTCGCGCTTTATTAAAATGTCGTCTCCTCTCCCGACCCGTCTCCTTGTTCGCCAGGATTATCGACGCATCGCGCCGCGTACACAACGCACTCCCGTCCCCGTGATATTATTTTCTTTTTATCTCGGTCATCGACGTCGTCGCGTGTCGCGCGAGGAGGCTGATTATCGCCGCGCGGCGCGGCGGCTCGATCGCCGTTTAGGGATGTAACACCCTAAGGCCGAAGTGGAACGAGTACGTCGATTCGGGATCGATGATCGGCCTTTCGCGTTTGTCTACCCGTAGAAACTTATTATACGCGCAGTGGAGAAACTGACTTATCATGGTCAGTTCTCTTTTTTTCTCGCTATGTTCAACCTCTTCTGTTTCTCCTTCACCCTCTTCTAGAGCAAACCCTCTTCTGTGTGACAAAGAAAGCTCTATTCTTCAATCTTGTCGTCAGCTGTCCCATAAGACTAGCCGCAGTTGATTCTATAAATCGATTCCATGGACATATAGAGTAGACTGTGGATAGGATCCATTTGGAGCTGCAAACGCTTTAGAGCCCGTAAAGAAAGATTGTGATTGGTCCATATGGCGGTTCGAGGCTTTTGCAGCGTCAAATGAATCTTACCCTCTGCATTGCTGTAGGGGAAATAAAATCAGCGTTAGAAAGAGAGGGCAACAGAAAGTAAGATATTTTCTTTGTCTAGTTGGTGAAGAGAACGAAGGATGAGAATCGATCACACGACGAATGCGTTCATTACTTCTCTCTATGTTTTATTCTCTTCCGTTCGTTTCTTCTACATCAGCCTCTTCTGAAGTACTGTTAGACGGAGGAAGCATTTGCGTATCTTGTCATCAGCCATCTTGTAAGAGTGCGCACTCGATTCTATGAGTTTATGAGAGAAATGGACCGCTCGTTCTTGTACGCGCGCAACCGCCAGGGATGACGTATTTAATCGGATTAAGGCGAACCTCGACTGCCTACTTTCTTCTCTCGGAGCAGGAAGCGAGTAATCGACTTCCAAGACCGATTTTACCCGCCGTTTATTGCGTTGCGTCTCGTACCTATCAGGTTTTCCTCTTTCTCTCTTCTCTTCTCTTCTGCTCTTCTCAAGGGACCCACCCCGGTATATCAGCCGTCGTCGTTACTCCGCGAGTTATTAGCAGCCTTGATATTCCGATGGCGAAGTTCTAATGTCAATGCGAAGTGATAAAGGGGCGCCGCGATTAATTGCGTTACCGAGCGAACTTATTAGTTGTGTTCGTTATTGAATTAATCCTCTCTCTCTTTTTGCTTCTTTCTCTCCCTCCTTCTCCCTCTCTCCCTTTTTTGGTCTATTACTCTCCGCGACCTTAATTTCGATTTTCCAGTTATAATCCACACGTTCAATTATTTTAATTATATATTTATAATTAGAAGAATAATCATTATCACAGTATGCATATCATATATATACATATATTTTTTTTCTTAATCTTTTATCTGATTTTGACAAGTGGAAGTAAGGTTTTGCTGCAAAATTTGTAGTACACCAATTCGTTACACGCTATGCCAAAGTTAACTATCTGCGTTTGTGGCGATATAATTATCCGGCTTATCCGTGCGATTTGCGTGCAATGACACTGTCTGTGTTAGCAAATGTATCAATACTAGGAACAGTCGGTGCTATTAACCGATTCTTTACACGAGAATTTATTGATTGCGGTTCTATACTTATAACTGAACTACCAGCTATAAGTATAGACTCGTTTCAATGAAGAATGCATTAATATTTTATTATACTTTAGATTCCAGAAACGGAACTTGTCTTGTTTTGTCTTGTTGAGGCTTGAAGTTATTATTAGTTGGGCTCTGGTTATTGAATTACTTCTCTCGTTTCTTTCTTTTTTTTAGCCTGTGTTACCCTCCGCGACCCTTAATTTCGCCGGCGGATTCACCGAGCTTTGGGCACGACTTTTCCCAACTGAAATTCTGGAATACGTATATCAATTAATTTCCGAGCGGCGCAGGTGATTAAAGTTTAAGCGAATTTTGCGAGTTAAGCTTCTCAGAGATAATTAAATGACAGGCTCTCTTATCGCTCACGCTTGACATCGACAGTGAGTTTTGTTTATCTGAAAATCTTAATTATAGGTTTAATTGCCGAGCTACTTAATGCTGAGCGTCATAAAGCTGCTGTAATTGACAATCTCTCGAAAACCTCGCGCGAAAAACCCGTCAGTAAAATTGAGGTCGAATGCCTCGGGACAGCTTGAAAAGTATTGAATCTCGAGCTTTAAATAACTTGCGTTTTCTTCTCTTTTATTTTTAGCAAAAGATATCCCGCTTGTTTTAGATATTCTAGGATGTTTCCAAGACGTATCATTTGTGCCATTTGCGTCGTATGTTTCATTAAAATATTTACAGAACATTTTGTGCTATCCGAATATTGACACCTCTTGTCAACCATCGACATGCTAATTCGCGTCGCAATCTGTCGAGTGTCATTTCGATAAGTGCACTCTCTAAAAATAATGTTCATAGAAATGATTACACGGGATGACGACGAAGTTTGTGAATTACGAAGTGCTGCGTGAAATTAAAAAAAAGAAACGTAACTTTATAACTCATAATTATTAATTATTGCCGGATCATGCTTAAAGAACGAAAAGCTCGCGCCTGGTTGTTTCCGCGAAAAGACGGAGCATTCCTTGTTGGTCTTTCAGTTCCCTTCGCTCCTTTTGAACGTCGCTGCCATGTTCGACGATCTTTGAAACAAAGCTTTTTCGGGATTTCCCGTATTTTGCAGTAAATTGGACGAAAGCTTTGAAATCCGACGCTGTTGTTGCAGATACCCCGCGTGCATTCCCCCGTAACGACGACGGATTAAATTACTATTCTATGTGTCTCGAATTCCGCTAATTCGGGACGCGCGTCAACAGGATTGTTTTATAAATAACAGAAGCGCATCAGCCGCGTATAATCCTTTCCCTATTTATATTACGCTTACCCGATTGAGAGAAGAAGCGAAGGGTTTGTCGCGTCGCTTCAGATACAAGATAAGAGATAATTGATAATCAACTGTGGAAGCATTATTTATACTGTTCTGTAACAGATTTAAAAATTTAAAGCAAGCAGGGGTTTCAAAGTCATCCTTGACATGTTTAAAAATCTTACTTGTTTATTTCTGTAACTTGTTAGAAAATAACAGAAACAATCGATTTTGCCAACTTACTCAGGTAGTCAACTAGCCCCATTTTCTCTATTTCGATATGCAGGGCGAGTCATCCAACGTTAATCTTTAAAACATCTTTGTTGTTCTTGTAGCAGAGGAAAATGTATAAGGAATAAATTGTGTAATCAGGAAAATTGGCTGACTATAATATTTATCTCTTCCATCCGCACAATTTATTCCTTGAATGTTCTCCTTTTGTATACATTGAGAAAGAGAAAGAAAGCAAATATTTAAGAAATAAAGAATATTTATTTGCGATAGATAATAATATACAATAATATACTTGCTTATACTGATAAAATATTTTTCAAATATGAAAATAGATACTATTTTCAAAACTTAGCTTGCTATAAGAGAGCAATTGTTTATTTTATTTAAATAAAAGAATTTAGATCTAAATAAATATGTTATTAGTACCCACCGAATAAATATCTTTTATTTTTCAAATATTTTCTCTCAGTGTATATAAAAGCACTAGAAACATTTTAGAATCTAGAGTGTGATTTACTTTATATATAAAATTTATTTTATATAATATAAAATATATTAATCAAACACATAGACAGAGAAATTCATATTAAAATATAATTGCGAATGTAAATTTGGAAACTCGATCGAAATATTGACCAGATTAATTTACTGCAATTCGTTAAAAAAACTATTTACTGTAGTTCGTTGCAAAATAAAGTATTGCATAAATTGGCAGAGTAAGTTTCAGATAATACGTATTGGGATTTTTACACGCACAACATGACATTTCTCACAAAACAATCTTTAGCGATCGAATTGTGCGGTGAGTTGATTATGGGTTCCCGGGACGACGACACTGAATTGGATTGCCCGACATGACGTATCGACGTAACATCGACGTCCGAACGCGAAGTTCCGGCACGTAAAGTTAACGAAACGTCTTTCAACTATCGCCGTGTGCACGTTGCGAAGTAAATTAACTTGGATCTCGGTTCTGGTAAAAAGATCTCCGGAGGTTAGCGAAATGTGTATCCAATGATCCGATCGAATACCTGAACGAGAACTTTTGCGACTCACGTACGAGGACGAAGAGCACGTAATCTGGCGTTGAATGAAGTATACGGAACGTTCCGTTACATTTTCGGGAATAGTTTGACTGCAGCGAACGGTGAGGCAAATATGATACCGTTTCTTCCCACGTATGCCGCGAAATTTGATGCAGGACTGCTTTTCTAAACTTATCACGCAACAAAATGTGCAGTAAATAAAATCACAGTGAATTCGGCAGTCTGGAAAAACAACCTGGAGATTATTTAATTTTATTATCGTATATGTATTATTTTTTATAATTTTCATGTTATTTTATATTTATCATTTTTATTTTTGTTCTTTTTCTCTGTCGTAAAGAGATATAAACCTCAAATATCAGAAATATGAGTAATTAGTCAATAAATTGTCAATTAGGCTGCGTGAATTCTCACTTCTTAATCGTACGCAATCGATCGTGGTGTGAAGATTAATATTTTTAGCGACGTTTTGGGTTGGCGGTTATGAAAAATATTCATTCAGATAATGTGCCTCTAAAGACGCCGCAAAGATCGCGAAACGGTGCGTCCCGCCGGCGACATTCTAAAGTTACAAACTGAGTTTAACGGGGAAAGCTGGTCGCCCTTTTGCCACTGGAAGTTCCTTTATGGGCTTCATTCAGAAAATCTCTCTCGTCTCGCCCGAGGAAATTTGACTTCTCTCCCTTCGAAATAGAAAAAAGAAATGGAGCGTAATAACCGACGGGCATTTAGCGGCGTAATAAGTAGCAGTCACGTTTTAATATTGCCGAAACAACAGGTACACTTTAATCAATCCAAAGTTTGCCAAAGTCACGGGGAGATTGTTTTCTGCGTGATTTTGATGCGATCATTGTGTTATTCCCCGCGGTTCAATATATATATATATATATATATATATATATATATCTTTCCTCCTAGAGGGCCAATATCGTTTCCCTCCCTCTCTACGGGTTCGGGAACGCCTGCTTTAGCGCGTAATACAGGATTCGAGAAAGTAGGCCAGTAAGAAAAATTCGACGAGTGTCCGAGGCTGTCGCCGCTCATTACGCGAGAAGGCGAACCTCATTCTCTCTGCGACAAACGAGCGCGCCGTGACGGGCGAACACCAATTTTATAAAACGAACAATCAATTTTAAGGGTCAAGGTCCTCTCCCTCCAGGCATTTAGGGCTGTCCATCTTCATATATATACAGGATGTCTGGTAACTCGCAGCCGCGGTGTACAGTTGTGCGCGATAATGCACCAATCTTCTTTGATTAATAACTAAACATCTACGTGGTCATTTTACGGAGAGAGAGAGAGAGAGAGAGAGAGAGAGAGAGAGAGAGAGAGAGAGGGGATTTGCTGCAGCAGTAAACCAATTTGCTATATATGGACAGTTAAACATAATTCGCTGTGTTAGCTACTTTTTCTTTGCTGCAGGAACCTATTTCCTTGCTATGATTACAAGAAAATCTACTCGTACAGTAAGAAAAGTGGTTAACGCAGCAAATTTGCTACAGATGAACAACTAAACATAATTTACTGCTTTAGCTACTTTTTTTGTTGCAGGAGCAGATTTTCTTGCTATCTTAGCAAGGAAATTGGCTTCTGCAGCAAAGAAAAAGTGGCTAACAAATTATGTTTATCTTTTTTCCGTGTTGGTAAAGGATTTTTTTATTCAGTTTGATCTAATATACAAGCATATAGCGGCAGACGTCGCCATCATAGCTCATTTACCATATGGCACGTGATTATTCATGAATCTTCTTTGATTAATAACTCGATTAATTTTACGTGGCTGTTTGCAAAATGATATTTTTTTGTTTAGTCTGACCTAATCTATCTGTATATCGCGATTCCTCTGTGAGTTACCGGATATCCTATACTTCATCGTATAGATTTTTCAAAAAAACATTCTGACACTCATTTCGCGACGTTCCTATTTCGTCTTATTTACGAATAAAATTGTACATACGTTGCGCTAGAACAATACAACAAGCTTTAAATTGCCTCATAACACCTTTTTTTATTTATAATAACAAGTACCTAAGATGAACGTCTCAATTAATGGCCGAATGGTTCTCATCGTGAGAATGAAAGAATTTAGATTTAAATAAATGTTATCAGCGCTGAATAAATACTTTTTATTTTTTCAGATATTTTTCTCTTTTTTTAACATTGGATGCGTGATTCACCCTTATATAAAATTTATATCTCATATAATGTAAAATATATTAAACCGAAGAGAAACACACAGAGCTTCGTATTAAAATACGATCGCGAATATAAAATTGGAAATTTATTGAGTGTCTTTTAATGGATGAATACTGGCCGGTTTAATTGGCCGCAATTCGTTAAAAGTATATTGTATAACACGAACTGTCGGTATAAGTCAGATAATACACTCTGGGACCTACGCGCGCGCAACATTAATAAATTAACCAATTAATAATGTGTGTGTTGAACTAAATACACACAAAATAGATTTTGCCGGGAAGCTCTTGTTTTGAGATTTTAATTATATTTTATTAATTTATGGGGAGAGTTTACATTATTTATAATGTTTCCTCAAAACTGGCTAATGTGACACGTAATTTCATCGCAAAAATAAAAAAATATATAAATTTATTAAAATCACAAAATAAAAGGGTTAAAGGTAAGAGCATTTAAAAGCCAGGCACAGGTGAAAAAGTGCAATCAATGTATTACAATTATATAAATATATAAATTTACGTTTCGACCCGATTTAGGTCCTCTTAATTTATTAATAAAATTTATTAATAAAAAATAATAAGTAATTATTATTTGAATATCGCAAATCCATACGGAGCCGGGAATGTATTTACAACCTATTACTGACTTAAACGTGACAATTTATTGACTAATTACTCATATTTCTGATATTTAATAAAGTAGGACAAGTTGAGACATTAACGTTATTTTTTAACTCTATAACGAATAAAATTTACAAAACACATGTTCTTCTTGGAAATGGACGCTTAATTCATTTTTGTCATATTTATTCAGATTGTAACTGATGGGACAAAAAATATTCTAGTACCGATTAGCCATTTATATGAATTAATTGCGAAGATTGCATATTTTGTTACTTTTTCTGCTTATAAAATATTCTTTAATCTTCTCTCAATTTTGGCACAATTATTTCAATAGCTTGAAATTGAAGGATAACTGTACAGATCCAACAAACAGACACGTGATATCAATTATCAGCTTTTAAGATATCGGCAAGCAACTGTCGCCTTGTCAGCTTGTACAGTTATGATGCTCCAGAACTGACTACTTTTTTAATTTCATTTGAAAAACTTGTTATAACTGATTAGATATAAAGTATGGAGTAAGAACACATATTTAGAAGAAATACAGATCAGCTGACTTATTAGGGAAAATAGTTGCACAATTGTTACAGATTGGAACGTAGTCATTTTAATGGAAATATTCGCATCGATTAATAATTTTACAACTAATTTATAACAAATGTGAGACGACAAAGAGACATTCTCTTCTCCAACGCGGAATAACTGTCTCCAAAATTTTCCTCTCTTCCTCGCTGTTAACATAACTTATTGTATTTATTCTGTTCGTTTTTTATTTTGCCTTCCATTTTTGTATCTCAAACGTGGGATCTCATACATAAAGTGTGCGAGCTGTAAAGGATGAAAATAATTTTTATGTCGAAATGCGCGTTTTAATTACGCGCGAAAAGCCAACGAGTGTTAGTAATTTTTAATTCATATTTTTCAATTAATGATAGCGTCTAGTATTGGTGTATGCAATTTTAACACATTACACAGTCGGCTTTATTGAATTTTTAATTCGTTCAAAAAGCTCTCGCATTTAAACAACCGAAATATATTTTCCATCCGCGTGCCAAAAAACGGCCGAAAAGCGGCCGGGCGCGCGATGAAGTTTCATTTCAAGTGTCTCCGAGTCGTGAGTTATCCGTATTTTTCGATAAACACGCGACTGTGCGCTATTAACTCGCAATGAAATATCGCGGCGGCAGCAACAATATTTGCCCGGATTTCCACCGCGCCGCGACCCAGCCGAAAGAAGCTCGTTGTTTTTAATCGATTAGTAATACACGACCCAGAGAGAGAGAGAGAGAGAGAGAGAGAGAGAGAGAGAGAGAGAGAGAGAGA
>NW_022639459.1:2022853-2023521 GCF_010583005.1 Odontomachus brunneus
AGAGAGAGAGAGAGAGAGAGAGAGAGAGAGAGAGAGAGAGAGAGAGAGAGAACGCCGTAATCGATGTTACGGGCCGTTGACTGACGTCCAGCTAAAACCTCCCTCCGGAGACACGAACGTCAAAAATTCGATGGAATCAATTGTACCGCAGGATTCTGATACCATTTAATTCGGCGAATAATCAATCCAGCGCGGGCGGATTTATCAAGGAGATGGATTCATCTAACGCACTCGACGTAAAATTTCTCTCTCTGCTCTGATGACTTCACCCCCTTGCTCGCGTATTATAAAAGTCTTTAAAAAAGTCCCGCGGTACAATTTTTCTTTGCAACGGCGAATATTTTATGTCGCACATAATGGTGATGAATCGCCGTTACGTGGATGAGGGGGAGAGAGAGAGGGGGGAGAGAGAGAGAGAGGAAGAGGGGGAGAGAGAGAGAGAGAGAGAGAGAGAGAGAGAGAGCGGGAAAGAGTGCTGCGAGAGTGAAATGGGCGAGCGTGAGGAGGAGCGAGAGAGAGATAGAGAGAGGATCCGGAAGGACGAGGACCGTCATCGCCGCTGCTGCCGCCGACCCGAGGGCCGTCACTGAGACTTGTAAGACCACTCCTCTGCTCCGTATTCTGTCCGATGGTCGTAGTCCGTGTCATTATCGTGCGCGTACTGTTGT
>NW_022639459.1:2024519-2030747 GCF_010583005.1 Odontomachus brunneus
GAGAGAGGGAGAGAGAGAGAGAGAGAGAGAGAGAGAGAGAGAGAGAGAGAGAGAGAGAGAGAGAGCGGAAATAACGTCTCCCTGTGTGAAGGGGAATGTTATTTGCTCGCGCCATTGAACGAGCACGGACAGCGGGAAGTATAACAGCCGCTTCACAGAGCACTCGCGATATAGCCAGCGATTAAAAACGCGCAATTAATACGCACAACACGCGGTGCTGGCGCCGTTTAACCGTTTTAAATTGCTAATTGAATTTTCAGGCACGTCAGAATACGAGAGGGTGGATACGAGAGGGCCGAGGGGAGAGCGGCATTGCGCGTTTTTCTGCTTTTTGCCGCGACCGATTACGTGGGTTCTCCACGTAAGTGCAATTCGCATATGAAAACGTTCGAGTTATTCGCGCGGGATATTCGACTCTGTGTTGAAGCATATTGAAATTCCTACAATTCTGGGCGCGGGACCGCGAGCAGAATTTTTCAGGCCGACGCCGGCTAATCGAGACGACAGGTCTGCGCGAGTTCTCATAGAAGCATGCAAGTCGAGTCGCAAAATTAATTCGCCCTACGATTCCGTTGACCTCACCGAGGCAGTGGCCAGGTCTTTGAACGTTGCTTGTCGATTGTAATAGGCCTTGCGTGTTGAAGAAAAGCCGGAAATGGAAGGCACCCATTTTTTTGCAAGGGTTTCCGTGTAAGAATGTTCATTCAAAGTTATTTAATATTTTTTAGAGTTTTTGAGTTTTTTGAAGACATTTTCTTTTTTCGAATTTTTTCATATGTTTTTATAAACGTATATCTTTGAAATCTCGAAAAACATGGGAAAATGTTTTACGCAAAAGTTCCATGTTATTTAATACTTTAAAAGTATGATTTTTTAAAAGATGTTTTATACTTTCAAATTTTTATTTCGTAATTATTTAGTATTTGTATTTCTCCAAAGTTTCCTATTTTTCAACATACTCTCAACTCTCATTTCTATTTGTACGAGTTCTAACATTTTTGTATGAGCAAAAGTTGAGGAGGATCTTGTCTACAGCGTCGTGTATAATAATCTTTTTTGTTAAATTGCATTTTTCGGGTACAAATCGTAAACACCACGCTACAAGTAGTTGTAGACGCGCTACGTCGGACGTGCCGCGGAATATAAGTCGCGTACAAGCCGGACGGATGCTGCAAGTAGTTACAGACGTGTTGCGTCTGTCCCATTTGTAGAAGAAGCTGTGTCCAGAGAGAAGGGAAAGCCGACGTAGTGCGTTGCAATTACTTATTTTCCAAGGTATCACTCTTACGATAAAATACATGTAATTAACCTGGAAAAAAATTGTTCCTACCGAAAGACAGAATTTATTTCAACTGGCAGTAAAAAACATGGATTCGTTATTTTCTTAGATATCTAATCGGGGGCTCCTATCAGTGTTGTCAGAAAAAATACTCTTGTATTGAATGTCGAGTCACTCACAGATATATGGCCTATAAAAAAAGACCAAAGATGCTGTGACAAATCATTAATTGTAATTTATCCGGTGTAATTGTACGAAAACTGTTAAACTGCTTCCTATCTTCTTCTGAATATCCAACTATCCTATGAAATTTAATAGAAAAATAACGAATCTTTCACTCTGATCTGGAGAATCGCAGGTCACTAGTCTGTGAATCGATCGTATATCCAGATATCATAGAGAAGTAAAAAAGAGTTCATTTTTAGATGCAAAAAGAATTATTTTCATTGAACTGAACTTTGAAGAGTTTTTTTTACACATGAAATTGAACTCAGAATTGGTGACATACGACTAAATTTTTTTTTTAATTCTTTTTGAATTCTCTGTGCTATCTGGGTATCTATTTCCTTCGCGTAAACTCGTGAAAAATGAAAATTTTTGTCGAACTCGTCAATGAAACTTTTCATTTTTCACAAATTTACACGAGGAAAACACACGAGGAAGATACATGATCAATTCAGCGATTAGTGCCACGATTTTAAAGCGTGACTACGTCCGTATTGTAGACGAGTCTTAATACTTAATAATTCTTAGTGAATATTGCGCGGTAGAGACGCGGCATTTAATGACGGGAGTTGCGCGCGTAAAAGTTACGCGCTCGAATTATAAATTAGTAGCCATTCTTTCGAGCGTTTCGTTTCGCGCGAATAACTTCTCCCGCAATTTTCGTGAAAGCCGGAAATATAGCGCTAGTCCAAAATGTTTCACGGTAATCGTGGATTATGTGAGCACGATCCAATTCATCCGAAACATCCTCCCGTTTAAGTAATTCAACGCGCGTCTACGCGCCGAAACACGGCGTTGTTAGTCCTCTTGCATATCGTTTTGGGCAACGTGTCGGTTCTCCGAAATTATTTCGAGATGGATCGCTAGCACGTGCCACGAGCTCGGGACAGGAAAATTATTTGACGAGCGTGGAATGCGGGCTGAGAAGGAGGGCGAGAAAAAAAAACGTCGACTACCAAAAAGCGCGCTCGTCTGGAATGGACAAACCGCAAATGAAAGCCTGCCGCCGCGATGGCGCAATATTCGACAGACTAGGAGGAAGCTGGCTGGATACTTTCTTGCATTCTTATTTTTTTTTTCTTTTTCTATTTCATTCTCGTGATCACTTTAAATCATCCTTTCATCCCGCGCGCACACTCCTCCCTCCAAATCCTCCCTTTTTATTTTATTAGCCACGCGAGACACAGATCGACGGGGAAGTTTTTCGTCCGCTTCGCCGAGCCGCGTGAAAGGGTCCCGTTGACGCGAGCGCTCCTTCGTGAAACTTTTGTGAAACATCACTCGCGCTCAAACGCTTTTAATTAAGCGCGCCACTACATGTACGCGTCCCGCGGCATCGCGCGTTGACTTGATAATGGCAATTCACGCGCGAGCAATCCGATACGCATCTTCGCTCGTCGTCGCAAAAAATGTGAGCGCCGCCCGAAATGCCCGATCAAGTTTACGAGTGCATTCCCGAGCAGAAATTAATTGGAGCGTGTCCCAAATCTAGCTAGGCATAACTCAAGTTAGGTCTGCCTTCGTTGGACCTAGGTGTGGTCAAGAAAGGCAAACTCGGAATAGAATTTCATAAATAGACCCTGAGTAGACACTGACGTGGATGCCCCTAATAAGGCTTGCCCTCGTTGAATCTAGATATGGCTAAGAAAGGCACATTCAGAATAGAATTTTGCAAATAGACCTAAGTAGGTTTGACTTTATTTTAATACCCGAGTCGAAATTTTGACCCTATGTTGAACCTTGAATTCTACACCGCAGTAGGAGCTAAGATAGCAAAGTAGGTTTAATTCTAATGATATAATTTATTCTTACTTTGACCCTGATGATGTCTGAAATTTCCGCTTTTACTTTCTTTAGCGTCAAAGTAGGTTATATAATAGTAGCATCTTAGGAAGCAAAGTAGGTTCAGCGAACCTTTATTGAAGCTTTAGCTCCTAGCTAGAATATATGTATTTTATAGAAATATTTAAAAAATTTAATAAATAACGAAACAGAAACGTCAAATAGCACACAAAATATACATTTTATTTGTTGCATATATTTCAGACATCATCAGGATCAAAGTAGGAGTAAATTATATCATTAGAATTAAACCTACTTTGCTATCTTAGCTCCTACTGCGGTGTAGAATTCAAGGTTCAACATAGGATCAAAATTTCGACTCGGAAATGAGTGTCAATATCGACAAAATAGGTTTCACCTAGGTTGTAGATTATCTAAGTAGGCTCAAACTATTTTTAAGAGCGTCAAAGTAGCGTCAAAATTTTGACAAGGTAGAGTTAAAGGTTGAAAAGAGAAGTTAATGAGTATCAATATTCTCAAAGTAGGTTTTATCTAGGCTATAAACCGTCTAAGTAAGCGCAAACTATCCTTAAGAGCGTCAAAATTTCGACTCGGCTGCATCACTATGCGCAGGCTGAGCGGGATTTTGTCACGAGATCACTATGCCTAAAATTATGATTTGATTTTAATAGGTGATCTCACGATGAAATCACTTCAAAGTTGCTTCAAAGTTAACCTCTTAACTTTTATCCGGACAAGCAAGTTGGATCTTAAAGCCACTTCTTCCGTATATCAAATAAAATTTATATCTTCGAAATTTGTTCCGAAATCGAGAGTACCTCGATGATTTAATGAGTTTATTCGTAATAATATTATTACGAATTTGCTCCTTCTAATATTATTTTGACGAAAAACAGGAGACTGTGAGGCCTACTTTAAATATTTTCAGGAAATATTTTTGCCCTTATGACTTCGATTGAATACTATTTTTGTCACGAGATCATTATACCTAAAACTATGATTTGATTTTAATAGGTGATCTCACGATGAAATCACTTCAAAGTTGCTTCAAAGTTAACCTCTTAACTTTTATCCGGACAAGCAAGTTTGGATCTTAAAGCCACTTCTTCTGTATATCATATATTTCAGACATCATCAGGATCAAAGAAGGAGTAAATTATATCATTAGAATTAAACCTACTTTGCTATCTTAGCTCCTACTGCAGTGTAAAATTCAAAGTTTAACATAGCATCAAAATTTCGACTTGGAAATGTGTGTCAATATGGTCAAAATAGATTTCACCAATAGGTTGTAGATTATCTAAGTAGGCTTAAACTATTTTTAAGAGCGTCAAACTAGCGTGAAAATTTTGACAAGGTAGAGTTAAAGATTCAAAAGAGAAGTTAATGAGTATCAATATCGTCAAAGTAAGTTTTACCTAGGCTATAAACCGTCTAAGTAGGCGCAAACTATCCTTAAGAGCGTCAAAGTAGCATCAAAATTTTGACTCGGATATACCCGCCAAGATTCTGTTATTTTAAATCGTATATTTTGTTTTACAAGATGCAAATATGCAGCAATCCAATATTTCGTGCGCGCAATACTTATGATGCTGATACCTACTCAAATTTACGTTCCGATCCTCGTTCGTACGCACACCGTGATTTTTCATCGGCGTGTCATCCATTCATGAGACTTAATGCCTAACCATCGCAATACATTTTTATTAGGCGCGTTCGGCGCCGTTCTCGTACGACGCCGGTCGTCATTTCGCTACGTTAACTTTAATAGCGTCGCTGAGCGATAAAAGATTGTCGCAATTGCGCTCATTCGGCGGTATGCGTAAAACTTCGTCGGACTCGAGAGCAGACCACGAAAACATAATGTCGATTTAATGACCAGCTCGAAGGCAATTTTCTCGAGATTACCGCTCGTAATCGGATAATGAGAACGTCGACACAATGCCGACCCACGCGTTCGTGCTAAAAAAAGAGAGAAAAAGAAGGAAGCAACGCTGGACGTCCTCCTACGCGCCGGTAGCGATGGCAGGACAACGTGCGTTGTCGTCCGATAATCCTGCGCCTATAAAGTTTGCATGCCGCGCTGTTCCCTTGCGAGTAGGATGACGCCTAATTTTGAAGAACATCCAGCGTTTGAAGGAGACCGGCGAGATGAAAAACTCTATGAATGTAGAAATTCATAAGAAAGAGAGATAGATAAATAGATCGATATAGTATGCAATCCATTAGACGCGGTATACGCTTTAAAACGCTGAAAAAAATCATGATTGGTCTATGTGACGTTTCAAAGCATTTGTAACGTCTAATAGATCACACTCATAGGTAGATAAATAAAGACATTTATTAAACATTCAAGATTTAATTTTGTAAAAGAACGTGAAGTATATAAAATAATTGGAAAATTATATAATTAGAAAATTATACTGTAGAAATAATAACTGTAAATAGAATAATTAGAACAATTATGTACTTAGGAGAAAACTGATCGAAAAATCAGAGACAAAAAAGAGAGCTGGATAAAAGATATAATAATAGACAGAAAGTATAAACATAAGATAGAAATTAAAATCACTTTATTAAGTTATAAAAGGAAAATAAGTTATAAACAGAAAATCAAACAGAACCATTCTTAGCGTTATAAAGAAAAAATATTATAAAAAATGGAAAAGAAAAAAAAGATTCCCGTCTTCAGAGATCCCGTCTTCAGAGATCCCGTCTTCAAGAGAGAAGTTTATATCCACCACTGTGATAATTAGATAGCATTATTAAGTTAAATTTCCAGTAGTCTGGGAAGCTTGATTGAAAAGCGCAGATCACAGAAAGAGAGAGTTAGAGAGAGAGAGAGAGAGAGAGAGAGAAAGTTAGAGAGTTAGAGAGAGAGAGAGAGAGAGAGAGAGAGAGAGAGAGAGAGAGAGAGAGAG
>NW_022639459.1:2030991-2031844 GCF_010583005.1 Odontomachus brunneus
AGAGAGAGAGAGAGAGAGAGAGAGAGAGAGAGAGAGAGAGAGAGGGAGAGAAGGAGGAAGGGAGGGAGACATGCGCGAATATGAGCAGCTGATTACGCGGTCCCGAGTTCCAGGGAAAACCGTGTCTTCCGTTATTCCTTTGACGATCCTCGCGTCACTCGCATAAAATACGGTGAAACGAAGGAGGAAAAAGAGAGAACAACGTCGGAAAAACGTCGTTACGTGTACAACGCGACGAGGCAAGAAGTGAACTACGGAAATAAGAAGTGAGAAAAACGCTACCCCCTCGTCGACCTCGTCGGACGCACGTACATAATGATCCGTTCGTCCGTTTTATTTATGTTTTAGCATGATGCCCTCGCGAGGGAAGCTACCTCGCTAATCAAATTATAGAGACAACAAGAACGATACGAGTCTCGGGATCATGTATCGTGCACTTTTTCTGCCTCAGCATCGTGTTGCTTTTATTATTTTGTTGAGAAGCGCGACCATCTGGTCGCGCGTGCACAGCGAGGAACTCCTCGTACTAAACGCTTATTTAGTCGACCTGGTCGCCGAGAGAGAAATTGGCGAGAGCAGGCTGATTGATGGCTAGCGTCTATCTCGCTCAGGGTCTTTCCCTATAAAAATGGAAAACGTCAATAATGTGGTCGTCGAAAACAACATGAACGAGGTAAGCGGCAACAACCGACCGAATCGGTGATGGACCAAGCTCGCTATTTTAAAATATCAATATCTGGTCATCAATAACGCTGACATCTAACTCTGAACACTCTTATTGTATTGGTTTTTAAACAGGAATATTAAAATTTTATATATATATATATATATATATATATATATATATATATAT
>NW_022639459.1:2033276-2038650 GCF_010583005.1 Odontomachus brunneus
TATATATATATATATATATATATATATATATATATATATATATATACATTTATTTTTTAAGTACGTTTTGAAGCATTTCTACACATGTCGCAAATAAATAATAAAAGCAGTGTTGGACATTAACAGATTAAAATTTAATGACATATAGAATAACATATAGAATTTAGTGACATATAGAATGACGAATATAAAGTCGATCGATGAAATTAATTAATTATTAATCAAACTTCCATTTTATTGCTTACACTCTGATTAACAATTAACTTCATCAATCAATTAAATTATTCGTCATTGCATGTATGATGCTTAATTAATTTTGATTATTAATTTACCTATTATTTTAGTCAAGTAAAATTTTCATTGATGAATGCCCAACACTGAATACAGGTCGTTATCTACGCAACGGCGTTGATGTTGATTTCTGCGAAATATTTGAACTATTAACAAATAGAATTTGTGTAAAAGCTCTCAGATTGTAAAAAAGTAAAGTATTAAAAAACACATCTTGGCAACAAAAAGGGGAAAAGAAAGAAAGAGATTGGAACAAAGGAAATCCTCATTGGAATGATTATAAAAATGTTTGGTTAAAATTAAAAAATAACAATGGACAATAAGAGCGAAATTGCAAGTCTAAAGAGCGTATATTTACAATATAATGTACCCCCCTCCCCAAATACAGATTAAAAATCGAAACATTTCAACCATTATTGTAGTTATCTTTTTTCGAATTTGCGGAAACATAAATTATATATTATAAAAATATTATACAATTACCGGTCATGTGTGTAAGCAAGAGAACAGAGTCATACAAAAGTCATATAATGTAAAGCAGATTTTTAATCTGTGTATTTATGTGTACACTACATTATAAATATATACTCCATAGGATCTGCTATGTTGTTCTTATTGTTCATTGTTGTATACTCTTTTGATACATATTTTTTAGTTGTTAGAGAAATTGTAAAAGAAAGGTCTCGGGTTCGCGATCCTCGGCCCAGCAACCTCGCGCTTTCAATATGTAAGGGAAAACTTCCAGCACTTGTTACGGCGTCCTCCAGTTTTCGGTGCTTCTGCTCAGATTTTGTCAGATATTAAGGTGTATGGAGATTTATGAATTATTTATCAGCTACTATTTATTTTTTATCTATATACTTTCTCTTATAAATCTACCCATACACTTTAATATTTGATAACATTCGGAGAACAGGCAGGGTCGGCTGCTGAGCGTTTTCCCATATATATCTTATCTCTGTCTCTTATAGATACTCAATCCATAAAGCTTGACCTACGATGTGCTCTTTGCTTCCTGTTTCTTTCTCTTTTTGATTTAAACTTTGAGCCTTTAGTCTCCTCGCAATGAAGTAATTAATCGTGAGCATTAACAAGTAATATTTTTATTTATGCACGAATAATCGCAATACAAGCATTCTCATTCAGCATTGAGCCTTGCTCAGACTGAATAGCCCAAGAGCCAGTCTCTACCACGGTCCCTGTTTAATTAACAAATAATTTGCCGATTTCCAACAGTTGTCGTAAGTGCCACACGATGACACACTGTCGTCCCCGTTTGCTTCGAATGATAAAGGCACTTTTCTTGTGTTACTTCGCCGTAGGTGTTAAGTGAGCGGGGATATAAAGGAAGAACACATAGTGTCCTATTCTTACATAAATGCGACGTAAGGAAAGCCCTGTGATTTTTTCTGTGGGGAAGGACAGCAGGGTGGACGGGCAAGTGCTTAGCTGCAGATGCGCAATACCCGGCGTGGTACCCTTTAAGAAGAGAATACCGCTGGAAAGCGTTCGGCTTGGCGCGACGGCCGGCCATCGCGATAAACCTCGGTGGATTATGGTCGGTCGGGCTTGAAAGAAGCAGATTAGAGGGGATCCCGTGTGGCAAATAAGGTTTCCTCGGCGTCGCGACCGTCTCACGTTTATTGGCGAGCAAATGTGATTAGATCGCGCTGCTGTGTTAACACTCTCTCGCGATTGCCGCTCGCAGACTCGAGAGACTCGCTCCCGTCTGAGCAGCCGGACAGTTTACCGAAACTGCGACACGAACGTTGGCGGGAAATCTCGGCCGGAGATTGAAATCAAGCGGGAGAGGAACGTCGAGCCGCAAACGCTTCTTTGTAACTTCTTAAAAGTTCTCTCGAGGTCGACTAATGCGATTTTACATTTGAGGAGGTTCTGCCGCTACTCTCTAGTCACCATCAGTATTTTATCAATAAAATCGGTTAAGTCGTGACTAAAGGAGCAGTTTTGCAATAATATTGAAATGAGATTCATAAACGTCATAATGTGTAATCGCCTCTTATTTTAAAAATTATCAAACATTTTAAAGATGAAAAAATAAAGGAGAGAGAGAGAGATAGAGAGAGAGTTGCAAAGCACTCATTTGATGTTAATATCAATTGCCAAAAAAAAAATACGGAATGTACTCGTGTTTGTAATGTTTTTACGGTAATTGGAAATGCGTATGAATGTAGAAATGACATTATGGAGTTATTTCATAGATCTGGCGTTAACTTATCACGATGTTGCTAAATTTCCATTTACATATCTGTTTTACAAATTTGTTTTTCTCATCGAAAGATTTACATTTCAGTAAACAGTAAATTTACGCAATATTTCACTAAAATATGCCTAAATGTTCATTTTATTGTCACATTTTTTAAACTTCTAAAAGGGATTAATTACATATGCTCGCGCACAATACAAAGTTACGATTAAATATCTCGGAAACGATATAGTAAATATTATTTCAATCTCTGTTACGCATTGTTAGTTCGATTAACTTTTGTATCGTGTACTTTTGTATTGTGAGTCTAACTTACATTCAGTCAAACGCCAGAACCTCTTTACCAGATTTGTAAAAATCGATGTCTTGTCGGTACATTTAAGAATGTATATTGCACTTTGGTGTTATTAAGTTTTGACCTTACCAGAATATCGAATATCGGCGTTCTGGCGCCTAATTTCAGAAGATTTTAGAAATTTTTCATGACGCGTTCGCATCAGGGAAGATGTTTGCCTCTTCGACCCCTCAAATATTTATAGTGTCCGGGGGAAAATCTGTTCGTGCAATCTCGGCGGGGGATGTCTCGACTCTGAGAATCTTTTTTCACTATTTCTCGAGTTTTCTCCTCGCATATAGATAACACTTCTTTTCTTTTCGCGCGCCTGCGCTTTATCGCGGAAAATTCGCAGCCAAAGTGCACGATCCTTTATGACGCACGAGGGGCTGAAAATCCTTGTGAAATATTAAATGCGCCGGAGCAACGTAAAGAGAGAAATATACACGGAAAAAAGAGTTTAGCTGAATTAACACATGTTCGATTAAACAAGTTTTGGTGGGGCCAAAAATTTTTGTCCAAATCATTTGCTTCTTGCGATGTTAAAGTATATCGATGAGAAATTATATAATTGTGATGCTACATTCGAAGACCATATACTATAATAGGTCTATCAATTAGAAAAGTGACGTAAGATAGTCGGACCTAAATACACAGGTAAACATAAGTGTAAGCTCTAAGCAGTAAAAAAATCGTCCATTCACAATCGATTATTCTTGAACCGTGAGAAGAATCATCGTTAGTCAATTTGCTTACTGTTCTGGCCTTATATAATCCGAAGGTTTTCACTTCAAAACCCACCAGCCTCTGCTGATTCTGTAAATAATATCGTTATCGTTATATAGTCTTTATATTATACGCAAGTATAATACATGATTGAATATAAAATAATTAAATAACATAATATATGATACATGATTGAATATAAAATAATTAAATAACATAATATATTGTAGGCTGATTCTTTAACTTTATAACGATGATGTCGCCAACACGGCTGTGCTTGGAATTTTCAGACACTTTGTATACTTATTTCATTTTAAGGGCAAGAAGCGCAGCTGTGCCGAAATTTGTCTGATTGTCTGTTTCTCACCAAACAGTGTCGGCGCGGTTAATATACACAGATTTCAGGGCATCAATCATGAATCTTTCCATGTGAACTCGATCTTACTTATCAATCATGTAATTTTTTCCCTGTTGTATGAAATTACGAGAAATGTGTAACTTTGCAGGACTTGGAAGCGATCGTGAATCGTTTTCTTCAATGTAAAGTCTTGAAGAGCGAACTCTCTTAAAGTGAATCAGTGAAACATTATTGAAAGCAGTAAACATACACTGATTTGCAGCTATAAGTACAGCACTGCTCAGTGCTATACTTATAACTGATATCAGTGATTATTCACTGATTCACTTTAAGAGAGAATATTCCCATGTATTTTCAAAGTTAGATCTTTTATTCTTCGCACGAGTTCACATTAGGGGAAAAGATTTGTGTGATTGATCCCCTTCAACTAATTCAACTAATCTCTTTTCCCGCGCGGGAAATTTCTCCGAAGCGCATTTTTGGCAGACGTGCCAACCGCACGCGAAATCCACGTGCGATTTGGCGGCTTGCCATGGCTTTCTCGTCGCTAAGTGTATTTTTACTACCCTTGTAATCACTGCTCGAGTTACTTTCTCGCAGTCGATGCATGAAGCCACCTCCTCGCCTTTCCTCCCCTCACAGGGCTGGAGTATTCTCGCGACCATCATCTCTTCTTCTCCTTCTCTTCCTTCGCCGGCTACAAGAGGATGCGTTGGAGATTGCATCCACCTCGTGACACGCTTTTGCCTTTTTATATACACAAACTTTCCGGCTTTTTTCGCTTCACTTTGAAACTCGTTCGCGGCTGGTTGCTAATTTTCTCCTCGCCTGCCGTTTCTTTTTTTCATTGCCGCGGAATATGGAAGCTCTCTAATCGGCAGTCCAGGGCGACCATCTATCTTATCTAATTGTTGTTCAATTCAAAATACAAGAATCCCACGTAACATACGTGGGATTTACATAAAAAATCGACGTCGCGTCATGATTTTCTCGGACGACTTTTTCCTCGCTGGAGAACTCTCGCAAAATTCAATGATCGAAAATTGTAGCCGTCAACAGAGTTGCTTCAGCTTGCTACCGAGCTGGCGCAATGCCTATCATATTCTTGCTAATCAACGTTAACTAACTAGAATCGAATTCGTACTAACTAGATGGCTGTGTCTCCGGAGAAAGCAGAATCTTATCTGAAAATGCATTAGCTAATTGTAAGTCTTAGGAAAGAGCCTCGTGAGAGACATTTGGACCGCGTACTTTTATTGCAGATGTTCTCGAGGAGTTACGATAGTTCGTACCAGACAGTTAATCACTTAGACGCGTCGGGAAATCGTCTCATCCGATTACAGCTCGGCGCATAAGATTATGGTACGTTGCCCTCATGAAGATAGATAGATAGAGGGAGAGAGAGAGAGAGAGAGAGAGAGAGAGAGAGAGAGAGAGA